>NC_090338.1:72489363-72789363 GCF_035084215.1 Heptranchias perlo | reverse complement strand
TGGCTGCAAGATGACAAAGAAACCTGAATATTCAAGGGTACTTGACATTTCAGAAGGACATGAAGCCAGGAAAAGGTGGAGGGGTAGCTCTGTTAATTAAGGATGACATGGGTATAATAGAGAGAAATTATCTTAGTTCTGGAGACCAAGATGTAGAATCAGTTTGGGTAGAGATAAGAAATAGCAAAGGCAAGAAATCACTTGTGGGAGTAGTTTGTAGGCCCCCTAACAGTAATCAGACTGTACGACAGGGCATACAGGAAGAAATAATGGGGGCTTGTGAGAAATCATGGGGATTTTAATCTACATATAGATTGGAAGAATCTGATTGGCAAAGGTAGCCTGGAAGATGAGTTCATAGAGTGCTTTTTGGACAGTTTCTTAGAGCAGCACATTCTAGAGCCAACCAGAGAGCAGGCAATTCCAGATCTGGTAATGTGTAATGAGACAGGACTAATTAATGACCTCATTGTAAAGGAGCCTCTAGGTAGCAGTGATCAGAATATGATTGAATTTTGCATTCAGTTTGCGGGAAAGAGTCAGTCCAAGAATAGTGTTTTAAACTTAAATAAGGGCAATTATGAGGGCATGAAGACAGAGCTGGCTAAAGTGAACTGGGAACTTAGGTTCAGGGATAGGTCAGTTGAGATGCAGTGGCAGACATTTAATGAGATATTTCATAACACTCAGCAAATATACATTGCAGTGAGAAAGAAAGACTCTAGGGGAAGGATGTACCATCTGTGGCGAACTAAGGAAGTTAAAGATAGCATCAAATTGAAAGAAAAGCATACAATTCCGCAAAGATTAGTGGCAGGTCAGGTGATTGGACAGAATCTAAAAAACAGCAAAGAATGACTAAAAGAATAATAAGGAGGGAGAAATTAGAGTACGAGAGAAAGCTAGCTAGAAATATAAAAACAGATAGTAAGAGTTTCTACAGGTATTTAAAAAGGAAAAGAGTAAGTAAAGTGAGCATTTGTCCTCTGGAGAGAGTCTGGGGAATTAATAATGGAGAATAAGGAAATGGTGAATGAATTGAACAGATATTTTGTGTCCGTCTTCACTGTAGAGGATACAAATAACATGCCAGAAATAATTGTGAATCAAGAGGTGAAAGAGAGGGAGGAACTTAAAACATTTACAATCAACAAGGAAAAGGTACTGAAAAAAATATTAGAACTAAAAGCTGACAAGTCCCTAGGGTCCTGATGGACTTCATCCAAAGATCTTAAGAGAAGGGGCTGCAGAGCTAGTAGGTGCATTGGTATTAATTTTCCAAAATTCCCTAGATTCTGGAAAGGTCCCATCAGATTGGAAAATAGCGAATGTAACTCCTCAATTCAAGAAAGCAGGAAACTACAGGCCAGTTAGCTTAACATCTGTCATAGGTCAAAATGCTAGAATCTATTATTAAGGAGGTTATAGCAGGGCACTGAGAAAATCTCAATGCAATCAGTCAGAGTCAACACGGCTTTGTGAAAGGGAAATCGTGTTTGACTAATTTATTAGAGTTCTTTGAGGAAGTAACAAGCAACGTGGATAAATGTGATGATACAAAGATGGGAGGGAGATGATACAAAGATGGGAGGGAAAGTAGAGAGTGAGGAGGACATAAAAAACCGACAAGGGGATATAGACAGGCTGGGTGAGTGGGCGGAGATTTGGCAGATGCAATACAATATTGGAAAATGTGAGGTTATGCACTTTGGCAGGAAAAATCAGAGAGCAAGTTATTATCTTAATGCCGAGAAACTGGAAAGTACTGCAGTACAAAGGGATCTGGGGGTCCTAGTGCAAGAAAATCAAAAAGTTAGTATGCAGGTGCAGCAGGTGATCAAGAAGGCCAACAGAATGTTGGCTTTTATTGCTAGGGGGATAGAATATAAAAACAGGGAGGTATTGCTGCATTTATATAAGGTATTGGTGAGACCGCACCTGGAATACTGCATACAGTTTTGGTGTCCATACTTAAGAAAAGACATACTTGCTCTCGAGGCAGTACAAAGAAGGTTCACTCGGCTAATCCCGGGGATGAGGGGGTGGACATATGAGGAGAGGTTGAGTAGATTGGGACTCTACTCATTGGAGTTCAGAAGAATGAGAGGCGATCTTATTGAAACATATAAGATTGTGAAGGGGCATGATCGGGTGGATGCGGTAAGGATGTTCCCAAGGATGGGTGAAACTAGAACTAGGGGGCATAATCTTAGAATAAGGGGCTGCTCTTTCAAAACTGAGCGGGCAGGAAATTGGACATGAATTTAGATTTGAGGTTAGGATCAGATCAGCCATGATCTTATTGAATGGCGGAGCAGGCTCGAGGGGCCGATTGGCCTACTCCTGCTCCTATTTCTTATGTTCTTATGTTCTTATAAAGGGGATCCTGTGGATGTGGTGTACTTGGATTTCCAGAAGGCTTTTGACAAGGTGCCACATCAAAGGCTATTACACAAAATAAGAGCTCATGGTGTTGGAGGTAACATATTAGCATAGATAAAGGATTGGTTCGCTGATAGGAAACAGAAAGTAGGCAAAAATGGGTCATTTTCAGGTTGGCAAGATGTAACGAGTGGAGTGCCACAGGGATCAGTGCTGGGGCCTCAACTATTTACAATCTATATCAATGACTTGGATGAAGGGACCGAATGTATGATTGCTAAATTTGCTGATGACACAAAGGTAGGTAAGTTGTGAAGAGGACATAAGGAGTCTGCAAAAGGATATAGATAGATTAAGTCAGTGGGCAAAAATTTGGCAGATGGAGTATAATGTGGGAAAATGTGAACTTGTCCACTTTGGCAGGAGGAATAGAAAAGCAGTATATTATTTAAATGCAGAGAGATTGCAGAACTCTGAGATACAGAGGGATCTGGGTGTCCTAGTACATGAATCACAAAAAGTTAGTATGCAGGTACAGCAAGTGATTAGGAAGGCAAATTGAATGTTGTCATTTTTTGCAAGGGGAATGGAATATAAAAGTAGAGATGTTTTGCTACAGTTGTACAGGGCATTGGTGAGGCCACATCTAGAATACTGTGTGCAGTTTTGGTCTCCTTATTTAAGAAAGGACATAATTGCTTTGGAGGCGGTTCAGAGAAGGTTCACTCGACTGATTCCTGGGATGAGGGGGTTATCTTATGAGGAAAGGTTGGACAAGTTGGGCCTGTATACACTGGAGTTTAGAAGAATGAGAGGTGATCTTATTGAAACATATAAGATCCTGAGGGGACTAGAAGGGGTAGAGAGCTACTGGGTCCTACAGTTTGTAACATCAGGTACATGACAGCTCTTCAGCCTTTCCAGTGCATTTTGTCTCTCTGTGCTCCCATTCTCCATTTTAACTTCTTTGAATTGTGTTCCTTTATAATTTTTGTTGTTCTGACCTATATTTGAAACCGTTCCTCAGAAGCCTCATGTCTCAGTACTTTACCCAAATGGGCATTATTCATTTTTGAGTTTAACAGTGAGTATTGCCAGGCTGTTTGACCATGGGGGGAAGGGGGGGGCAATGCAGCCAAACCCAATCCTGTCCCACCTCGGTGTTTACACACGTGTTTCCAGCTGGAGTCATTAGATAGTGATCGAGAGCAGGATCCCAGGCTCACTTTCCCCTCTCCCACCCCGACAACATCTCTAGTCCTGGGGTCCTGAGACCAAATTCTGGCAACTCTATTGAATAGATCAGCGAACCCAACACAACAGGGATCAAACCTTCACTCTGCTCGGCTGCTCCACACAGGTCAGTCCATTAGTCAGTTTAACCATGGGAGGAGAGGGGGAGGAGGGGAGGTTGGTCCTGTTTTAACGGTGATGTATTTTTAAATATCAAACAGGCATTTCGATCCAAACTGGATTATAGAAATCTACTGAAGGGCACTGGAGAGGGTTTTGTTCTGAAAGCTATGCTGATGAGCCAGGATAGTTGCAAAGACCAGCACTAAAATCTCAATGATTAATGGTAAGCAGAAGGTGCAAGGTGACTGGTGTGGGTGGGGGTCAGGTGAGGGCTCAGTCCGGCTCGGCTTCTCAGTCTCCTGCAGGGAGGAGTCAGCCTCATGGCAGCCGCCTTTCTTCATCAAAGCCCCCTAACCTGAGCACTGGGATTAAGCATTTGGTGAAGAGTAAACCTGGTAATGAGGCATTGGACTTGATGTCTCAAACATCTCAAGCTGGCTGACACATTGCAAGCTACCGTGTGTAGGCCATTCCAACCTGCTTCATATCACTAATGAAACTCGGGGGTCGCTGCTTGAAAAACCTTCCCTGAAAATAGGCCGATGAGATTGGCCCTTTACAGAGACAAGCAATAAATGCTGATGCTCCGTCACTCCCAACTGGTGGATGTGATGGTCGCCCGTACTATTGTAACAGTGAACTCGCACGTATTATAGTGAGTTCTGCTGTGGATTGTGACACTCGGGCAGAGCTCCTGTTATCTGCTGTTACCCAGCAAGGGCTCAAGCCCATGGTTACCAGTGTCCAATGACCAGCTAGTGACTGTCTTCTCGGGCGGGACAGACGGGAAAGTTCTATTTGGGCTCGAGTTAGCTTCAACTTGACTTTCCTGGTGTTGGAAGATTGCAACCAAGTCAACAATTGGTGGTTAAATCGATAATTTATGATCTGAGCTGGGCCGTTCTCTAGGGTGTCATGAATAGAGTCGGGACCTCGAGGACCTCTCCCTCTAGTACCTCCCCACCGACCACTATCTCTGGTGAACCAGACTGCGTTTCACTAGCCAGGAGAGGCGATTCGTGCCTTAGGTCATCCAATCAATCGATTTGTTTAAAGAATTGTGAAGTCGGTTCCCAGCGCAATTTGTCGAGTGTATTGACGGGCAGGAAGGGCAGGTTGAGAATGGGTCACAGCAAGTGAGGGTGGGACAGGGCCACGTGAGACTGGGCGGCAGCAGCAGGGCATGGGTCCAGGCAGGTGAGACTGTTCCTTGTTCTAATCCCCGATTGCACTGCTCAGGGCCATGTCAGCAGCACGGGATACAAGGACGCAATTCCCACAGGTGTTGGACAAATCTAAGGGCAAGTTGAAACGATTCTGTTTCTACATGTTTGTGACATAATAAAATGTGGTTTTTAATTAGATGTGGAGTGAAACTGCCTCAATATGCCTCAACCCCAATCTGCAGATATTTTCTGATTTCTTTTCACAAACCATCCTCTCTAAATGAGGTTAGTTAGTGCTGAAGTCAGGGTAGCTTTGTTTGAAGTTGTCAGGCTGAGGGGGAGGGGATGGAGAGAATGGCATCAATTTTTTTTCAAAGACTACTCTTAACCACCTTCTCTTTTCTTCATTGGGAAATTCTCCTGACTGGTCATTCAGACACTGGGGCCCCGATTTTAACTCAGCCTGAAATAAGGGTTTCGCGCAGGTCCTACTGAACTTAATAGTAGAACCCGCTATAAAATTTTTCAAAATGTTTCCTGCCCGATAGCTAGCTTGATTGACAGGCTGGAGAGCAGCCAGGGAGCGGATGCCAGAAGGGAGATTGCAACAAGGAGATGCTGGAGGGCTGCAAGGTGGGTAAGTTTTTATAATTATATTTATACAGTTAGGGGTTTGGACCAGACATTGGGAGGGGGGGTCTCGGACATCGGGGGTTCTCGGTCATGGGGGGGGGTCTCAGTCATCGGGGGCAGTCTCAATCATCAGGGGGGTCTCCTGGACATCGGGGGACTTGGACATCGGGGGGTCTCGGACATCAGGGTGGAGGGTCGCAGTCATCGGGGGGAGTCTCGGTCATCGGAGGGATCTCAGACATCAGGGCGGGCTCCTGGATATCGGGGGACTCAGACATCGGGGTGTCTCGGACATCAGGGTGGAGGGTCTTGGACATCGGGGGAGTCTTGGATATCAGGGTGGGGGCTCTTTGATGTTGGGGTTGTCTCGGATATTGGGAGGGTCTCAGATATCAGAGTGCATCGGGGGGAGGTCTCAGTCATTCATCAGGGGGTCTCAGACATTGGGGAGTTTCTCAGACATCAGGGCGGGGGTTCTCAGACATCAGGGCGGGGGGTCTCGGGCATCAGGGTGGGGGGTCTCGGGCATCAGGGCGGGGGGTCTCGGGCATCAGGGTGGGGGGTCTCGGGCATCAGGGTGGGGGGGGGGTCTCGGATATCGCAGGGGGGGGGGGGGGGGGGGCAGCTGATCGCAGGATTCCGATCGTGGCAGGTAAGCTTGTTGGGCCTGGATGAAGCACTCCTGCTCCTCCGGGCCCACAAGCAGGGCTATAAAGGCACTCACCACATGATCTGGCCCTTTCCGCCTCAGTTTCAATGGCGGGCTGGAGGTGTTAAATTTAAAGATCAGTAAAATTCAACTTAAAAAGACCTAATTAACGTCTCATAATTATGTTAATTGTTGCGATAACTACCTGCTCCCCGCCCCCCACCACCCCGGCACTATCTGATGCGTTAAACCCAGAAGTGGGCGAGTTGAAGCCGGGTTACGGTCGTGTTGGAAAAATCTATTATTTTCACTACTCACCCACCCCCAACCCACCTGTTCTTGGGGGTTAAAATTACCCCGGCTGTTTGCACAAGTCCTTGGTTTTTCAGTCATAGCTACCCACTTTTCTCTTGTTTCATTGGTATGAAGCCTATCTGTTGAATTGTGACTTCTCCCTAATTTACAAAAACAGAATCTGAGTCAATCCAGCTCAAGTGTGAAACAGACTTTCCATATCAGAAGCCTGAAACATGAGCTATGACACAGAAGTGTGATGGACAGGAAGTGCGTGAGTGCACATAGGAACAGGAGGAGGCCATTCAGCCCCTCACACCTGTTCCGCCATTCAATTAGATCATGGCTGATCTGTATCTTAACTCCACCTACCGCCTTGTTAACCCTTACTACCCTCACCAAACAAAAATCTATCAATCTCAGTTTTGAAATTTTCAATTGACCCCCACCCTCAACAGCTTTTTGGGGGACGAGAGTTCCAGATTTCCACTCCCCTTTGTGTGAAGAAGTGATTCCTGACATCACTCCTGAACGGCCAAGCTCTAATTTTAAGGTTAATTATTAATAAAGCCCAGGATTGCATATGGCTTTTTTAACAGCCTTCTCAACTCGTCCTGCCACCATCAAAGATTTGTGTACGTGCACCCCCAGTCTCTCTGTTCCTGCACCCCCTTTAAAATTGTACCATTTAGTTTAAATGTACCGTACAATATTGCCTATCATAGCTATCTTTCCCTTTCATTCTTTGATTGCAATCCAATCTCCACGTATAAAAAGAAAACTGAAGTAGACAGGACCAATGTAGAGACAATGAGGCATCTGTCCCACAATCCAGATACTTCAACGCTTAACCTGCAGCTAAAGTCATCCTTGCTGCCTGAGGTACTTCTACCAGCTTGTTTGTTGTGTAGCAATCCCTGTTTTTGTAGTCTTCGAGATGCGGTATGTTTTCTTACACAAGTCGCTGCACTTCAAAAAGTAATTCCTGTGTGAAGCACTGAAAAGTTTCAATGTGATAAGTGCAATGATTATCACTATAGATACACTATATAAGCTGTCTGACCTGGTTATTACTATAGATACCCTATACAACCTGTCTGACCAGGCTATCACTATAGATACCCTATACAACCTGTCTGACCAGGCTATCACTATAGATACCCTATACAACCTGTCTGACCTGGCTATCACTATAGATAACCCCATAAAACCTGTCTGACCTGGCTATCACTATAGATAACCCCATAAAACCTGTCTGACCTGGTTATTACTATAGATACCCTATACAACCTGTCTGACCTGGCTATCACTATAGATAACCCCATAAAACCTGTCTGACCTGGTTATTACTATAGATAACCCTATACAACCTGTCTGACCTGGTTATTACTCTAGATACCCTATGTAATGTCTGACCTGGTTATTAGTATAGATAACTCTATACAACCTGTCTGACCCGCTTATTACTATAGATACCCCATACAACCTGTCTGACCTGGTTATTGCTATAGATACACTATACAACCTGTCTGACCTGGTTATTACCATATATACCCGAAACAACCTGTCTGACCTGGTTGTTACCATAGATACCCCATACAACCTGTCTGACCTGGTTATTACTCTAGATACCCTAAACAACCTGTCTGACTTGGTTATTGCTATAGATACACTATACAACTACTCTGACCTGGGTTTCACAAAAGATAATCCTATACAACCAGTCTGACTTGGTAATTACTATTGATACCCTATACAACCTGTCTGACCTGGTTATTACCATATATACCCGAAACAACCTGTCTGACCTGGTTATTACTATAGATACCCTATTCAACCTGTCTGACCTGATTATTACGAGAGAGAGAGAGAGAGAGAAAGACAGAGAGAGAGACAGAGAGAGACCACGCCACAGTCACTTGGAGGGATAGAGAGAGAGAGAGAGAGAGAGACCGCGCCGCAGTCACTTGGAGGGATAGAGAGAGAGAGAGAGAGACAGACAGGGAGAGAGACAGTGCCACAGTCACTTGGAGGGATAGAGAGAGAGAGAGAGAGAGAGACCGCGCCGCAGTCACCTGGAGGGATAGAGAGAGAGAGAGAGAGAGAGACAGAGAGAGAGACAGTGCCACAGTCACCTGGAGGGATAGAGAGAGAGAGAGAGAGAGAGACCGCACCACAGTCACTTGGAGGGATAGAGAGAGAGAGACAGAGAGAGAGAGAGAGACCGCGCCGCAGTCACCTGGAGGGATAGAGAGAGAGAGAGAGAGAGACAGAGAGAGACAGAGAGACCGCGCCGCAGTCACCTGGAGGGATAGAGAGAGAGAGAGAGAGAGAGACAGAGAGAGAGAGAGAGAGAGACCGCACCACAGTCACCTGGAGGGATAGAGAGAGAGAGAGAGAGAGACCGCACCACAGTCACCTGGAGGGATAGAGAGAGAGAGAGAGAGAGAGAGACAGAGAGAGAGAGAGAGAGAGACCGCACCACAGTCACTTGGAGGGATAGAGAGAGAGAGAGAGAGAGACAGAGAGAGACAGAGAGACCGCGCCGCAGTCACCTGGAGGGATAGAGAGAGAGAGAGAGAGAGACCGCGCCGCAGTCACTTGGAGGGATAGAGAGAGAGAGACAGAGAGAGACAGAGAGAGAGAGAGAGAGAGACCGCGCCGCAGTCACTTGGAGGGATACTTCCAAGGTTTCAAGGAACAGGCCATGACAATGTCTCTTTGTTAAGTATCACTTTCTTTGTACTAATTGTGATGCGCTTAATAAATCTGTTTTGCCTTTAACCGTAATACCAGTGCCGTGGTGGTCTTGTTGTTGTCACGAACCAGTCCTTGGATTGGATTAAATTATAATCTTGAAAGTAGGACTTTAAATCCTACACCTGTCTGACCTGCTTATTACTATAGATACCCTATACAACCTGTCTGACCTGGTTTTTACTAAAGACACCCTATGCATCCTGTCTGACCTGGTTTTTACTATAGATACCTTATACCACCTGTCTGATCTAATTATTACAATAGATACCCTATGCAACCTGTCTGACCTGGTTATTACTATAGATACCCTATACAACCTGTCTGACCTGGTTATTACTATAGATACCCTATACAACCTGTCTGACCTGGTTATTACTATGGATACCCCATATAACCTGTGTAAGAATTAACCCAATAACAGATTTAATTTATTATAATTATAATTAATACTAGAAGTAGAATGAAATGTACTATGAATCCATGTCTCTATAAATGTAAACTGTACTGTGTATTAATATAGTATGAACCATGTAACGTGTATTCAATAAGAAAGTGCTGGTGGGCCAAGAAGGGTGCATGATGGTTATTATAGTTAAGTTTGCAATTAAAACTAACAGAACTTGAAGAAAATCACAGGCGCTAAAGGAGGATGTGCTGTAATGATATGATGTCCAAAACGCATGTAGATAAAGGGAACTGAAGGTAAAATAAATCAGGGACTCACCCAGGCTCAGGCCCCTCTATCTCGAGCCCCCACAAGCTAGTGAATAGAGGTTTGTTTATCCAAACGGTGTCCTGTGAAGGCTGGCAATGCAAACTCTAAGATAAGGTACCATTAAGTCTGTTACAACAAGGCACAGGAGTTACCTGGAATGTAATTTCTAAAGGGTGAGAGACATGATTCATGGTAAGGCTGAGAGATATGGATGTGATAGTGAACTGCCACATAGACTGAAAAAGGGGATATGAAGAGACCTCACAAGCTGAGGAAGGCACGCAAGATTCTGGCAAAGAAGAAGAGAACTCTTCAGTCAACAGAACACAGCCAGAGAGAGAGAGAGAGAGAGACCGCGCTGCAGTCACTTCGAGGGACAGAGAGAGAGAGAGAGAGACAGAGAGAGAGACCGCGCTGCAGTCACTTCGAGGGACAGAGAGAGAGAGAGAGACAGAGAGAGAGACCACG
This sequence comes from Heptranchias perlo, assembly GCF_035084215.1. Lineage (NCBI taxonomy): Eukaryota > Metazoa > Chordata > Chondrichthyes > Hexanchiformes > Hexanchidae > Heptranchias > Heptranchias perlo. The sequence continues at coordinate 72,778,940 of NC_090338.1, read as the reverse complement.
CCACAGTCACTTGGAGGGATAGAGAGAGAGAGAGAAAGAGACAGAGAGAGAGACCACGCCACAGTCACTTGGAGGGATAGAGAGAGAGAGAGAGAAAGAGACAGAGAGAGAGACCACGCCACAGTCACTTGGAGGGATAGAGAGAGAGAGAGAGAGAGACCGCGCCGCAGTCACTTGGAGGGATACTTCCAAGGTTTCGAGGAACAGGCTGTGACTATTTCTCTTTGTTAAGTATCACTTTCTTTGTACTAATTGTGATGTGCTTAATAAATCTGTTTTGTCTTTAACCGTAATACCAGTACCGTGGTGGTCTTGTTGTTGTCACGAACCAGTCCTTGGATTGGATTAAATTATAATCCTGAAAGTAGTGCGTTAAATCCTACACGTGTCTGACCTGATTATTACTATAGATACCCTATACAACCTGTCTGACCTAAATATTGCTATAGATACCCCATACAACCTGTCCGGCCTAGTTATTACTTTCGATACCCCATACAACCTGTCCGGCCTAGTTATTACTCTAGATACCCTATACAACCTGTCTGACCTGGTTGTTACTATAGATACCCTATACAACCTGTCTGACCTGGTTGTTACTATAGATACCATATACAACCTGTCTGAACTGATTATTATTTTAGATATCCTATACAACCTGTCTGACCTGGTTATCAATATAGATACCATATACAACCTGTCTGACCTGGTTATTAATATAGATACCCTATACAACTTGTCTGACCTGGTTATTACCATAGATGCCATGTACAACCTGTCTGACCTGGTACTTCCTATAGATACCCTATACAACCTGTCTGTCCTGCTTAGTACTATAGATACCCCATAAAACCAGTCTGACCTGGTTCTTCCTATAGAAACCCATACAATCTGTCTGACCTGGTTATTACTATAGATACCCCATACAACCTGTCAGAGCTGGTTATTACTATAGATGCTCTACACAACTTGTCTGACCTGGTTATTACTACAGATACCCCATACAACCTGTCTGACCTGGTTATTACTATAGATACCCTACACAACATGTCTGACCTGATTATTACCATAGATACCCTACACAACCTGTCTGACCTGATTGTTACTATCGATACCCTATAAAACCTGTCTGACCTGGTTATTACTATAGAAACCCTATACAACCTGTCTGAACTGGTTGTTATACCCAATAGAACCTGTCTGACATGATTATTACTATAGATACGCTATACAACCTGTCTGACCTGGTTGTTACTATAGCTACCTCATATAACCTGTGTAAGAATTAACCCATTAACAGATATAATTTAGTATAATTATAATCAATAGTAGAAGTAGAATGAAATGTACTATGAATCCATGTATCTATAAATGTAAACTGTACTGTGTATTAATATAGTATGAACTATGTAACGTGTATTCAATAAGAAAGTGCTGGTGGGCCAAGAAGGGTGCATGATGGTTATTATCGTCAAGTTTGCAATTAAAACTAACAGAATTTGAAGAAAATCACAGGCGCTAAGGGAGGATGTGCTGTAATGATATGATGTCCAAAACGCATGTAGATAAAGGGAACTGAAGGTAAAATAAATCAGGGACTCACCCAGGCTCAGGCCCCTCTATCTCGAGCCCCCACAAGCTTGTGAATAGAGGTTTGTTTATCCAAACGGTGTCCTGTGAAGGCTGGCAATGCAAACTCTAAGATAAGGTACCGTTAAGTCTGTTACAACAAGGCACAGATGGTACCAGGAGTTGCCTGGAATGTAACTTCTAAAGGGTGAGAGACATGATTCATGGTAAGGCTGAGAGATGTGGATGTGATAGTGAACTGCCACATAGACTGAAAAAAGGGGATAAGAAGAGACCTCACAAGCTGAGGAAGGCACGCAAGATTCTGGCAAAGAAGAAGAGAATTCTTCAGTCAACAGAACACAGCCAGAGAGAGAGAGAGAGACCGCGCCGCAGTCACTTGGAGGGATAGAGAGAGAGAGAGAGAGACAGAGAGAGAGGCCACGCCACAGTCACTTGGAGGGATACAGAGAGACAGAGAGACAGAGAGAGAGACCGTGCCACAGTCACTTGGAGGGATAGAGAGAGACAGAGAGAGAGAGAGAGCCGCTGTCACTTGGAGGGATACTTCCAAGGTTTCAAGGAACAGGCCATGACAATGTCTCTTTGTTAAGTATCACTTTCTTTGTACTAATTGTGATGCGCTTAATAAATCTGTTTTGCCTTTAACCGTAATACCAGTGCCGTGGTGGACTTTAAATCCTACACCTGTCTGACCTGGTTATTACTATAGATACCCTATACAACCTGTCTGACGTGGCTATTGCTAAAGACAACCTATACAACCTGTCTGACCTGGTTATTAGTATAGATACCCCATACAACCGGTCTGAGCTGGTCATTACTCTAGACACCCTATACAACCTGTCTGACCTGGTTATTACTATAGATACCGTATACAACCTGTCTGACCTGATTATTACTCTGGATACCCTATACAATATGTCTGACCTGGTTATTACTATAGATACCCCATACAACCTGTCTGACCTGGTTATTACTATAGATACCCCATAAAACCTGTCTGACGTGGCCATCACTAAAGACACCCTATACAACCTGTCTGACCTGATTATTACTATAGATACTCTATACAGGCTGTCTGACCTGGTTATTACTACAGATACCCCATACAACCTGTCTGACCTGGTTATTACTATAAATACCCCATACAACCTGTCTAACCTGGTTGTTACCATACAGACCCTATACAACCTGTCCGACCTGGTTATTACTCTATATACCCTACACAAAGTGTCTGACCTGGTTATTACTATAGATACCTCATACAACCTGTCTGACCTGCTAATTACTATAGATATCCTATACAACCTGTCTGACCTGGTTCTTCTCATAGATATTCCATACAACCTATCTGACCCGGTTATTACCACAGATACTCCATACAACCTGATTGACCAGGTTTTTACTATAGATACCCGATACAACCTGTCTGACCTGGTTATTACTATAGATACTCTATACAACCTGTCTGACCTGCTTGTTACCATAGATACCCTATACAACCTGTCTGACCTGATTTTTTTTTTATTATTCGTTCATGGGATGTGGGCGTTGCTGGCGAGGCCGGCATTTATTGCCCATCCCTAATTGCCCTTGAGAAGGTGGTGGTGAGCCGCCTTCTTGAACCGCTGCAGTCCGTGTGGTGAAGGTTCTCCCACAGTGCTGTTACGAAGGGAGTTCCAGGATTTTGACCCAGCGACAATGAAGGAACGGCGATATATTTCCAAGTCGGGATGGTGTGTGACTTGGAGGGGAACGTGCAGGTGGTGTTGTTCCCATGTGTCTGCTGCCCTTGTCCTTCTAGGTGGTAGAGGTCACGGGTTTGGGAGGTGCTGTCGAAGAAGCCTTGGCGAGTTGCTGCCGTGCATCCTGTGGATGGTACACACTGCAGCCACTGTGCGCCGGTGGTGGATGGGGTGCCAATCAAGCGGGCTGCTTTGTCCTGGATGGTGTCGAGCTTCTTGAGTGTTGTTGGAGCTGCACTCATCCAAGCAAGTGGAGAGTATTCCATCACACTCCTGACTTGTGCCTTGTCGATGGTGGAAAGGCTTTGGGGAGTCAGGAGGTGAGTCACTCGCCGCAGAATACCCAGCCTCTGACCTGCTCTTGTAGCCACAATATTTATATGACTGGTCCAGTTCAGTTTCTTGTCAATGGTGACCCCCAGGATGTTGATGGTGGGGGATTCGGCGATGGTAATGCCGTTGAATGTCAAGGGGAGGTGCTCAGACTCTCTCTTGTTGGAGATGGTCATTGCCTGGCACTTATCTGGCGCGAATGTTACTTGTCACTTATGAGCCCAATCCTTGATGTTGTCCAGGTCTTGCTGCATACAGGCACAGACTGCTTCATTATTTGAGGGGTTGCGAATGGAACTGAACACTGTGCAATCATCAGCGAACATCCCCATTTCTCACCCTATGCTGGAGGGAAGGTCATTGATGAAGCAGCTGAAGATGGTTGGGCCTCGGACACTGCCCTGAGGAACTCCTGCAGCAATGCCCTGGGGCTGAGATGATTGGCCTCCAACAACCACTACCATCTTCCTCTGTGCTAGGTATGACTCCAGCCACTGGAAAGTTTTCCCCCTGATTTCCATTGACTTCAATTTTACTGGGGCTCCTTGGTGCCACACTCAGTCAAATGCTGCCTTAATGTCAAGGGCAGTCACTCTCACCTCACCTCTGGAATTCAGCTCTTTTGTCCATGTTTGGACAAAGGCTGCAATGAGGTCTGGAGCCGAGTGGTCCTGGCGGAACCCAAACTGAGCATCGGTGAGCAGGTTATTGGTAAGTGCCGCTTGAAAGCACTGTCGACGACACCTTCCATCACTTTGCTGATGATTGAGAGTAGACTGATGGGGCGGTAATTGGCCGGATTGGATTTGTCCTGCTTTTTGTGGACAGGACATACCTGGGCAATTTTCCACATTGTCGGGTAGATGCCAGTGTTGTAGCTGTACTGGAACAGCTTGGCTAGAGACGCAGCTAGTTTTGGAGCACAAGTCTTCAGCACTACGGCTGGGATGTTGTCGGGGCCCATAGCCTTTGCTGTATCCAGTGCACTCAGCCGTTTCTTGATATCACGTGGAGTGAATCGAATTGGCTGAAGACTGGCTTCTGTAATGGTGGGGATATCGGGAGGAGGCCGAGATGGATCATCCACTCGGCACTTCTGGCTGAAGATGGTTGCAAACGCTTCAGCCTTGTCTTTTGCACTCACGTGCTGGACTCCGCCATTATTGAGGATGGGGATGTTTGCAGAGTCTCCTCCACCCGTTAGTTGTTTAATTGTCCACCACCATTCAAGACTGGATGTGGCAGGACTGCAGAGCTTTGATCTGATTCATTGGTTGTGGAATCGCTTAGCTCTGTCCATAGCATGTTGCTTCCGCTGTTTAGCATGCATGCCGTCCTGAGTTGTAGCTTCACCAGGTTGGCACCTCATTTTTAGGTACGCCTGGTGCTGCTCCTGGCATGCTCTTCTCCATTCCTCATTGAACCAGGGTTGATCCCCTGGCTTGATGGTAATGGTAGAGTGAGGAATATGCCGGGCCATGAGGTTACAGATTGTGCTGGAATACAATTCTGCTGCTGCTGATGGCCCACAGCGCCTCATGGATGCCCAGTTTTGAGCTGCGAGATCTGTTCTGAATCTATCCCATTTAGCACGGTGGTAGTGCCACACAAGACGTTGGATGGTGTCCTCAGTGCGATGACGGGATTTCATCTCCACGAGGACTGTGCGGTGGTCACTCCTACCAATACTGTCATGGACAGATGCATCTGCGACAGGTAGATTGGTGAGGATGAGGTCAAGTAAGTATTTCCCTCGTGTTGGTTCGCTCACCACCTGCCGTAGGCCCAGTCTGGTAGCTATGTCCTTCAGAACTCGGCCAGCTCGGTCAGTAGTGGTGCTACCGAGCCACTCTTGATGATGGACATTGAAGTCCCCCACCCAGAGTACATTTTGTGCCCTTGCTACCCTCAGTGCTTCCTCCAAGTGGTGCTCAACATGGAGGAGGACTGATTCATCAGCTGAGGGAGGATGGTTGGTGGTAATCAGCAGGAGGTTTCCTTGCCCATGTTTGACCTGATGCCATGAGATTTCATGGCGTCTAGAGTCGATGTTGAGGACTCCCAGGGCCACTCCCTCTTGACTGTATATCACTGTACCGCCACCTCTGGTGGGTCTGTCCTGCCGGTGGGACAGGACATACCCAGGGATGGTGATGGAAGAGTCTGGGACATTGGCTGAAAGGTATGATTCTGTGAGTATGGCGATGTCAGGCTGTTGCTTGACTAATCTGTGGGACAGCTCGCCCAATTTTGGCACAAGTCCCCAGATGTTAGAGAGGAGGACTTTGCAGGGTCGACTGGGCTTGGTTTGAGGTTGCCGTGTCCGGTGCCTAGTGGTCCGATGCCGGGTGGTCCGTCCGATTTTATTCTTCTTATGACTTTTCGTGGCGAGATTTTACAACTGAGTGGCTTGCTAGGCCATTTCAGAGGGCAATTAATAATCAACCACATTGCTGTGGGTCTGGAATCACATGTAGGCCAGACCGGGTAAGGACGGCAGGTTTCCTTCCCTAAAGGACATTATTATAGACACCCTATACTACCTGTCTGACCTGGTTATTACTGTACGTACCCTATACAACCCGTCCGACCTGGTTGTTACTATAGATACCCTATACAACCCGTCTGACCTGGTTATTACTGTAGATACCCTATACAACCCGTCTGACCTGGTTATTACTGTAGATACCCCATACAATCTGTCTGACCTGGATATAACTGTAGGTACCTTGTAGAACTGTCTGACCTGGTTATTGCTATGGATATCCTATGCAACCTGTCTGACCTGATTATTACTATCGATACCCTATACAACCTGTCTGACCTGATTATTACTATCGATACCCTATACAACCTGTCTGACCTGATTATTACAATAGATACCCTATATAACCTGTCTGACCTGATTATTAGTATAGATACCCTATACAACCTGTCTGACCTGATTATTAGTATAGATACCCTATACAACCTGTCTGACCTGATTATTACTATCGATACCCTATACAACCTGTCTGACCTGATTATTACTATCGATACCCTATACAACCTGTCTGACCTGATTATTACAATAGATACCCTATATAACCTGTCTGACCTGATTATTAGTATAGATACCCTATACAACCTGTCTGACCTGATTATTAGTATAGATACCCTATACAACCTGTCTGACCTGATTATTAGTATAGATACCCTATACAACCTGTCTGACCTGATTATTACTATCGATACCCTATACAACCTGTCTGACCTGATTATTACTATAGATACCCTATACAACCTGTCTGACCTGTTTATTACTGTAGATACCCTATACAACCTGTCTGACCTGATTATTACTATAGATACCCTATACAACCTGTCTGACCTGTTTATTACTGTAGATACCCTATACAACCTGTCTGACCTGATTATTACTATAGATACCCTATACAACCTGTCTGACCTGATTATTACTATAGGTACCTTATCAAACTGTCTGACCTGATTATTACTGTAGATACCCTATACAACCTGTCTGATGTGTTTGCCAATGAAACAGTCTCTGCCATGTTCTTCTGAAAAGCATCTATATTAGCCCACATGGGAGTCGAGGCTTAACTATCAATCTCACCTACAAAATCACTAACAGCAGAACTCTCTGGGATCAGAATGCTCCCACCAATGACCAGGAGTATTGTACGCCTTAAAAAGGAAATGCTGGAAGAGTGGGAAAGATTGGTAATTTTACAAAGCTGCTCCCACATCTCCTGTAATCCTTTCCCTCCCTTATGTGTCAGTGTGTCGCGAGCTTGCGTTCCATATCAATGAATCTGAGACACAGTGATTCAATCCATAGACATTTCCGACAGATGTGCTCATCTAGATCAGTCTCACTCTCCACAAGTTCCCACATTCTGCAATCCCGACACATTGCCTGTGCTGCCATTACCTACTCTATATTTATTGTGCAGCAGTTATTTATTTATTGAGGCCTGAGGGATCCCTTCACCAGAGCCAAAGTTACAATATAAAGACGGTATAAATCCTATTATTTACTATTTTCTTTCTCAAGTCTGCCCCTGACTACATTTCTCAACATCTTGTGTTGACTCTTCTGACCCTTAATGCCTTTTCTGTCCTGCCCTTTTGCAAGCCCTGGCTCATGAGATACTGATCAAGGACCATGTATAAAGATTCACTGAGCCTAAAGGGCATCACTTACATATGAGAAATGACAGGCATTGCTGAACAGACTCGCACCTGCTAAAGAGGCCTATTCTACCACCCTCTGCTCTGAACCAGTTGGCTTGAGGCTGGGGAAGACCAGATCACTTGTGCTGTGAAGTTTGCTGAGTGGGAGTTTTTCCACAATAGTAAGAGTTATGTGCTTCCATAGAGCATGGAGCAAGCTGGAGGGCTGGGTCACATTAATCAGTCTTGTGTGATCTTCCCAGAAAAAAGAAAAATGAGCCCTCCTTCATCAATTTATTAAAAAATGTTGCCTTTATGTAGCGCTCCACACATGAAAGGAATGTCTCAGAGGGCACGACAGAGCTGAAAGTGGAGACTCAGCAAGGAAAAGGAGGAGGGAGTACAGTCAACGAGAAAAGCTTTTTTATTAAAAGGAGCCTTTTAAAAATTCGAGGGAGGAAATGAGGCGGAGTGAATTTGGGAGAGAATTCCAGAGGAATGAGGCACAGTGAAAGAATGATTGGCCTCTGATGGCAGAGCAAATGGTCAGGCAGTAACCCCGAGTTAGGGGAGAGGAGGGTCGGGCGGGGGTTTATGACCAGAGAGGAATGCTCAGACAGGGTGGAGGGAGGGTCAGGCTGTAACCCCGAGTTAGGGGAGAGGAGGGTCGGGCGGGGGTTTATGACCAGAGAGGAATGTTCAGACAGGGTGGAGGGAGGGTCAGGCAGTAACCCCGAGTTAGGGGAGAGGAGGGTCGGGCGGGGGTTTATGACCAGAGAGGAATGCTCAGACAGGGTGGAGGGAGGGTCAGGCAGTAACCCCGAGCTAGGGGAGAGGAGGGTTGGGTGGAGGTTTATGACCAGAGAGGAATGCTCAGACAGGGTGGAGGGAGGGTCAGGCAGTAACCCCGAGCTAGGGGAGAGGAGGGTTGGGTGGAGGTTTATGACCAGAGAGGAATGCTCAGACAGGGTGGAGGGAGGGTGTGTAGATGACGACGAGGATCTCTGAAGGCGTTGGACAGAATCCTTTAGGATCTAAGTACATGTTGGAAGCATTTATGACCCTGTGAATCACCAGTACAGCTGAAAGATACAAATGTAAATCTCTGAAATAAAACAGAGGGCCCCAAGCAGAGCCTCCAGACTGGCTGGTGGGGAAAGAGAGACTCAAATGTGCAGAATATTGTTGACCTCCCATTGCGATCAGGTTTTATACACACACACATCACCAGCGACCACGACTATGGTCTGAGTCTTTCTCAGCCTCCTGACTGGAGGAAGTTACAATATCAGCTCAGAAGGTTGTCAGTCCAACGTCAGTTATTTTTAATCGAAAACAGTGCAAGTTCCAGGAAAGCAGGGTCTACAAATGTCTCTAAAGTGTGGTTCACATGATATTTAAAAGCTGCACTTGTGACCAAATGAAGGTACATTTCATGCTCGAGGACAAATCATCCCTTTAACTCGTGGTCTCGAACAAGCTGTGAGGGATACAGTGCAGAGTGACGACCATTAACAGCAGAAACTTTACACGATATTGTAAACATCCGATTAAAGAGCGTGGGGGAAGCCCTCAAGGGCAGCTGCTTTCAAGAAGAAAAGGCCGAGGGCAACAAAAGAACCAAATCCTCTGTGCAGAGGGTGTGAGGGGAATTAGCTGCTCAATTAAAAAAATAATAATTAGCAATTCACATCATCCCTGGTCACGCTGTTGAAGCAATTGCCACTTTTGGATTGTGGTTCTGCAGACAAACACACTGAGGATCGACTGCAACACCCTTTAGTCAGACTGGGAGAAAATTCGCCTCTTGGTCAGAAGGTCACCAGTTGATACTCTAAGCTGGCACTCGCTCCAGTGTGGCACTGAGGGAGTCCTGCATTGTTAGAGGAGCTCCCCTTCGGGTGAGAATTAAACTGAGGTCCCGTCTGCCTGTCTCGGTGGCTCGGGGGAGAAATCCCATGACACTATTGGAAGAGCAAAGAGTTTCCTTGGTGTGTTGACCAACATTCCTCCCTCAGCCACCACCATCAAAAATACCATTAACTGATCATTGAGCTCATTGCTTTTTTATGGGATCTTACTGCTGCAAAAATCGCTGCCACATTTACAGCATAAAAGTAATTTGGCTGTGTAAAAATGTTTTACTACACGAGAAGTTTTTCATCTTAATCACATCACAGACCTTTTCAGACCAGTGGTTAAAATGCTTAAAAGAAAATAAATGTAACTTTCCATCCCCCCCACCACCACCCGCCCCCCCCCCTCCACCCCCTCCACAAAATGCATTTATTCAATTCACAAACTTGACAAAAGCTCTGGTTGTCTGCGTGCAGAATTTGTGAGCTCAACCAAGCAGTGACTGTGCAGATTTCTGTTGATGGACGTCTCTTGTGGTTACTGTGAGTGTGCAGGCTGTGGTTACTACATCCTGTCGTCACCCCCCGACTCAGACTCTGTCACTGCAATCCTCAGAAAATGAATCCTTTTCAGTGGAGGGAGAAAAATCTTGTTCTTCAACGTGGATGATCCAACTCAGCCTCCTTCCGAGGTCCCCACCGTCATACACGCCCGTTTCCAGCCATGTGATATTAAGGAGCGGCTGAATGCATTGGGCACAGCAAAGGCTACAGGCTGACAACATCCCAGCTCTGGTGCTGAAGACCTGTGCATCTACCTGACAAGGTGGGAGATTGCCCAGGTTATGTCCGATCCAGAATAAACAGAATAAATCTAACCCAGCCAGTTACCGCCCTATCATCCTCCTCCCAATCATCAGCAAAGTGATGGAAGGAGTCATCGACAGTGCCATTGAGCAAAATCTACTCACCAATAACCAGCCACCGATGCTCAGTTCATGTTCCACCAGAAGCACTCAACTCCAGACCTCATTCCCACCCTTTGGTCCAGATACCTGTGTAAGAGCAGAATGTCCAAGGAGAGGTGAGCGCAGCCGCCCTGGACATAAAGGCAGCATTCGACCGAGTCTGGTACCAAGGAGCCCCAGCAAAACTCAGCTTAGTGAGAGTCGAAGGGAAAACCCTCAGGTGGCTCGAGTCATACCTGAGACAAAGGAAGGTGATTGTCAGAGGCCTGTCATCACAGCCCCAAAACGACAGCAAGAGCAGGGGAAAGGCTGGGTACTCTGCAACAAGAGGTTCACCTGCTGACCAACGACAACACTCAACTCAGGAATGTGAGGGAATGTTCACCACTTACCTGGATGGGGGAAGCTGGAACAACTCGGGAATGTGAGGGAATATTCACCACTTACCTGGATGGGAGAAGCTGGAACAACTCAGGAATGTGAGGGAATATTCACCACTCACCTGTAGGGCCAGAGGTAAACACACTGATGGCAACTCAGGACTCCTAATAATCCACCGATCATCGGCATCATGGGGCCAACATTCAATGTCAGGCATCCTGGGGGGGGAAGGGGGAAAATAGAGCACAAAACGGGACTTCCACCCACCCTGGCCGATGCCCCTGAGACAACCCATTTCTCAGGGTGGGGGGCAATGAGATATTTTGAGCAGGCACCAATGCCATTTAACAATGATGGGGGGTGTTTGTCTCTGGAGGACGGGGGGAATTGGCTGCAGCACCTTTGCCGCAGCACCAGGAGGCCCACGGTTCCATCTGATCGGTTACAAAAATAGGCCGACATTTATCCCTCATTGCTCTTGTGGGATCTTGCTGTGCGCAAATTGGCTGCCGCGTTTCCCCACATTATCAACAGTGACCACACTTCAAAAGCACCTCATGGGCTGTGAAAAGCTTTGGGACATCCTGAGGTGGTAAAAGGAGCTCCATAAATACAAGCTCTTTCTTTCCCTCTTTCTCTGTAAAACTGGCCTGATTTCCAATCTCCCAGTTTCCAGACCTGTGATCAGCTGCTTTACGGAGAATGGCATTTAAACCCACCCCACAAGGGATTCAGAAATACTGGATGCCAGGGACAAAAGTGCAAATGATGGGCTTCCCCCATTTACACGGTCCAGTAATTCATTGCCCAGATGTCAGCAGGCACCCACTTGAACCAGAATGTTTGACTGCGGTCAAAGGGTTGGGACTCGGTATAAAGACTCCTGCTCCAATTCTACACCCTCCTCCCCTGCTCCGTTACATCGGTTTCCTGGTATAAGTCGGCCTTTATACTGTCAGGTAACGGCGAGGGTATTGGACATCTGTCACCAATAAATCAGCAGGGTCAAACCTCCAGCAACTGAAGATCCATACGATTAAATGTTGGTGTTTAGAGAGATTCAGTTGTCCTCGTACAAGAAACACAAAAAGTTAACATGCAAGTACAGCAAGCAATGAGGTAAGCAAATGGCATGTTGGCCTTTATTGCAAAGGGGTTTGAGTACAAGAGTAAGGAAGTCTTACCACAATTGTACAGAGCTTCGGTGAGACCTCACATGGAATACTGTGTACAGTTTTGGTCTCCTTATCTAAGGAAGGATATACTTGCATTTGAGAGGCAGTGCAACAAAGGTTCACTAGATTAATTCCTGGGATGAGAGGGTTGTTCTATGAGGAGAGATTGAGTAGAATGGGCCTGTACTCTCTGGAGTTTAGAAGAATGAGAGGTGATCTCATTGAAACATATAAGATTCTGAGGGGGCTTGACAGGGTAGGTGCTGAGAGGTTGTTTTCCATGGCTGAAGAGTCTAGAAATAGGGGGCATAGTCTCAGGATAAGGGGTCGGCCAATTAGGACTGAGATGAGGAGAAATTTATTCACTCAGTGGGCCGTGAATATTTGGAATTCTCTACCCCAGAGGGCTGTGGATGCTAAATCATTGAGTATATTCAAGGCTGAGATCGACAGATTTTTGGACTCTAAGGGAATCATAGAATCATAGAAAGGTTACAGCACGGAAGGAGGTCATTCAGCCCATCGAGTCCGCACCGGCTCTATGAAAGAGCAATCCAGCTAGTCCCACTCCCCCGCCCTATCCACATGGCCTTGCAAATGTTTTACTTTCAAGTGCTTATCCAGTTCCCTTTCAAAAGCCATGATTGAATCTGCCTCCACCACCCCCTCAGGCAGTGCATTCCAGATCCTAACCACTCGCTGTGTAAAAATGTTTTTCCTCATGTCACCTTTGGTTCTTTTGCCAATCACCTTAAATCTATGCCCTCTGGTCCTTGACCCTTCCACCAATGGGAACAGTTTCTCTCTATCTACTCTGTCTCGTCCCTTCATGATTTTAAATTCCTCTATCAAATCTCCTCGCAACATTCTCTGTTCCAAAGAGAACAACCCCAGCTTCTCCAGTCTATCCACGTAACAAAAATCCCTCATCCCTGAAATCATTCTAGTAAATCTCTTCTGCACCCACTCTAAGGCCTTCACATCTTTCCTAAAGTGCGATGCCCAGAACTGGACACAATACTTCAATTGTGGCTGAACCAGTGTTTTATAAAGGTTCATCATGACTTCCATACTATGCCTCTATTTATAAAGCCCAAGATCCGGTATGCTTTTTTAACCGCTTTCTCAACCTGCCCTGCCACCTTCAACGATTTGTGCACATATACCCCCAGATCTCTCTGTTCCTATACTCCTTTTAGAGTTGTGCCCTTTAGTTTACATTGTCTCTCCTTGTTCTTCCTACTGAAATGATCACTTCACATTTTTCTGTGATAAATTTCATCTGCCATGCCATAAGTTTGTCGATATCCTCTTGAAGTCTATCACTGCCCTCCTCACTGTTTACTACGCTTCCAAGTTTTGTGTCATCTGCAAATTTTGAAATTGTGCCCTGTACACCTAAGTCCAAGTCATTAATATATGTCAAGAAAAGCAGTGGTCCCAGCACCAACCCCTGGGGAACACCACTGTACACCTCCCTGCAGTCCGAAAAACAACCGTTCACCACTACTCTCTGTTTCCTGTCACTTAGCCAATTCTGTATCCAAGTTGCTACTGCCCCTTTTATTCCATGGGCTGCAATCTTAATGATAAGCCTACCGTGTGGCACTTTATCAAACGCCTTTTGAAAGTCCATATACAACATATCAACCTCATTGCCCTCATCTACCCTCTCTGTTACCTCATCAAAAAACTCTCTCAGGTTAGTTGAACACGATTTGCCTTTAACAAATCCGTTCCGGCTTTCCCTAATCAATCCACTGCAATATTCTCCTTAATCAATACTGCCACCACCCCCCCGCCCCCGCTTCCTTTCCTTCCCTATCTTTCCTGAACACCTTGTATCCAGGAATATTTAGTTCCCAATCCTGACCTTTTTTGAGCCAGGTCTCTGTTATCGCCACAATATCATATTCCCATGTGGCTATTTGTGCCTGCAGTTCACTGACCTTGTTTACCACACTTCGTGTGTTTACACACATACACTGTAAACCAGTCTTAGACTTTCTTCCACTCTCTCCTAGTCCGATCCCACCTAATACTGTACTATTTCTTGCTCTAGTGCTATCTGTCTCTCCCGATCCTTTGTGCTCCTTGCTTCTCCTTTCCATTGCTACATCCTGGAGCCCATCCCCCTGCCAAATTAGTTTAACCCCCTCCCCCACAGCACCAGCGAACCTCCCCGTGAGGACATTGGTCCCAGCTCTGTTGAGGTGCAACCCGTCCGGCCTGTACAGGTCCCACCTTCCCCAGAACTGGTCCCAATGCCCCAGGAATCTAAAGCCCTCCCTCCTGCACCATCTCTCCAGCCACGCATTCATCTGTTGTATTCTCCTTTTTCTATACTCACTAGCACGTGGCACTGGGAGTAATCCGGAGATTACTACCTTTGATGTCCTGCTTCTTAATCTCTTTCCTAACTCCTTAAAATCTGCCTGCAGGACCTCATCTCTCTTTCTACCTATGTCGTTGGTACCGATATGGACCACGACCTCTGGCTGTTCACCCTCCCCCTCCAGAATGTTCTGCAGCCACGAAGTGACATCCTTGACCCTGGCACCAGGGAGGCAACATACCATCCTGGAATCACATCTGCGGCCGCAGAAAGGCCTCTCTGCTCCCCTAACTATAGAATCCCCTATCACTATTGCTCTCCTGACCTTTCTCCCCCCCCTGAGCCATTCATGGTGCTGTAGTTTTGGCTCTGGCTGCACTGCCCGGAGGGACCCTCTCCCTCACCAGAACTGAACACTGGTTAGAGAGTGAGATGCACTCAGGGAACTGCTGCACTACCTGCCTGGTCCTCCTTGTCTGTCTGGCGGTCATCCAGTCCCTCTCTGCCTGCACTCTCTTAAGCTGCGGGGTGAACGCCTGCTGTAACGTGCCATCCACGTAGCTCTCAGCCTCGCGGATGCACTGCAGTGACACCAGCTGCTGCTCAAGGTCCAAAATCGGGAGCTCAAGTTCCTCCAGCTGATGACACTTCCTGCACATGTGGCTGTCCAGGGCACGGGAAGCATCCTGGAGTTCCCACATGGCACAGGCCGTGCATTCGACGGGTGTGAGCTGCCCTGCCATGCCTTGATTTAGTAAACATGATGTGGAGATGCCGGTGATGGACTGGGGTGGACAAATGTAAGGAATCTTACAACACCAGGTTATAGTCCAACAAATTTATTTTAAAATCACAAGCTTTCGGAGATTATCTCCTTCGTCAGATGATTGAATGAAAAGGTTCTCAAATCGCATATCTTATACGATGTTGGGACAGCATCACACCAATCAAAAGGTGTCGTTGTTATTCAAACAGGCCAGTCACGGAGAACAGAACGTCCCAGTACACTCGATATACATTGTGTCTTTTACACAGGCAAGCAGAAAGAAACTTAAAATGGCAGAGAGAGAGAGAGAATTTTAAAAAACATATAAATTTTTTCCCCCTTTTTGCTGGTGGGGTTACGTGTAGTGTGACATGAACCCAAGATCCCGGTTGAGGCCGTCCTCATGGGTGCGGAACTTGGCTATCAACTTCTGCTCGACGATTTTGCGTTGTCGTGTGTCTCGAAGGCCGCCTTGGAGAACGCTTACCCGAAGATCGGTGGCTGAATGTCCTTGACTGCTAAAGTGTTCCCCGACTGGGAGGGAACCCTCCTGTTTGGCGATTGTTGCGCGGTGTCCGTTCCTCCTCAGAAGACAAACACGGGACGCAACCAACAGAGTACCCTTCGTCGTCCAGTACTTCCCTGGAGCGGAGAAACTACACCATGTTCTCCGCAGCCTTCAACATGTCATCGATGACGACGAACACCTCGCTAAGGCCATCCCCACGCCTCCACTGCTCGCCTTTAAACAGCCACCCAACCTCAACCAGACCATCGTTCGCAGCAAGTTACCCAGTTTTCATGAGAACAGCGTCCACGACACCACACAACCCTGCCACGGCAACCTCTGCAAGACATGCCAGATCATCGACACGGATACCACCATCACACGAGAGGACACCACCCACCAGGTACATGGTTCATACTCCTGTGACTCGGCCAACGTTGTTTACCTCATACGTTGCAGGAAAGGATGCCCCGGAGCATGGTACATTGGCGAGACCATGCAGACGCTGCGACAACGGATGAACGGACACCGCGCAACAATCGCCAAACAGGAGGGTTCCCTCCCAGTCGGGGAACACTTTAGCAGTCAAGGACATTCAGCCACCGATCTTCGGGTAAGCGTTCTCCAAGGCGGCCTTCGAGACACACGACAACGCAAAATCGTCGAGCAGAAGTTGATAGCCAAGTTCCGCACCCATGAGGACGGCCTCAACCGGGATCTTGGGTTCATGTCACGCTACACGTAACCCCACCAGCAAAAAGGGGGAAAAAATTTATATGTTTTTTAAAATTCTCTCTCTCTCTCTGCCATTTTAAGTTTCTTTCTGCTTGCCTGTGTAAAAGACACAATGTATATCGAGTGTACTGGGACGTTCTGTTCTCCGTGACTGGCCTGTTTGAATAACAACGACACCTTTTGATTGGTGTGATGCTGTCCCAACATCGTATAAGATATGCGATTTGAGAACCTTTTCATTCAATCATCTGACGAAGGAGATAATCTCCGAAAGCTTGTGATTTTAAAATAAATTTGTTGGACTATAACCTGGTGTTGTAAGATTCCTTACATTTGATTTAGTAAAGGCTCTAATAAACTTAACAAAAATAAATTAAGCTGCAAAAAAAAACACTCAACAGAAAAAGAAAAGCCTGCCATCTACCAGCCAATCAGCTCCTTCCCCTATTTATTTATAGTTTTATTAGTCCAGTTAATAAACTAATTTAAGTTATTAAATTTAATAAACTAACAGCAGTTTTACGCTTCCAGCTTTTAATTTGATTTTACCCAATTCCCTAACTCAGAGGGAAAAAAGAAGCTGTAACACTTACCATCCAATCACCTACCTGCTGTCCTGTGACGTCACTCCTCGGGTTCTTTTCCTCGATTCCCACCGACTGCTCGGGAAGATCCCGCCGCTCCGAGTGAGTTTCGGCCTTCGAGCCTGGACCTTTATTGGAGTCTCTCTGCCACCTCCAGTGCCTAAACTCATTCAGAGCGACAGAGGAAGTGTATCTTCCCGAGCAGTTGGTAGGCATCAAGGGATATGGGGATTGGGCAGGAAAGTGGAGTTGAGGTCGAAGATCAGCCATGATCTGATTGAATGGCGGAGCAGGCTCGAGGGGTCATGTGGCCTATTCCTGTTCCTATTTCTTAAGTTCTTATGTTCTTACTGTGGGACAAGACCTGCTTTTCCATTATAGCAATGCCGTCAACTCCCAACTCGTGGCTTGTGCTCAGTCAACAGCAACTCCCAAGAGTAAACCTAACTGGTGCGGGTAAATCTCGACACCGGTACAGACTGAGTTTTGACCGGGTCTCCTGATTTGCCGCTGGTTCTCGAAGCTGCCTGATTGTCCCAGTAGACGTGCTGAGCTCTGTCAGTGTCCTCACCTCCCGATACAGAGATACTGAGACACCGTATCAGCTCAGCACATGTCAGCGTGTTAACCAATGGTGCAAGCACCGTGCTTCAGATCTTGCAGACCAGTGGGAGGTCGATGACCTGACAAAAGTTCTGATGAGAGGTCTTCAGCCTGAAACATTAACTCTGTTTCTTTCTCCACAGATGCTGCCTGACTTGTTGAGTATTTCCAGCATTTTCTATTTTTATTCTAGTACATTATAAGTCACCTTTCTGTTCTCTCTTCAGCCGCCTTTCCAAATGACTGTAAAAATACTGAATATAACTGAAGAAAAAGTTAGCTTTCACAGTTAAACAAAATCTTTGTAACATTCTTACATAAAAAGGGTTAACATAAAACAAACATCGAAAGGAAGCATAGCCACAGCCAGTGGCACCAAAACAGTCACACTTATTAAAGAAACAGTCCACTAAAATCTTGCAGCCTTTCACATCTTGTGCTTTTTCTCTCAAACCAATTTTCAATTTCCGATTTTTTTTCTACTTATCCCCATTCTGCACCGATTCAAAGTCTCAACTCACAGTCCGTGACCTCACCGAAGCATTGATGTGGTGAAGGTCCAGGCAACAGGTTTGAGGACTTTTAATTTCTTCTTTTTCCAAATTCTTTTGTTACCCTTGGCTTGTCTAACCGGGGGAGGTTTTCTTAACACCTCTACAGCTCCTGCACAATTCTTAACACTCTTTTGTGTTGTATGGGAGGAGTGTAATGACATAGAGTAAAGGGTGAAGGGGACGCTGGGGATCCAGTCGAGAGTCCCAGTCCATTTCTAGGTTCACCCTCTGGAACCGCTATGACTGCTTCTCTCACTGTTGGTTTCAACATTTCTGCATTTGAAAAGGTCCTGTGCAAAGTCCTGAAATTAATAGTTAACAGAGTTTAATTACAAGATTCTCTTTTCCAATTGAGCGGGCGTCTATAAACTGCAGCCCTGAGCCCTGTATAATCCAACCCACAAAGCCCAAGCCTATTTCTTATTTGCTGGTTTGTCCAATTTGAATGAGAGGGCTGTTCTAAAAACATAAGAACATAAGAAATAGGAGCAGGAGTAGGCCATACGACCCCTCGAGCCTGCTCCGCCTTTAAATAAGATCATGGCTGATCTTTGGCCTCAACTTTTAGGGAGCAGCGATCATAATATCACAAGGTTTAGAATAGCTATGGAACTCTGACCATTCTAAAGTAAAAATACTCAATTGGAGGAGGGCCAATTTCATTGAGGTGAGAACAGATCTGGCCTGGGTAAATTGGAATCAAATATTGTCAGTCTTAAATGGCCTACCCCTTATTCTGAGACAGTGACCCCTGGTTCTAGACTCCTCAGCCAGGGGAAACTTCCTCCCTGCATCTACCCTGTCGAGTCCTGTAAGAATTTTGTATGTTTCAATGAGATCACCTCTCATTCTTCTAAACTCGAGAGAATACAGGCCTAGTCTACTCAATCTCTCCTCATACGACAATCCCGCCATCCCAGGAATCGGTCTGGTGAACCTTCGTTGCACTCCTTCTATTGCAAGTATATCCTTTCTTAGTTAAGGAGACCAAAATTGTACACAGTACTCCAGGTGCGGTCTCACCAAGGCCCGATATAATTGCAGTAAGACATCTTTACTCCTGTACTCAAATCCTCTTGTAATAAAGGCCAACATACCATTTGGCTTCCTAATTGCTTGTTGCATCTGCATGTAAGCTTTCAGTGACTCATGTACGAGGACACCCAGGTCCCTTTGAATATCAACATTTCCCAATCTCTCACCATTTAAAAAAGTACTCTGCATTTCTGTTTTTCCTACTCAAGTGGATAACTTCACATTTTTCCACCTTACATTCCATCTGCCATGTTCTTCTATTTTATTTTTTTTATTTGTTCATGGGATGTGGACGTCGCTGGCGAGGCTGGCATTTATTGCCCATCCTTAATTGCCCTTGAGAAGGTGGCGGTGAGCTGCCTTCTTGAACCGCTGCAGTCCATGTGGTGAAGGTTCTCCCACAGTGCTGTTAAGAAGGGAGTTCCAGGATTTTGACCCAGCAACGAGGAAGGAACGGCGATATATTTCCAAGTCAGGATGATGTGTGACTTGGAGGGGAACGTGCAGGTGGTGTTGTTCCCATGTGCCTGCTGCTCTTGTCCTTCTAGGTGGTAGAGGTCGCGAGTTTGGGAGGTGCTGTCGAAAAAGCCTTGGCAAGTTGCTGCAGTGCATCCAGTGGATGGTACACACTGCAACCACAGTGCGCCGGTGGTGAAGGGAGTGAATGTTTAGGGTGGTGGATAGGGTGCCAATCAAGCGGGCTGCTTTGTCCTGGATGGTGTCGAGCTTCTTGAGTGTTGTTGGAGCTGCACTCATCCAGGCAAGTTGCCAGTATTCCAACACACTCCTGACTTGTGTCTTGTCGATGGTGGAAAGGCTTTGGGGAGTCAAGAGGTGAGTCACTCGCCGCAGAATACCCAGCCTCTGACCTGCTCTTGTAGCCAGAGTATTTATATGGCTGGTCCAGCTCAGTTTCTGGTCAATGGTGACCCCCAGGATGTTGATGGTGGGGGATTCGGCGATGGTAATACCGTTGAATATCAAGGGGAGGTGGTTAGACTCTCTCTTGTTGGAGATGGTCATTGCCTGGCACTTGTCTGGCGCGAATGTTACTTGTCACTTATCAGCCCAAGCCTGGATGTTGTCCAGGTCTTGCTGCATGCGGGCACGGACTGCTTCATTATCTGAGGGGTTTGCGAATGGAACTGAGAATCCCCGTAAGAAATGTAAGAATCCCGGTCAGAAGCCATGGAAACGGCATAATCTAGGTCTCACAGCAGCAAGCCTTGGGGAATCTCTATAATCTAGGAAAGTCTGACGTGAACCAATTGATAATAGTTGCATACTTTACTTGGAATAAGAACAGAGTCAAGTACACACAGTGCATCAAGCAGTGATTTATGCTGAACAACAAAGGCAAAGCTCATCCGGATGGTGTTGAGGGCTGAGTTGTGTTCTGGACTGTCACCCTTAGTCAGTCATGTTGTTTCTCTACCACAAGCAGGAGTTTTGTGCTCCTCTTTACAGTGGAAATGATGCCTGATGATCGGCAGGCATTAACCCATTCAGGTTACTTTCCCTTATCTCGTAATTTCTCAGTGAGCCAATGGGGCCTGTCAACAGTGGGCCCTGGGCTGGTGGTGTTTCACATGCCCAAGGGTTACCTCCTTCCAAGTTTAACCTCTCTTTGTTCTACTTTGTTGCAGACCCTACAGTTTTCGTACAACTGCAAGGCATGTAGCCTGATCCCAGACATGGGCCTCTGTCAATTACTGTCTGGTCAAGGCCTGGCTGGCAGCTGCTCACCCTCCCTATCGCTGTTATCTCTGTACTGAGAGGACTGCTTGGCTTTTCCCAGACTGACACTCACAAAGAAACATTATGCTTATGAATGCTTTACAGAGGTATCCGAAAGCATGTGCAACTACGTTAATGATTATATATTTCAGGCTACTAAACGCTATCATGACTAAATGTAAAACACAAATTTAAAACACACAGTTTGTTTGACCAAACTACCTGCATGTTTGTCTGGTTGACATACTAAATAAACCATTCTGTTAAATGTTTGTGGTTAAAATATTAAATATAAACGAGGTTAACTATGATTGAACATGAATAAATGAAGTATAAACATGCACACAGAATCATTTCTCTTCAGTCCACCCTTTGGCAGCGTAAAACTATCAGTTTACGCTGTCATGTAAACATACTATTCAGCTGTGGGGGCAGCACGCCGCATTTATAGTCTTCCCCTAGCTGTAACTTATCTCACCCCCATGCTGACTCTTAGACAGCACCCTCATCTCCACCAGCACCGCCCTCTTGCTAAATGCCTAGATGCTACAGGGGATGGAAATAATTTACCATGCCTAGTTCAAGCCATATTTAAAGTAAGGAAATCATGATGAACCTTTATAAAATATTGGTTCAGTCACAACTGGAGCATTGTGTCCGGTTCTGGGCATCGCACTTTAGGAAAGATGTGAAGGCCTTAGAGAGGGTGCAGAAGAGATTTACTAGAATGATTCCAGGGATGAGGGACTCTAGACTGGAGAAACTGGGGTTGTTCTCCTTGGAACAGGGAAGGTTGAGAGAAGATTTGATAGAGGTGTTCAAAATCATGAGGGGTCTAGACAGAGTAGATAGAGAGAAACAGTTCCCATTGGCGGAAGGATCAAGAACCAGGACATAGATTTAAGGTGATTGGCAAAAGATCCAAAGGTGACATGAGGAAAAACTTTTTTACACAGCGAGTGTTTAGGATCTGAAATGCACTGCCCGAGGGGGTGGTGGAGGCAGATTCAATCATGGCCTTCAAAAGTGAACTGGATAAGTACTTGAAAGGAAAAAAATTGCAGGACTACGGGGATAGGGTGGGGGAGTGGGACTAGCTGGATTGCTCTTGCATGGAGCTGGCGCGGACTCGATGGGCCGAATTGCTTCCTTCCGTGCTGGAACCTTTCTATGATTCTATAATTTCAATCCCTCTGAGTGGTACTACTGTGGGTACCGATTATTCTGGCCACTTGCCGGGCTTGAGTGTGAGTATATAAGGTGGCCTGGGGTCTCGTACACGGCAATGATGAACACGAAGACCAGAATGCCCTGGATAATCAGGAAAATGTAGGGCACAAGTCTGGCCCAAACCGACTGACCAATGTTGCAAACCACATCCCACCGCTGGTGATCGCCCCAGGGTGGCATGTCTTTCTCAATGTCGTCATTGTCCTGGAGCATCTGGGCCAGATGAACTTGGGAAGTGACTGTCCTGTCGAGGATGGACTGCAGACAGAGCGAAAGTGGAGGAATAGGATGACCGCTGTGCACAATGGACTCCAAGGCCTCACCCTGTAGGGGGCAACTCCCACCTGAGTTCCGTAACATTGTGATGGTGGACAGGGAGGAGGATGATATTCCCAATCCGCACCGGGGAAGCTGGAATAAGACAGAACATTGGAGAGTCAATGGGGCAGGAGAATTCTCCTGAGACCGTCTGTTTTGTCAATGGTGATGATGCAGTACCGGCCTCGTCCCATGGAAACCGAACTGGTTTGCTCCGCACCCGACTTGGTGACAATAACGGCACACCTGGGAGAGATCCCGTCCAGGGTAAAACCGCATGCTGGGACAGAGTGCTGAGAAACGTCACAGCGGCAGATCCATTCTGCCTGGTGCTGCGTGAAGCCCCCACCCAGGTCTGGACTCAGCCAGGTGGATCCATGTCGGATGAGCCGGGGGTGGGGGGATGTCACGGAACTATGTAAAGGTACCTTTTCTTTCCCGGATTCCCACAAATTCTACTCGGTACAGGCAGTCAGGCCCCTTTTCCAGACTCTTTGGGAGGGGAAGGACCAATACAACAGCGATTGTGCCCTGTTTATGGTCGAGAAAGACGAGTGGAGCTGGGAAGGCCAAGCCAAGCCGACAGACCCGCTGGAGAACAGCTGTAGTTAGATTGCTCCCCAGCCACTGCTGGAGATGTTGGTTTTTGACAAATGCAGTGACCCGGTTGGCAGTGATATCAGTGAGGCCCTTCTGTACTAATGATTGAATGAAGGACCCATACGTACTACATGTGACGGCTCGGGATATATTTTGGTTTCGGACATTGGCATTGTGTTCGGCAATCATTTCATTGAGCTTATCAGCTGTTTTATGCATGGCCAGGGCCATCACGTCGATAGGGAACAAGTTCTGATACTGCTCAACATTGAGGTCGCCTTGCTGATTATTCAGACGGGACATAAGACCCTTTAGCTGCCTCCGCATGACCTCGACATGCTCCCACATGGAGGCGATGTCAAGGCGGTTCATTCCTGTGACCCCTGCCGCCGCATCCATGTTCAGCCACTCGCAAAGGTCATGAGCTGGTTGGGGTCGGCCTGTGGGTTGGTTGAAGGGAGAATCAGCAGTTTCGGAAACAGGGCGGCGAGCCTCAAATTCAGAGGCCAACTCTGCCAGCACATCACTGACCCGCTGGTTTTGGTTATCACAAAATGTCCCATTATCACCCATGGTCACCTGGGACACTGATTGTAGACCCCAATTGGTGGGGCAATTTTCCTGTTTATACCTCACACACTCAGTCACTTCCTCGTGTCTAATGAAGTTAAACATCCCATAATATTACCATTTCATGTTGGTCGTGAGCCCTGGAGGAACCTTACTGTCCAATAAACTAAAAATCATTACCCCATAAACCATAGATTAAAAGTTCCCAGTCTGGTCCAATCTATCAATACATTGACTTAGTTTAGGACAGATGTGTTACCCCCCTGGGCAGTCCCAGAAGCTCTCAGCGATGCCCAGGAGACCCCGGGGGTGGAATTAGTCTCTGGTGTTAGTGCAACACGGGCGATAGTGAATGGACAGCCCATTTTACACCCCGCACAATTTTCCTTTCCACTGAAGTCAGTGTAACTCGGGCTGTCGATTCACCATCGCTGTTTTGAGCTACGGCCAAAGAACAATTTCAACCCCAGCCTCAGATTTTCAGAGCAGCTCTTTAAAGGGACCGTGACCTGTCACTACTATCATTCACTACTGAGATTAATACAGCCACACCTGTCACTACTATCATTCACTACTGAGATTAATACAGTCACACCTGTCACTACTATCATTCACTACTGAGATTAATACAGTCACACCTGTCACTACTGTCATTCACTACTGAGATTAATACAGTCACACCTGTCACTACTATCATTCACTACTGAGATTACTACAGTCACACCTGTCACTACTATCATTCACTACTGAGATTAATACAGTCACACCTGTCACTACTGTCATTCACTACTGAGATTAATACAGTCACACCTGTCACTACTATCATTCACTACTGAGATTAATACAGTCACACCTGTCACTACTATCATTCACTACTGAGATTAATACAGTCACACCTGTCACTACTATCATTCACTACTGAGATTACTACAGTCACTTCACCTGATGAAGGAGCAAAGCTCCGAAAGCTTGTGATTTCAAATAAAGCTGTTGGACTGTAACCTGGTGTTGTGCGACTCCTGAGATTAATACAGTCACACCTGTCACTACTATCATTCACTACTGAGATTAATACAGTGGTGCATGCCAGTACTACGATGCACGACTAAGATTAATGTAGTCGTGCCTGTCACTACTATGATTAATATCACTACAATTATAAAACTGAAGGAGGCAATCAATTGTAACACGACGAATTGCAAGCAAACTCGCTAAAAGCAGTTATTTTTAGTGTTAGTGACAGACCCTTACAAAGTAAAGGACAAATAGCCCACCGATCCTGAAGAGCAGCTACTGACATCATCAGAGGGACAGACCTGGAGGTGATGTCATCCAATGGACCAGAAATCAGAAGTGATGTCCTCCAATGAGCTGGCACTAGGAAGTGATGTCATCAGAGACCCCAAACACTGGAAGTGGCTCATAGCATCGCTAATAATTCCCTTTATATTTACCCGCTTATCTAATTAAAAAGTCTAACTGCCCCCAGTAGACAGTATGATGATACCCAGTGATCCCATCACATTTATATCCAGATTAACAGGAAAATAGACTCCAAAATCAGGATTAATTTAACAGTTTTAGGGATTTGTCCTTACAATAAAATGCTGGACACAAGGGTTCAGTGAATGTGGTTTTAAATGTGTGTAAATGTGTCAGTGAGTCAGTGACCCGGTGAAATGACAGAGTCCCGGCCTCGTAGTCCAACTGAACTCGGATCCTGCTGATAGACGGGATCGATAGGAGGACAGTGGGAGGTGGTCATTGTGCCAGGCTCTGAGAGAATCAGCACAAAGCTACAAAGCTCCAATCACCACGATTTACTGCTGCCCCCAAGAATAGAGTTGTTCCCCTCTCTCTCAACACTCCCACACACAATCCCTATTCCTCAGTCTTTCCCATCAGTCTCCACATCCCAGGAATGGGATCCTGAGGAGAAACTCTGGGAGCAGAGGACTTGGGGACAGTCTTTAAACCTCTCTGGGTGAGGTGGGTAGGGCTGTTCCCGTTCAGTCCATGTTACTGATCTCAGATCATCAGACAGAACCAAGTTCCAGTTTACTGTCTTTGGATCCGGGCTCATCGGTGACCTTTGCCCTAGAGAGGGGAGAAGAGATTGGTCAGACAGGGTTATTCCACTCAGATCAATGATTGACAGCTGCAGGGTGGGAGTGTCAGTATTTCCCAGACAGTGTCAGCCCCATATTACCTCTTAGACTGGATTCATCCCATGTTAAATCAATGACCTTCAATCAGAATCCCTGTTAAATAGCAGTGTGTGGGTCCCAGTGCTGTACACTCAGTGCAAACACTGCAGTGGAGACACACAGTAGCAGTCAGTTTAATCACACAAGCCCCTGGCACTGTGCTCACGTTCTCCCAGACACAATGGAGGGGATTCACCGGCACACAACACATCCCACAGACTCACAGTTCCAGCCCCACAATCTCAGCACCGGCTGTACTGGGAACACACAGCTCACAGGAGTGTGCCCTGGGCTCTCTCCCTCCTGTTACTGTTCCATCCTGAATACAGGAGTGTGCCCTGGGCTCTCTCCCTCCTGTTACTGTCCCATCCTGAATACAGGAGCGTTGCCTGGGCTCCTGTTACATAGAATCATAGAATCATAGAAAATAGGAGCAAGAGTAGGCCAATCGGCCCTTCGGGCCTGCTCCGCCATTCAAAATGATCATGGCTGATCGTCTAACTCAGTACCCTGTTCCCGCTTTTTCCGCATATCCCTTGATCCCTTTAGCATTAAGAAATATATCTATCTCCTTCTTGAATACATCTAATGACTTGGCCTCCACTGCCTTCTGTGGTAGAGAATTCCACAGGTTCGCCATCCACTGAGTGAAGAAATTTCTCCTCATCTCGGTTCTAAATGACATACCCCGTATCCTGAGACTGTGACCCCTGGTTATGGATTCCCCAGCCATCGGGAACATCCTCCCTGCATCTAGCCTGTCTAGTCCTGTTAGAATTTTATATGTTTCGATGAGATCACCTCTATTTCTTCTAAATTCTGGTGAATATAGGCCTAGTCGACCCAATCTCTCCTCATACGTCAGTTCTGCCATCCCAGGAATCAGTCTGGTAAACCTTTGTTGCACTCCCTCCATGGCAAGGACATCCTTCCTCAGATAAGGAGACCAGAACTGCACATAATACTCCAGATGTGGTCTCACCAAGGCCCTGTACAACTGCAGTAAGACATCCCTGCTCCTGTACTCAAATCCTCTTGCAATGAAGGCCAACATACCATTTGCCTTCCTAACTGCTTGCTGCACCTGAATGCTCGCTTTCAGTGACTGGTGTACAAGGACACCCAGGTCTCGTTGCATCTCCCCTTTTCCCAATCTATCACCATTCAGATAATAATCTGCCTTTCTGTTTTTACAACCAAAGTGGATAACCTCACATTTATCCACGTTATACTGCATCTGCCATGTTCTTGCCCATTCACCCAACTTGTCTAAATCACATTGGAGCCTCTTTGCATCCTCCTCACAGCTCACATTCCACCCCAGCTTTGTGTCATCTGCAAACTTGGAAATGTTACATTCGGTTCCCTCATCCAAATCATTGATATAGATTGTGAATAGCTGGGGCCCAAGCACTGATCCCTGCGGTACCCCACTAGTCACTGCCTGCCACCCAGAAAAAGACCCGTTTATTCCTACTCTCTGTTTCCTGTCTGTCAATCAATTCTCAATCCATGCCAGTATATTCCCCCAATCCCATGTGCTTTAATTTAGCACACTAATCTCTTGTGTGGGACCTTATCAAAAGTCTTTTGAAAATCCAAGTACACCACATCCACTGGTTCTCCCCTATCTATTCTACTAGTTACATCCTCAAAAAACTCCAGTAGATTTGTTAAGCATGATTTCCCTTTCATAAACCCATGCTTTTTTTAAATTCGTTCACGGGATGTGGGCGTCGCTGGCAAGGCCGGCATTTATTGCCCATCCCTAATTGCCCTCGAGAAGGTGGTGGTGAGCCGCCTTCTTGAACCGCTGCAGTCCGTGTGGTGACGGTTCTCCCACAGTGCTGTTAGGAAGGGAGTTCCAGGATTTTGACCCAGCGACAATGAAGGAACGGCGATATATTTCCAAGTCGGGATGGTGTGTGACTTGGAGGGGAACGTGCAGGTGGTGTTGTTCCCATGCGCCTGCTGCCCTTGTCCTTCTAGGTGGTAGAGGTCGCGGGTTTGGGAGGTGCTGTTGAAGAAGCCTTGGCGAGTTGCTGCAGTGCATCCTGTGGATGGTGCACACTGCAGCCACAGTGCGGCGGTGGTGAAGGGAGTGAATGTTTAGGGTGGTGGATGGGGTGCCAATCAAGCGGGCTGCTTTATCTTGGATGGTGTCGAGCTTCTTGAGTGTTGTTGGAGCTGCACTCATCCAGGCAAGTGGAGAGTATTCCATCACACTCCTGACTTGTGCCTTGTAGATGGTGGAAAGGCTTTGGGGAGTCAGGAGGTGAGTCACTCGCCGCAGAATACCCAGCCTCTGACCTGCTCTCGTAGCCACAGTATTTATATGGCTGGTCCAGTTAAGTTTCTGGTCAATGGTGACTCCCAGGATGTTGATGGTGGGGGATTCGGCGATGGTAATGTCGTTGAATGTCAAGGGGAGGTGGTTAGACTCTCTCTTGTTGGAGATGGTCATTGCCTGGCACTTATCTGGCGCGAATGTTACTTGCCACTTATGAGCCCAAGCCTGGACGTTGTCCAGGTCTTGCTGCATGCAGGCTCGGACTGCTTCATTATCTGTGGGGTTGCGAATGGAACTGAACACTGTGCAGTCATCAGCGAACATCCCCATTTCTGACCTTATGATGGAGGGAAGGTCATTGATGAAGCAGCTGAAGATGGTTGGGCCTAGGACACTGCCCTGAGGAACTCCTGCAGCAATGCCCTGGGGCTGAGATGATTGGCCTCCAACAACCACTACCATCTTCCTTTGTGCTAGGTATGACTCCAGCCACTGGAGAGTTTTCCCCCTGATTCCCATTGACTTCAATTTTACTAGGGCTCCTTGGTGCGACACTCGGTCAAATGCTGCCTTGATGTCAAGGGCAGTCACTCTCACCTCACCTCTGGAATTCAGCTCTTTTGTCCATGTTTGGACCAAGGCTGTAATGAGGTCTGAGGCCGAGTGGTCCTGGCAGAACCCAAACTGAGCATCGGTGAGCAGGTTATTGGTGAGTAAGTGCCGCTTGATAGCACTGTCGACGACACCTTCCATCATTTTGCTGATGGTTGAGAGTAGACTGATGGGGCGGTAATTGGCCGGATTGGATTTGTCCTGCTTTTTGTGGACAGGACATACCTGGGCAATTTTCCACATTGTCGGGTAGATGCCAGTGTTGTAGCTGTACTGGAACAGCTTGGCTAGAGGCGCAGCTAGTTCTGGAGCACAAGTCTTCAGCACTACAGCTGGGATGTTGTCGGGGCCCATAGCCTTTGCTGTATCCAGTGCACTCAGCCGTTTCTTGATATCACGTGGAGTGAATCGAATTGGCCGAAGACTGGCTTCCGTGATGGTGGGGATATCGGGAGGAGGCTGAGATGGATTATCCACTCGGCACTTCTGGCTGAAGATGGTTGCAAACGCTTCAGCCTTGTCTTTTGCACTCACGTGCTGGACTCCGCCATCATTGAGAATGGGGATGCTTGAAGAGCCTCCTCCTCCCGTTAGTTGTTTAATTGTCCACCACCATTCACGACTGGATGTGGCAGGACTGCAGAGCTTTGATCTGATCCGTTGGTTGTGGAATCGCTTAGCTCTGTCTATAGCATGTTGCTTCCACTGTTTAGCATGCATGTAGTCCTGAGTTGTAGCTTCACCAGGTTGGCACCTCATTTTTCGGTACGCCTGGTGCTGCTCCTGGCATGCTCTTCTACACTCCTCATTGAACCAGGGTTGATCCCCTGGCTTGTTGGTAATGGTAGAGTGAGGAATATGCCGGGCCATGAGGTTACAGATTGTGCTGGAATACAATTCTGCTGCTGCTGATGGCCCACAGCGCCTCATGGATGCCCAGTTTTGAGCTGCTAGATCTGTTCTGAATCTATCCCATTTAGCACGGTGGTAGTGCCACACAAGACGTTGGATGGTGTCCTCAGTGCGAAGACGGGATTTCATCTCCACGAGGACTGTGCGGTGGTCACTCCTACCAATACTGTCATGGACAGATGCATTTGCGACAGGTAGATTGGTGAGGACAAGGTCAAGTAAGTTTTTCCCTCGTGTTGGTTCGCTCACCACCTGCCGCAGGGCCCAGTCCAGCAGCTATGTCCTTCAGGACTCGGCCAGCTCGGTGCTCCTGAGCCACTCTTGGTGATGGACATTGAAGTCCCCCACCCAGAGTACATTCTGTGCCCTTGCTACTCTCAGTGCTTCCTCCAAGTGGTGTTCAACATGGAGGAGGACTGATTCATCAGCTGAGGGAGGATGGTTGGTGGTAATCAGCAGGAGGTTTCCTTGCCCATGTTTGACCTGATGCCATGAGATTTCATGGGGTCCAGAGTCAATGTTGAGGACTCCCAGGGCCACTCCCTCCTGACTGTATATCACTGTACCGCCACCTCTGGTGGGTCTGTCCTGCCGGTGGGACAGGACATACCCAGGGATGGTGATGGAAGAGTCTGGGACGTTGGCTGAAAGATATGATTCTGTGAGTTTGGCTATGTCAGGCTGTTGCTTGACTAGTCTGTGGGACAGCTCTCCCAATTTTGGCACAAGTCCCCAGATGTTGGTAAGGAGGACCTTGCAGGGTCGACTGGGCTTGGTGTTTTGCCGTTGTCGTGTCCGGTGCCTAGTGGTCCGATGCTGGGTGGTCCGTCCGGTTTTATTCTTATTATGACTTTTCGTAGCGAGATTTTACAACTGAGGGGCTTGCTGGGCCATTTCAGAGGGCAATTAAGAATCAACCACATTGCTGTGGGTCTGGAGTCACATATAGGCCAGACCGGGTAAGGGCGGCAGGCTTCCTTCCCTAAAGGACATTCGTGAACCAGATGGGTTTTTATGACAATCCGGTAGTTTCATGGCCATCATTACTGATACTAGTATTTTAATTCCAGATTTTTTATTTATTTAATTCATTGAATTTAATTAATAAATTGAATTTAAATTCGCCAGCTGCCGTGGCGGAATTTGAACTCATGACTCTGGATTTTAGTCCAGGCCTCTGGATTACTAGCCCAGTAACATAACCACTATGCTACCGTTAATGCCCTCCAAGTGTTCTGTTATCACATCTTTTAGAATAGACTCTAGCATTTTCCCCACTACTGATGTTAAGCTAACTGGTCTGTAATTCCCTGTTTTCTCTCTCCCTCCTTTTTTAAATAGTGGGGTTACATTTGCCACCCTCCAATCTGTAGGAACAGTTCCAGAGTCTATAGAATTTTGGAAGATGATCACCAATGCATTCACTATTTCCAGGGCCACTTCCTTTAGTACTCTGGGATGTAGATTATCAGGCCCTGGGGATTTGTCAGGCTTTACCCCATTAATTTCCCGAGCACTATTTTTTTTACTAATACTGGTTTCCTTCAGTTCCTCCCTCTCATTAGACTCTTGGTTCCCTAACATTTCTGGGAGGTTATTTGTGTCCTCCTTTGTGAAGACAGAACCAAAGTATGTGTTTAATTGTTCTGCCATTTCTTTGTTCCCCATTATAATTTCCCCCATTTCTGCCTGTAAGGGACCTACATTTGTCTTCACTCATCTTTTTCTCTTAACATATTTATAGAAGCTTTTACAGTCAGTTTTTATGTTCCCTGCTAGTTTACTCTCATACTCTATTTTCCCCTCTCAATCAATCTCTTTGTCCTCCTTTGCTGAATTCTGAACTGCTCCCAATCCTCAGGCTTCCCGCGTTTTCTGGCAATTTTATATGTCTCCTCTTTGGATCTAATATTATCCATAATTTCTTTTGTCAGCCACGGTTGAGCCACCTTTCCTGTTTTATTTTACTGTTACCCGCGCACCCATTCACCCCTTCCCTCCCCCGCTGCCATCTCACCTCCACTCAAATATCGGGGCCGCTGAGTGTCAGTCACTCTGTAATGAAAGAGGAGAGAATGTTTTTATCAGTGGGGACATTTCAGATCAGAAACCCAAAGGGGAACGAGTGATCAGTGCAACAACCTGCACCCCTTCTAATGCTCGTACTGAGACCCCGCAGCAACCCATCCTGAAAATGGCAGAATCCCGGGATTTGCAGTCTCCCTGCATTCACACTGATCTCCACACGTGCAGTGGGATCCTGGTTTGCTGCCACTTCAGCTCAGTTTGTGATTTTCAAAGCCGTCTGTGTTCAGTCCAGTTTCTCTGTACTGGAGCCCTCATCTTTCCATTATTAATAATTATTATTATCCCGAGGGTCTCCAGTCTGTGCTCCCCCCTCTCTGCAGGATCACACTCTCTACAATCATGTGAAGTGAGGAGAGGAGAAGGAACAGCCTCCCAGGGACCTGGGATCAGTGGGATTCCCTCACTGAGGGTCCAGTCACACTGAAATTACTGGGACATTTCAGCACTGACTCATTTCTCTGTTAGTGGATAGAATGAGCCAATCACAACACATTTTACTGTCACTCTGACACTGGGACCTGCCTCTCTCCTCATTTCTCCATGGGCTGGTTGATGGAACAAGCCAATCACACAGCACTTACTGACCCAATGGAATAAAGCTGTCACTGACACACATGGAGCCTTTCGGAAGCCTCGGTTCGACACAGGTCACTGCAGGTTTCTCTCTCTCTCACTTCCTGTCTAACAGGTTCCTGAGAAGCTCAACACACCGATGGAACAGCCCAGGTCACTCCCATTTCCCACAGGCTGCCTGAGCCAATAACCCCTCAAACCACAGTTAAACATCACTCAATATTCCCACCATTTGAAAGCACCTTATCTGGGAAGGTTTCCAAGCGGTGATTCTACTTTCACTCTTCTCCCAGATACAGGGGAAGGTTCCCTATCAGCAGCAGGTACTGTATGACTGAGAGGAACTTACCTGGAAAGGAGCTGCTTCGAGTTCTGTGAATAAAGAGAGGAGATCAAATCAGACAACAAACAAATCAACACCCAATGGAACCAAAGAGTGAATTTGGGATTGAGAGTAAAGAGTTCAGTGTATAACAGTAGGTGGGGCCAGTCACAGGAATGGGCAATAATCCCACATTTCACTGCACTCCATCCTGGGGCAGCACCAACACTCCGAGGGCAGGGCCGAGGGGGCAGCGCCAACACTCCGAGGGCAGGGCTGAGGGGGCAGCACCAACACTCCGAGGGTAGGGCTGAGGGGGCAGCGCCAACACTCCGAGGGCAGGGCTGAGGGGGCAGCGCCAACACTCCGAGGGCAGGGCTGAGGGGGCAGCACCAACACTCCGAGGGCAGGGCTGAGGGGGCAGCGCCAACACCCCGAGGGCAGGGCTGAGGGGGCAGCACCAATGCTGGGCCCCACCAACAATCTTCAAACAATTCAGCCCTCTCACCAGCCTCACAGAAACGCCCCATTCCCCAGACATGACCCTGTTTATATTGAAGATGTACCTGAATAAAGGAGAGATGGTCCCTCTGTACCAGACTCTGGGTTTCTCTGTCCATTAATTGAATCTGTTCCATCCTCTTGTTTAATGCTTCAGAACAGCTTCTAATCTGAGAGAGAGCTCGGAGCCCCTCCTCATCGATCAGTTTCAGTGCGTATTCTTCATCTTCTTCCAACTGTCTCCTCCATTCAGAGAAGCTCTTCGATAGCTTTCCTTTCAGCTCATTGATTCGTGTCTGAAACCCAAACCAACTCTCATTACAAACGGCCCTTCCACACAGCTCTTACCCTGAGCACACGGCACTTTCCAGGGACGGGACAGTTTGTTTCGATCACTACTCGATCACCCGTTAAAGATAGACAAGCAGTGGGGGAGGTGTCTACTGGGAGAGAAAACAGAGTTTAACAAGTGTTGCCTTGAGCCTTGAGTTTAAAAGAAAGAGCACTGTATTTAGACTGTGTATGGCACTGCCACCTGGTCCATCCACACCTGGAGTGATGGGTCCAGTTTTGGTGCCCACACCTGGTGAAGGAGATTGAGACTCTGGAGAGGACGGTGGCCAGAATGACACGTAGTCTGACGGATTTTAGTTCTGAGGATCGGCTCCAAGAGGGAGGGCGATTTAGAGAAAGGCAGGCCGAGAGGGACATGATTGTGGTTTTTAAAATGATCGAGGGATTATTGGACTCACTCGTTGGGTGAGGTACTTGAGATGGATCGGGATGGTAGGACTAGAGGGCCTGTGTATAAAATCCATAGGCACAGAGTTAGGTTAGACCCCAGAGTCCTCGATCTCTGGAACAGACTCTCTGAACATGTGGGGGGGTATGGAGTCACTCCCACCCTTTAAAAGGGAGCTGGGGAGGAATTTCCCAGAGTTTGTCCTGAATTGTCTGCAGGTGTTTTTTCTCTCTTCTGTTTGCCTTTCCCAGGTGAGTCCATGGTTCGGGGTGGATCAGTGGTGTGTGTGATTGAACCCTGTCTGCATGGGGCAGGCTCGCTGGGACTAATGGTCTTTTCTTCCTCTTCCTTTCTATGTTCATCTGATACAGGCTTCAGGGCAAGTCTCCAACTCCCAGCCTCTGACTGTGTCTGTTTCAGTAAATCCAGTGCCCAAGTGATGTAATAATATTCCCTGGGAGGTGCAGGGAGAGTTAAGCAGCTCCCCCTCAGAGTGCGAAAGCACAGTGTGCAGACAACACAGTGTGAACTGCTGAGAGTTTGGTAAGTGTGGGAGTGTAAGGGTTAATCTCTTTAAAATCTAGTGCATATTGCTTTCAACTGTTTAAGTTCATTTTTAAAGTTTAATTTTTTAAGTTTCTGTCAGGCTTCAGCAGAGAGAGCTGCTGTCGTAAGTTAATTGGTTAGCTGGATTAAACTGGTACCTGAAGGTGGGGCAGGCCTGACTCATCTGAGTCACAAACTGTAGAAATACAGGGGCCTGCCAGTGCGACAGCACGGTGTGCGGACAACACAGTGTGAGCTGCTGAGAGTTTGGTAAGGGTGGGAGTTGGGGGAAGGAGGTGCTGTTTTGCCTTACTTTTCCTAACTTTTTCCCCAGAGCGGCAGTGGACCTGAGCGGAGAAGACTGAGATTGGGGAATAAAAGCAGCAGCAGACCTACAACAAGAGAAAACTGCTCGAGCGGCGGTACGAAAGGTGAGTCCCGAGGCGGTTTACAAATCCAGGTTCCGGGAGAGGGAAGCAAGAAGTATTCGTAGTGTGACGTCACCAAAAAGCAGGTAAATGATTGGTTGGTGAGCATTTTCTTTCTCAATTTTTCTAAACTTATATTTTGTGGTTACTCCGGTCTCTTTGTGTCGCGGGGACGACTGTTAAGCAGGGGCCCTTGAGTATATCACTTAATTCCAGTGTGATTGGTGGGATCCATTTAATTTTAATTTAATTTAAATCAATTAAAGGGTAAGTCATGGCAGGACAGCTCGGCCCCGTGGCATGCTCCTCCTGCTCCATGTGGGAAATCAGGGACACTTTCTGTGTCCCTGACGACCATGTGTGTGGGAAGTGTATCCAGCTGCAGCTACTGACAGACCGCATTGCGGCACTGGAGCTGCGGATGGATACATACTGGTGCATTCGTGATGCTGAGAACCACGTGGATAGCACGTTTAGCGAGTTGGTCACACCGCAGGTAAAGGGTGTACAGGCAGGAAGTGAATGGGTGATCACCAGGCAGAGTAAGAGGCAGTGCAGGGGTCCCCTGTGGCCACCCCCCTCTCAAACAGAAAGACCACTTTGGATACTGTTGGGGGGGATGACTTATCAGGGGAAGGCAGCAGCAGCCAACTTCCTGGCACCACGGGTGGCTCAGCTGCACAGGCTGGGAG
Organism: Heptranchias perlo; assembly: GCF_035084215.1. Taxonomy (NCBI): domain Eukaryota; kingdom Metazoa; phylum Chordata; class Chondrichthyes; order Hexanchiformes; family Hexanchidae; genus Heptranchias; species Heptranchias perlo. The sequence continues at coordinate 72,743,225 of NC_090338.1, read as the reverse complement.
GAAAAAGAGTGGAAGAGCTATAGTGATAGGGGACTCAATTGTAAGGGGAATAGACAGGCATTTCTGCGGCCGCAACCGAGACTCCAGGATGGTGTGTTGCCTCCCTGGTGCAAGGGTCAAGGATGTCTCGGAGCGGCTACAGAACATTTTGGAGGGGGAGGGAGAACAGCCAGCTGTCGTGGTGCACATAGGCACCAACGATATAGGTAAAAAAAGGGGATGAGGTCCTCAAAGCAGAATATAGGGAGTTAGGAGGTAAATTAAAAAATAGGACCTCAAAGGTAGTAATCTCAGGATTGCTACCAGTGCCACGTGCTAGTCAGAGTAGAAATAGGAGGATATTGCAAATGAATACGTGGCTAGAGGAATGGTGCAAGGAGGAGGGATTCAAATTCCTGGGACACTGGAAACGGTTCTGGGGGAGGTGGGACCAGTACAAATTGGACGGTCTGCACCTGGGCAGGGCCGGGACCGCTGTCCGAGGGGGAGTGTTTGCTCGTGCTGTTGGGGAGGGTTTAAACTAAAGTGGCAGGGGGTTGGGAACCTGAGCAGGGAGACAGAGGAAAGCGTGTCAGGAAGGGACAGAAGGTATGGAGTAAAAGGTAAAGTGTTAAAAAAGGAAAAAGCAGGAACTAAGTGTCACAAAACATATTTGAAAGTTCTTTATCTGAATGCACGTAGCATTCGTAACAAAATGGACAAGTTAACGGCACAAATAACTACGTATGGGTATGATCTTGTGGCCATTACAGAAACATGGCTGCAGGGTGACAATGACTGGGAATTAAATATGCCAGGGTATTTAACAATCAGGAAGGACAGGCAGGAAGGAAGGGGAGGTGGGGTGGCTGTGTTAATAAAGGAAGGAATCACTGTACTACAGAGAAATGATATTGGGACAAAGGATCAGGATAATGAAACAGTTTGGGTAGAGATAAGGAATAATAAGGGGGAAAAAACACTCGTGGGCGTAGTATATAGGCCTCCTAATAGTTGCAACTCTGCTGGAAGAAGTATTAATCAGGAAATAGTCGGGGCATGTAATAAGGGAACAGCTATAATTATGGGGGATTTTAACTATCATATCAACTGGACAAATCAAATTGGGCAGGGCAGCCTTGAGGAAGAGTTTATTGAGTGTATTCGGGATGGATTTCTTGAGCAGTATGTAACTGATCCTATAAGGGGGCAAGCAACCTTGGACCTGGTCCTGTGTAATGAGCCAGGATTAATTAATAATGTCCTAGTTAAGGATCCCCTTGGAATGAGTGACCATAACATGGTTACATTCCATATCCAATTAAGGGGTGAGAAGGTTGGTTCTCAAACAAGCGTACTGAGCTTGAATAAAGGAGACTATGATGGTATGAGAGCGGAATTGATTAAAGTGGACTGGGAAAATAGATTAAAGGGTAAGACGGTACATGAGCAGTGGTGTTCATTCAAGGAGCTATTTTACAACTTTCAAAAAATATATATTCCAATGGGGAAAAAAGGGTGTAAAAGAAATGACAGCCATCCGTGGCAAAGGAAAGAAATTAAGGATAGTATCCGACTAAAAACAAGGACATATAAGGTAGCCAAACTTAGTGGGAGGATAGAAGATTGGGAAGTCTTCAAAAGACAGCAAAAAGTAACTAAAGGATTGATTAAGAAAGGGAAGATAGATTATGAAAATAAATTAGCAAAAAATATAAAAACAGATAGCAAGAGTTTCTACAGTTATATAAAAAGAAAAAGGGTGGCTAAGGCAAACGTAGGTCCCTTGGAGGATGAGACCGGGAAATTAATGGTGGGAAACATGGAGATGGCAAAAATGCTGAACAAATATTTTGTTTCAGTCTTTACAGTAGAGGACACTAAGAATATCCCAACACTGGACAAACAGGGGGCTCCAGTGGGGGAGGAGCTAAATACGATTAAAATCACTAAGGAATTGGTACTCAGTAAAATAATGGGACTCAAGGCGGATAAATCCCCTGGACCTGATGGCTTACATCCTAGGGTCTTGAGGGAAGTGGCAGTCGGGATTGTGGATGCTTTGGTAATAATTTTCCAAAATTCTCTGGACTAAGCAAAGGTCCCGGCAGATTGGAAAACTGCTAATCTAACACCCTTATTTAAAAAGGGTAGTAGGCAGAAGGCTGGAAATTAGAGACCAGTTAGCCTAACATCTGTGGTGGGTAAAATTTTGGAGTCTATTATTAAGGAGACAGTAACGGAACATCTAGATAAGCATAACTTAATAGGACAAAGTCAGCATGGCTTTATGAAGGGGAAGTCATGTCTGACAAATTTGCTTGAGTTCTTTGAGGATATAACGTACAGGGTGGATAAAGGGGAACCAGTGGACGTAGTGTATTTAGACTTCCAGAAGGCATTCGACAAGGTGCCACATAAAAGATTATTGCTCAAGATAAAGAATCACTGGATTGGGGGTAATATTCTGGCATGGGTGGAGGATTGGTTATCTAACAGGAAGCAGAGAGTTGGGATAAATGGTTCATTCTCGGACTGGCAACCAGTAGCCAGTGGTGTTCTGCAGGGGTCGGTGCTCGGTCCCCATCTCTTTACAATCTATATTAACGATTTAGAGGAGGGGACCGAGTGTAACATATCAAAGTTTGCAGATGATACAAAGATGGGAGGGAAAGTAGAGAGTGAGCAGGACATAAAAAACCTACAAGAGGATATAGACAGGCTGGGTGAGTGGGCGGAGATTTGGCAGATGCAATACAATATTGGAAAATGTGAGGTTATGCACTTTGGCAGGAAAATCAGAGAGCAAGTTATTATCTTAATGGCGAGAAACTGGAAAGTACTGCAGTGCAAAGGGATCTGGGAGTCCTAGTGCAAGAAAATCAAAAAGTTAGTATGCAGGTGCAGCAGGTGATCAAGAAGGCCAACGGAATGTTGGCTTTTATTGCTAGGGGGATAGAATATAAAAACAGGGAGGTATTGCTGCAGTTATATAAGGTATTGGTGAGACTGCACCTGGAATACTGCATACAGTTTTGGTCTCCATACTTAAGAAAAGACAAACTTGCTCTTGAGGCAGTACAAAGAAGGTTCACTCGGCTAATCCCGGGGATGAGGGGGTGGACATATGAGGAGAGGTTGAGTAGATTGGGACTCTACTCATTGGAGTTCAGAAGAATGAGAGGCGATCTTATTGAAACTTATAAGATTGTGAAGGGGCTTGATCGGGTGGATGCAGTAAGGATGTTCCCAAAGATGGGTGAAACTAGAACTAGGGGGCATAATCTTAGAATAAGGGGCTGCTCTTTCAAAACTGAGATGAGGAGAAACTTCTTCACTCAGAGGGTAGTAGGTCTGTGGAATTTTCTGCCCCAGGAAGCTGCGGAAGCTACATCATTAAATAAATTTAAAACAGAAACAGACAGTTTCCAAGAAGTAAAGGGAATTAAGGGTTACGGGGACCGGGCAGGAAATTGGACATGAAGCTGAGTTTGGATCGGTCAAGGCACTGTGGGTGGTGGAGCAGGTCCAGGGGCTTTGTGGCCGGGTCCCGCTCCTACTTCTTGTGTTCTTTAGATTTGAGGTTAGGATCAGATCAGCCATGATCTTATTGAATGGCGGAGCAGGCTTGAGGGGCCAATTGGCCTACTCCTGCTCCTATTTCTTATGTTCTTATGTTCTTATCAAACACACGGGGAACTCAGTGTAATCAGTGACTCGGCCCCAACACAACCAGTCTGGTTTGGAAGGCCTGTTTCTGATGTGCTCATTGACTCAGCGGGGAGAGAAACCCTTTCTAAATCCAGTCCCACTTTACCCACCTTTATTTCAGCTTCTGATCTCTCCAAGTCTCGCTGTTTGCTGGAACAATTCTGTTGGACTCCCCGAAGACTCTCGATTTCTCTCTCCAATTCTTCCTGTGAAGGCGATTGGAAAGTGTTTGAACGGGATTCAAACTGGAATGTAAAAGGGAAATGATTCCGTTCCAGGAGTGACCCCACTGGGTGTGGATAGAAAGTGGTTTGGGGGATTCTCAGTGTCTGGGCCCTGAGCAGAAATATTCCCTTCTGTGACTCTCAGTAAAGAGGCGCTCCCTGCCCTGTATAAACTGAGGAACCACACACACACCGGCTTCTTTTCACACTGACTCACCGTGTGTTGCATTTTCACACGGACTCAGCTCCTCCATTTCCAGGAATCAGCCGAGGGGAAAGGGAGACAGACTCAGTCACACCAGCATTTCTCAAACACCAATTCCCTCTTGTTGTGAGAAACAGTTTCTCCTCCCAGCCCCTGAGTCACCCCCCGTGGGTGTCCCTCACTCCCCCCACCGGTGATGGTCCTCTCCCTGCTGGTCAGATGGCAGAATACCCCAGCGTTACACAGGGCTACAACATGCTCTGCTCTACAGCCCTATGCCATGGAGTGCCAGTTCTCACAGGTGCCCACACAATGAATTACTGAGCCCTACAGTGCCCTCACCAGGAGGGGCTGAGTGTGGGTGAGGGGCAATCACCCTGGGCCACTCTCACACCCCTCCCAGTACCCGCCCTGTTCTCTCACACAGACTGTAAGAGAAAGGGGAGGGAGCAAATCTGACTGACAAAAAACAAACAGCCGTAAACCCAGACCCGGGGCAGCAAGAAAACACTGGGCTAAGTCAGCACTGTCTGTAATCAGTTCTAATTAATGTTGGTCATTAACAGGAAAACTCTCCCTCACTGTATTTAATATCAGGAATTGTGTCACTCACCTTAATTGCAGCTTGTGCCTGATCCAGGCTCAGCAGTGTGTGGGATTTATGTTTCCCTATTATTGTACAGGAAACACACACACACTCTGCATCATCTTTACAGTACAATTCAAGAACCTTCTTATGGTCAACGCACTGCCTGTCTGTAAGATCAGCCACAGGTTCGATTAGGGAGTGTCCACTGAAGGCCTTGTTCAGCAGATGTGGTTTTAAATGAAGGAAGCAAAGAGATATTTCACATTTCAGACATGTCTTCACAGCTGGGGATGGATTCTCGACACAGTTGTCACACACGACACGGGCTGAATCAGCAGGAGGCTGTGACCGGGTGTATTTTTCCACTATATTACACAGCGTGAAGTTTCTATCCAGACTGGGCCTGGGGTTGAATTTCTGGTGACACTGAGGACACTCAAACCCTTCTGGGCCTGGTGTCAGGGCCAAACTCCCTCAATACATTTCAAACAGAAACTGTGCTGACAGGACAACACCACCGGGTCCTGGTACACCTGGAGACACACAGCACAGGTTAATTCATCCTCTAAAGCTCCGGGCTCCATTCTGACAGCTCCTGAAGCAGCTTTCACACAGCACAAGAGAGAGCGACGAACCAGAGCAGGAAGTGAAATTCTTATAAACACTTGGTGCAGGGAGTGACAATGTGAGTTTCAGTTTCATGATTCACTGTGGCTGAAAATTAACCATTTCAGGCCTGCAATAACAGTTCAGAACCAAAATCCGAAATAAAAAGTTGCAATTTTACAATATGGAGCCTAAATAGGATTCCTAACCCCCATACGTCGGCCAATTTATCTTCCGAGAGCTGCTGCCAGTGACACGGAAAAGATGGTCCTGATTTTTGCATGACTAGCGCATGCGCAGTACCCTGGCTATCATTGCGTCCAAACAACCTGCAATGTCTGATCCCCCACTGTTCACAAACATTGCTTCATTAACGCTTCAGAGGATGGCGGAATCGGGGCCAGTGAATATCGTCTGGAAACTCTGAGTCCTGAGAGAGAAACACAAACTGGGAGAGGGAGAGAGAGAGAGAGAGAGAGAAACATAAACTAGGAGAGGGAGAGAGAGAAAAACACAAACTAGGAGAGGGAGAGAGAGAAAAACACAAACTAGGAGAGGGAGAGAGAGAAAAACACAAACTGGGAGAGGGAGAGAGAGAGAGTGAAACACAAACTAGGAGAGGGAGAGAGAGAGAGAGACGCAAACTAAGAGAGAGAAAGAGAGAGAGAGAGAAACATAAACTGGGAGAGGGAGAAAAACACAAACTGGAAGAGGAAGAGAGAGAAACACAAACTGGGAGAGGGAGAGAGAGAGAGAGGGAAACACAAACTAGGAGAGGGAGAGAGAGAGAGAGAGAAACATAAACTGGGAGAGGGAGAAAAACACAAACTGGAAGAGGGAGAGAGAGAGACACACAAACTGGGAGAGGGAGAGAGAGACACACACAAACTGGGAGAGGGCGAAGGAGAGGAACACAAACTGGGAGAGGGAGAGAGAGAAACACAAACTGGGAGAGGGCGAGGGAGAGAAACACAAACTGGGAGAGGGCGAGGGAGAGAAACACAAACTGGCAGAGGAAGAAAAACACAAACTGGGAGAGGGAGAGAGAGAAACACAAATTCTGAAAGGGAGAGAGAGAGAGAGAAACACAAACTGTGAGAGGGAGAGAGAGAGAGAGAAAACACAAACTGTGAGAGGGAGAGAGAGAGAGAGAAACACAAACTGTGAGAGGTAGAGAGAGAGAAACACAAACTGGGAGAGGGAGGGAGAGAAACACAAACTGCGAGAGGGAGAGAGAGAAACACAAACTGGGAGAGGGCGAGAGAGAAACACTAACAGCGAGAGGGCGAGAGAGAAACACAAACTGGGGAGGGTGAGAGAGAAACACAAACTGGGGAGGGTGAGAGAGAAACACAAACTGGGACAGGGAGAGAGAGAGAGAAACACAAACTGGGAGAGGGCGAGAGAGAGAAACACAAACTGGGGAGGGTGAGAGAGAAACACAAACTGGGAGAGGGCGAGAGAGAGAGAAACACAAACTGGGAGAGGGTGAGAGAGAAACACAAACTGGGAGGGGGAGAGAGAGAGAGAAACACAAACTGGGAGAGGGAGAGAGAGAAACACAAACTGGGAGAGGGAGAGAGAGAGAGAAATTCAAACTGGGAGAGGGAGAGAGAGGAACACAAACTGGGAGAGAGAGGGAGAGAGAGAGACACAAACTGGGAGAGGGAGAGAGAGAGAGAAACACAAACTGGGAGAGGGAGAGAGAGAGAGAGGGAAACACAAACTGGGAGAGGGCGAGAGAGAGAGTGAAACACAAACTAGGAGAGGGAGAGAGAGAGAGAGACACAAACTAAGAGAGAGAGAGAGAGAGAGAGAAACATAAACTGGGAGAGGGAGAAAAACACAAACTGGAAGAGGAAGAGAGAGCAACACAAACTGGGAAAGGGAGAGAGAGAGAGAGGGAAACACAAACTAGGAGAGGGAGAGAGAGGGAGAGAGAGAGAGAGAGAAACATAAACTGGGAGAGGGAGAAAAACACAAACTGGAAGAGGGAGAGAGAGAGACACACAAACTGGGAGAGGGAGAGAGAGACACACACAAACTGGGAGAGGGCGAGGGAGAGAAACACAAACTGGGAGAGGGAGAGAGAGAAACACAAACTGGGAGAGGGCGAGGGAGAGAAACACAAACTGGGAGAGGGCGAGGGAGAGAAACACAAACTGGGAGAGGGCGAGGGAGAGAAACACAAACTGGCAGAGGAAGAAAAACACAAACTGGGAGAGGGAGAGAGAGAAACACAAATTCTGAGAGGGAGAGAGAGAGAGAGAAACACAAACTGTGAGAGGGAGCGAGAGAGAGAGAAAACACAAACTGTGAGAGGGAGAGAGAGAGAGAGAAACACAAACTGTGAGAGGTAGAGAGAGAGAAACACAAACTGGGAGAGGGAGGGAGAGAAACACAAACTGGGAGAGGGAGAGAGAGAAACACAAACTGGGAGAGGGCGAGAGAGAAACACTAACTGGGAGAGGGCGAGAGAGAAACACAAACTGGGGAGGGTGAGAGAGAAACACAAACTGGGGAGGGTGAGAGAGAAACACAAACTGGGAGAGGGAGAGAGAGAGAGAAACACAAACTGGGAGAGGGAGAGAGAGAGGGAAACACAAACTAGGAGAGGGAGAGAGAGGGAGAGAGAGAGAGAGAGAGAAACATAAACTGGGAGAGGGAGAAAAACACAAACTGGAAGAGGGAGAGAGAGAGACACACAAACTGGGAGAGGGAGAGAGAGACACACACAAACTGGGAGAGGGCGAGGGAGAGAAACACAAACTGGGAGAGGGAGAGAGAGAAACACAAACTGCGAGAGGGCGAGGGATAGAAACACAAACTGGGAGAGGGCGAGGGAGAGAAACACAAACTGGCAGAGGAAGAAAAACACAAACTGGGAGAGGGAGAGAGAGAAACACAAATTCTGAGAGGGAGAGAGAGAGAGAGAAACACAAACTGTGAGAGGGAGAGAGAGAGAGAGAAAACACAAACTGTGAGAGGGAGAGAGAGAGAGAGAAACACAAACTGGGAGAGGGAGGGAGAGAAACACAAAATGGGAGAGGGCGAGAGAGAAACACTAACTGGGAGAGGGCGAGAGAGAAACACAAACTGGGGAGGGTGAGAGAGAAACACAAACTGGGGAGGGTGAGAGAGAAACACAAACTGGGAGAGGGAGAGAGAGAGAAACACAAACTGTGAGAGGGAGAGAGAGAGAGAAACACAAACTGTGAGAGGTAGAGAGAGAGAAACACAAACTGAGAGAGGGAGAGAGAGAAACACAAACTGGGAGAGGGCGAGAGAGAAACACTAACTGGGAGAGGGCGAGAGAGAAACACAAACTGGGGAGGGTGAGAGAGAAACACAAACTGGGGAGGGTGAGAGAGAAACACAAACTGGGAGAGGGAGAGAGAGAGAGAAACACAAACTGGGAGAGGGCGAGAGAGAGAAACAAAAACTGGGGAGGGTGAGAGAGAAACACAGACTGGGAGAGGGCGAGAGAGAGAGAAACACAAACTGGGAGAGGGTGAGAGAGAAACACAAACTGGGAGAGGGAGAGAGAGAGAGAAACAAAAACTGGGAGAGGGAGAGATAGAAACACAAACTGGGAGAGGGAGAGAGAGAGAGAAACTCAAACTGGGAGAGGGAGAGAGAGGAACACAAACTGGGAGAGAGAGGGAGAGAGAGAAACACAAACTGGGAGAGGGAGAGAGAAACACAAACTGTGAGAGGGAGAGAGAGAGAGAAACACAAACTGGGAGAGGGAGGGAGAGAAACACAAACTGGGAGAGGGCGAGAGAGAAACACAAACTGGGAGAGGGAGAGAGAGAAACACAAACTGGGAGAGGGCGAGAGAGAGACATAAACTGGGAGAGGGTGAGAGAGAGACACAAACTGGGAGAGGGCGAGAGAGAGAGAGAAACACAAACTGGGAGAGGGAGAGAGAGAAACACAAACTGAGAGGGGGCGAGAGAGAGAAACACAAACTGGGAGAGGGAGAGAGAGAGAGAAACACAAACTGGGAGAGGGAGAGAGAAACACAAACTGGGAGAGGGCGAGAGAGAGAGAGAAACACAAACTGGGAGAGGGAGAGAGAGAAACACAAACTGGGAGAGGGAGAGAGAGAGAGAAACACAAACTGGGAGAGGGAGAGAGAGAAACACAAACTGGGAGAGGGAGAGAGAGAGAGAAACTCAAACTGGGAGAGGGAGAGAGAGAGAGAAACACAAACTGGGAGAGGGCGAGAGAGGAACACAAACTGGGAGAGGGCGAGAGAGAAACACAAACTGGGAGAGGGAGAGAGAGAAACACAAACTGGGAGAGGGCGAGAGAGAGACACAAACTGGGAGAGGGTGAGAGAGAGACACAAACTGGGAGAGGGCGAGAGAGAGAGAAACACAAACTGGGAGAGGGAGAGAGAGAAACACAAACTGAGAGGGGGCGAGAGAGAGAAACACAAAATGGGAGAGGGAGAGAGAGAGAGAAACACAAACTGGGAGAGGGAGAGAGAGAGAGAAACACAAACTGGGAGAGGGAGAGAGAGAAACATAAACTGTGAGAGGGAGAGAGAGAGAGAAACACAAACTGGGAGAGGGAGAGAGAAACACAAACTGGGAGAGGGCGAGAGAGAGAGAGAAACACAAACTGGGAGAGGGAGAGAGAGAAACACAAACTCGGGGAGGGACAGAGAGAGAAACACAAACTGGGAGAGGGAGAGAGAAACACAAACTGTGAGAGGGAGAGAGAGAGAGAAACACAAACTGGGAGAGGGAGGGAGAGAAACACAAACTGGGAGAGGGCGAGAGAGAGAGAAACACAAACTGGGAGAGAGAGAGAGAAAAACACAAACTGAGAGGAGGCGAGAGAGAGAAACACAAACTGTGAGAGGGAGAGAGAGAGAGAGAAACACAAACTGTGAGAGGTGGAGAGAGAGAAACACAAACTGGGAGAGGGAGGGAGAGAAACACAAACTGCGAGAGGGAGAGAGAGAAACACAAACTGGGAGAGGGCGAGAGAGGAACACAAACTGGGAGAGGGCGAGAGAGAAACACAAACTGGGGAGGGTGAGAGAGAAACACAAACTGGGGAGGGTGAGAGAGAAACACAAACTGGGAGAGGGAGAGAGAGAGAGAAACACAAACTGGGAGAGGGCGAGAGAGAGAAACACAAACTGGGGAGGGTGAGAGAGAAACACAAACTGGGAGAGGTTGAGAGAGAGAGAAGCACAAACTGGGAGAGGGTGAGAGAGAAACACAAACTGTGAGAGGGAGGGGGAGAGAGAAACACAAACTGGGAGAGGGAGAGAGAGAAACACAAACTGGGAGAGGGAGAGAGAGAGAGAAACTCAAACTGGGAGAGGGAGAGAGAGGAACACAAACTGGGAGAGAGAGGGAGAGAGAGAAACACAAACTGGGAGAGGGAGAGAGAAACACAAACTGTGAGAGGGAGAGAGAGAGAGAAACACAAACTGGGAGAGGGAGGGAGAGAAACACAAACTGGGAGAGGGCGAGAGAGAAACACAAACTGGGAGAGGGAGAGAGAGAAGCACAAACTGGGAGAGGGCGAGAGAGAGACACAAACTGGGAGAGGGTGAGAGAGAAAAACACAAACTAGGAGAGGGAGAGAGAGAAAAACACAAACTGGGAGAGGGAGAGAGAGAGAAACACAAACTGGGAGAGGGAGAGAGAGAAACAGAAACTGGGAGAGGGAGAGAGAGAGAGAAACACAAACTGGGAGAGGGAGAGAGAGGAACACAAACTGGGAGAGAGAGGGAGAGAGAGAAACACAAACTGGGAGAGGGAGAGAGAAACACAAACTGTGAGAGGGAGAGAGAGAGAGAAACACAAAGTGGGAGAGGGAGGGAGAGAAACACAAACTGGGAGAGGGCGAGAGAGAAACACAAACTGGGAGAGGGAGAGAGAGAAACACAAACTGGGAGAGGGCGAGAGAGAGACATAAACTGGGAGAGGGTGAGAGAGAGACACAAACTGGGAGAGGGCGAGAGAGAGAGAGAAACACAAACTGGGAGAGGGAGAGAGAGAAACACATACTGAGAGGGGGCGAGAGAGAGAAACACAAACTGGGAGAGGGAGAGAGAGAGAGAAACACAAACTGGGAGAGGGAGAGAGAAACACAAACTGGGAGAGGGCGAGAGAGAGAGAGAAACACAAACTGGGAGAGGGAGAGAGAGAAACACAAACTGGGAGAGGGAGAGAGAGAGAGAAACACAAACTGGGAGAGGGAGAGAGAGAAACACAAACTGGGAGAGGGAGACAGAGAGAGAAACTCAAACTGGGAGAGGGAGAGAGAGAGAGAAACACAAACTGGGAGAGGGCGAGAGAGGAACACAAACTGGGAGAGGGCGAGATAGAAACACAAACTGGGAGAGGGAGAGAGAGAAACACAAACTGGGAGAGGGCGAGAGAGAGACACAAACTGGGAGAGGGTGAGAGAGAGACACAAACTGGGAGAGGGCGAGAGAGAGAGAAACACAAACTGGGAGAGGGAGAGAGAGAAACACAAACTGAGAGGGGGCGAGAGAGAGAAACACAAAATGGGAGAGGGAGAGAGAGAGAGAAACACAAACTGGGAGAGGGAGAGAGAGAGAGAAACACAAACTGGGAGAGGGAGAGAGAGAAACATAAACTGTGAGAGGGAGAGAGAGAGAGAAACACAAACTGGGAGAGGGAGAGAGAAACACAAACTGGGAGAGGGCGAGAGAGAGAGAGAAACACAAACTGGGAGAGGGAGAGAGAGAAACACAAACTCGGGGAGGGACAGAGAGAGAAACACAAACTGGGAGAGGGAGAGAGAAACACAAACTGTGAGAGGGAGGGAGAGAAACACAAACTGGGAGAGGGCGAGAGAGAGAGAAACACAAACTGGGAGAGGGAGAGAGAGAAACACAAACTGGGAGAGGGAGGGAGAGAAACACAAACTGGGAGAGGGCGAGAGAGAGAGAAACATAAACTGGGAGAGGGCGAGAGAGAGAGAAACACAAACTGGGAGAGAGAGAGAGAAAAACACAAACTGAGAGGAGGCGAGAGAGAGAAACACAAACTGGGAGAGGGCGAGAGAGAGAGAAACACAAACTGGGAGAGAGAGAGAGAAAAACACAAACTGAGAGGAGGCGAGAGAGAGAAACACAAACTGTGAGAGGGAGAGAGAGAGAGAGAAACACAAACTGTGAGAGGTGGAGAGAGAGAAACACAAACTGGGAGAGGGAGGGAGAGAAACACAAACTGCGAGAGGGAGAGAGAGAAACACAAACTGGGAGAGGGCGAGAGAGGAACACAAACTGGGAGAGGGCGAGAGAGAAACACAAACTGGGGAGGGTGAGAGAGAAACACAAACTGGGGAGGGTGAGAGAGAAACACAAACTGGGAGAGGGAGAGAGAGAGAGAAACACAAACTGGGAGAGGGCGAGAGAGAGAAACACAAACTGGGGAGGGTGAGAGAGAAACACAAACTGGGAGAGGGCGAGAGAGAGAGAAGCACAAACTGGGAGAGGGTGAGAGAGAAACACAAACTGTGAGAGGGAGGGTGAGAGAGAAACACAAACTGGGAGAGGGAGAGAGAGAGAGAAACACAAACTGGGAGAGGGAGAGAGAAAGATAAACTCAAACTGTGAGAGGGAGAGAGAGGAACACAAACTGGGAGAGGGAGAGAGAAAGATAAACTCAAACTGTGAGAGGGAGAGAGAGGAACACAAACTGGGAGAGAGAGGGAGAGAGAGAAACACAAACTGGGAGAGGGAGAGAGAAACACAAACTGTGAGAGGGAGAGAGAGAAACACAAACTGGGAGAGGGAGGGAGAGAAACACAAACTGGGAGAGGGCGAGAGAGAAACACAAACTGGGAGAGGGAGGGAGAGAAACACAAACTGGGAGAGGGCGAGAGAGAAACACAAACTGGGAGAGGGAGAGAGAGAAGCACAAACTGGGAGAGGGAGGGAGAGAAACACAAACTGGGAGAGGGCGAGAGAGAAACACAAACTGGGAGAGGGAGGGAGAGAAACACAAACTGGGAGAGGGAGGGAGAGAAACACAAACTGGGAGAGGGCGAGAGAGAAACACAAACTGGGAGAGGGAGAGAGAGAAGCACAAACTGGGAGAGGGCGAGAGAGAGACACAAACTGGGAGAGGGTGAGAGAGAAAAACACAAACTAGGAGAGGGAGAGAGAGAAAAACACAAACTGGGAGAGGGAGAGAGAGAGAGAGAAACAGAAACTAGGAGAGGGAGAGAGAGAGAGAGAGAGAAACACAAACTAGGAGAGGGAGAGAGAGAGAGAGAGCGAGAGAAACATAAACTGGGAGAGGGAGAAAAACACAAACTGGGAGAGGGAGAGAGAGAAACACAAACTGGGAGAGGGAGAGAGATAGAAACACAAACTAGGAGAGGGAGAGAGAGAGAGAGAGAAACATAAACTGGGAGAGGGAGAAAAACACAAACTGGAAGAGGGAGAGAGAGAAACACACAAACTGGGAGAGGGAGAGAGAGACACACACAAACTGGGAGAGGGCGAGGGAGAGAAACACAAACTGGGAGAGGGAGAGAGAAACACAAACTGGGAGAGGGCGAGGGAGAGAAACACAAACTGGGAGAGGGCGAGGGAGAGAAACACAAACTGGGAGAGGGCGAGGGAGAGAAACACAAACTGGCAGAGGAAGAAAAACACAAACTGGGAGAGGGAGAGAGAGAAACACAAATTCTGAGAGGGAGAGAGAGAGAGAGAGAAACACAAACTGTGAGAGGGAGAGAGAGAGAGAAAACACAAACTGTGAGAGGGAGAGAGAGAGAGAGAAACACAAACTGTGAGAGGTAGAGAGAGAGAAACACAAACTGGGAGAGGGAGGGAGAGAAACACAAACTGGGGAGGGTGAGAGTGAAACACAAACTGGGGAGGGTGAGAGAGAAACACAAACTGGGAGAGGGAGAGACAGAGAGAAACACAAACTGGGAGAGGGCGAGAGAGAGAAACACAAACTGGGGAGGGTGAGAGAGAAACACAAACTGGGAGAGGGCGAGAGAGAGAGAAACACAAACTGGGAGAGGGTGAGAGAGAAACACAAACTGTGAGAGGGAGAGAGAGAGAGAAACACAAACTGGGAGAGGGAGAGAGAGAAACACAAACTGGGAGAGAGAGGGAGAGAGAGAAACACAAACTGGGAGAGGGAGAGAGAGAAACACAAACTGGGAGAGGGAGAGAGAGAGAGAAACACAAACTGGGAGAGGGAGAGAGAGAGAGAAACTCAAACTGGGAGAGGGAGAGAGAGGAACACAAACTGGGAGAGAGAGGGAGAGAGAGAAACTCAAACTGGGAGAGGGAGAGAGAAACACAAACTGTGAGAAGGAGGGAGAGAGAGAAACACAAACTGGGAGAGGGAGAGAGAGAAACACAAACTGGGAGAGGGAGAGAGAGAAACACAAATTCTGAGAGGGAGAGAGAGAGAGAGAGAAACTCAAACTGTGAGTGGGAGAGAGAGGAACACAAACTGGGAGAGAGAGGGAGAGAGAGAAACACAAACTGGGAGAGGGAGAGAGAAACACAAACTGTGAGAGAGAGAGAGAGAGAGAAACACAAACTGGGAGGGGGAGGGAGAGAAACACAAACTGGGAGAGGGAGAGAGAGAGAGAAACTCAAACTGGGAGAGGGAGAGAGAGGAACACAAACTGGGAGAGAGAGGGAGAGAGAGAAACACAAACTGGGAGAGGGAGAGAGAGAGAGAAACACAAACTGGGAGAGGGAGGCAGAGAAACACAAACTGGGAGAGGGCGAGAGAGAAACACAAACTGGGAGAGGGAGAGAGAGAAACACAAACTGGGAGAGGGCGAGAGAGAGACACAAACTGGGAGAGGGTGAGAGAGAGACACAAACTGGGAGAGGGCGAGAGAGAGAGAAACACAAACTGGGAGAGGGAGAGAGAGAAACACAAACTGAGAGGGGGCGAGAGAGAGAGAAACACAAAATGGGAGAGGGAGAGAGAGAGAGAAACACAAACTGGGAGAGGGAGAGAGAGAGAGAAACACAAACTGGAAGAGGGAGAGAGAGAGAAACACAAACTGGGAGAGGGAGAGAGAGAAACATAAACTGTGAGAGGGAGAGAGAGAGAGAAACACAAACTGGGAGAGGGAGAGAGAGAAACACAAACTCGGGGAGGGACAGAGAGAGAAACACAAACTGGGAGAGGGCGAGAGAGAAACACAAACTGGGAGAGGGAGAGAGAGATAGAAACACAAACTGGGAGAGGGAGGGAGAGAAACACAAACTGGGAGTGGGCGAGAGAGAGACACAAACTAGGAGAGGGCGAGAGAGAGAGAAACACAAACTGGGAGGGGGAGAGAGAAAAACACAAACTGAGAGGGGGCGAGAGAGAGAAACACAAACTGTGAGAGGGAGAGAGAGAGAGAGAAACACAAACTGTGAGAGGTGGAGAGAGAGAAACACAAACTGGGAGAGGGAGGGAGAGAAACACAAACTGTGAGAGGGAGAGAGAGAGAGAAACACAAACTGGGAGAGGGCGAGAGAGAGACACAAACTGGGAGAGGGCGAGAGAGTAACACAATCTGGGAGAGGGCGAGAGAGAAACACAAACTGGGGAGGGTGAGAGAGAAACACAAACTGGGGAGGGTGAGAGAGAAACACAAACTGGGAGAGGGAGAGAGAGAGAGAAACACAAACTGGGAGAGGGCGAGAGAGTGAAACACAAACTGGGGAGGGTGAGAGAGAAACACAAAATGGGAGAGGGCGAGAGAGAGAGAAACACAAACTGGGAGAGGGAGTGAGAGAATCACAAACTGGGAGAGGGCGAGAGAGAAACACAAACTGGGAGAGGGAGAGAGAGAAGCACAAACTGGGAGAGGGCGAGAGAGAGACACAAACTGGGAGAGGGTGAGAGAGAGGCATAAACTGGGAGAGGGCGAGAGAGAGAGAAACACAAACTGGGAGAGGGCGAGAGAGAGAAACACAAACTGAGAGGGGGCGAGAGAGAGAAACACAAAATGGGAGAGGGAGAGAGAGAGAGAAACACAAACTGGGAGAGGGAGAGAGAGAGAGAAACACAAACTGGGAGAGGGAGAGAGAGAGAGAAACACAAACTGGGAGAGTGAGAGAGAGAAACATAAACTGTGAGAGGGAGAGAGAGAGAGAAACACAAACTAGGAGAGGGCGAGAGAGAAACACAAACTGGGAGAGGGCGAGAGAGGAACACAAACTGGGAGAGGGCGAGAGAGAGACACAAACTGGGAGAGGGTGAGAGAGAGAGAAACACAAACTGGGAGAGGGAGAGAGAAAAACACAAACTGTGAGGGGGCGAGAGAGAGAAACACAAAATGGGAGAGGGAGAGAGAGAGAGAAACACAAACTGTGAGAGGGAGAGAGAGAGAGAGAAACACAAACTGTGAGAGGCAGAGAGAGAGAAACACAAACTGTGAGAGGGAGAGAGAGAGAGAAACTCAAACTGGGAGAGGGAGAGAGAATCACAAACTGTGAGAGGGAGAGAGAGAAAGAAACACAAACTGGGAGAGGGAGGGAGAGAAACACAAACTGGGAGAGGGCGAGGGAGAGAAACACAAACTGGCAGAGGAAGAAAAACACAAACTGGGAGAGGGAGAGAGAGAAACACAAATTCTGAGAGGGAGAGAGAGAGAGAAACACAAACTGTGAGAGGGAGAGAGAGAGAGAGAGAAAACACAAAAGGTGAGAGGGAGAGAGAGAGAGAAACACAAACTGTGAGAGGTGGAGAGAGAGAAACACAAACTGGGAGAGGAAGAGAGAGAAACACAAACTGGGAGAGAGAGAGAGAGAAACACAATCTGGGAGAGGGCGAGAGAGAAACACAAACTGGGAGAGGGCGAGAGAGAAACGCAAACTGGGGAGGATGAGAGAGAAACACAAACTGGGGAGGGTGAGAGAGAAACACAAACTGGGAGAGGGAGAGAGAGAGAGAAACACAAACTGGGAGAGGGCGAGAGAGAGAAACACAAACTGGGGATGGTGAGAGAGAAACACAAACTGGGAGAGGGCGAGAGAGAGAGAAACACAAACTGGGAGAGGGTGAGAGAGAAACACAAACTGTGAGAGGGAGAGAGAGAGAGAAACACAAACTGGGAGAGGGAGAGAGAGAAACACAGACTGGGAGAGGGAGAGAGAGAGAGAAACTCAAACTGGGAGAGGGAGAGAGAGGAACACAAACTGGGAGAGAGAGGGAGAGAGAGAAACACAAACTGGGAGAGGGAGAGAGAAACATAAACTGTGAGAGGGAGAGAGAGAGAGAAACACAAACTGGGAGAGGGAGAGAGAAACACAAACTGGGAGAGGGCGAGAGAGAGAGAAACACAAACTGGGAGAGGGAGAGAGAGAAACACAAACTCGGGGAGGGACAGAGAGAGAAACACAAACTGGGAGAGGGCGAGAGAGAAACACAAACTGGGAGAGGGAGAGAGAGAGAGAAACACAAACTGGGAGAGGGAGGGAGAGAAACACAAACTGGGAGAGGGCGAGAGAGAGACACAAACTGGGAGAGGGCGAGAGAGAGAGAAACACAAACTGGGAGGGGGAGAGAGAAAAACACAACCTGAGAGGGGGCGAGAGAGAGAAACACAAACTGTGAGAGGGAGAGAGAGAGAGAGAAACACAAACTGTGAGAGGTGGAGAGAGAGAAACACAAACTGGGAGAGGGAGGGAGAGAAACACAAACTGCGAGAGGGAGAGAGAGAAACACAAACTGGGAGAGGGCGAGAGAGGAACACAAAATGGGAGAGGGCGAGAGAGAAACACAAACTGGGAGAGGGTGAGAGAGAGAGAAACACAAACTGGGAGAGGGAGAGAGAGAAACACAAACTCGGGGAGGGACAGAGAGAGAAACACAAACTGGGAGAGGGAGAGAGAATCACAAACTGGGAGAGGGAGGGAGAGAAACACAAACTGGGAGAGGGCGAGAGAGAAACACAAACTGGGAGAGGGCGAGAGAGAAACACAAACTGTGAGAGGCAGAGAGAGAGAAACACAAACTGGGAGAGGGAGAGAGAGAGAGAAACTCAAACTGGGAGAGGGAGAGAGAATCACAAACTGTGAGAGGGAGAGAGAGAGAGAAACACAAACTGGGAGAGGGAGAGAGAGAAACACAAACTGGGAGAGGGAGAGAGAAAGATAAACTCAAACTGGGAGAGGGAGAGAGAATCACAAACTGTGAGAGGCAGAGAGAGAGAGAAACACAAACTGGGAGAGGGAGGGAGAGAAACACAAACTGGGAGAGGGCGAGGGAGAGAATCACAAACTGGCAGAGGAAGAAAAACACAAACTGGGAGAGGGAGAGAGAGAAACACAAATTCTGAGAGGGAGAGAGAGAGAGAAACACAAACTGTGAGAGGGAGAGAGAGAGAGAGAAAACACAAACTGTGAGAGGGAGAGAGAGAGAGAGAAACACAAACTGAGAGACGTAGAGAGAGAGAAACACAAACTGGGAGAGGGAGGGAGAGAAACACAAACTGGGAGAGGGAGAGAGAGAAACACAAACTGGGAGAGGGCGAGAGAGAAACACAAACTGGGAGAGGGCGAGAGAGAAACGCAAACTGGGGAGGATGAGAGAGAAACACAAACTGGGGAGGGTGAGAGAGAAACACAAACTGGGAGAGGGCGAGAGAGAGAAACACAAACTGGGAGAGGGCGAGAGAGAGAAACACAAACTGGGGAGGGTGAGAGAGGAACACAAACTGGGAGAGGGCGAGAGAGAGAGAAACACAAACTGGGAGAGGGTGAGAGAGAAACACAAACTGTGAGAGGGAGAGAGAGAGAGAAACACAAACTGGGAGAGGGAGAGAGTGAAACACAAACTGGGAGAGGGAGAGAGAGAGAGAAACACAAACTGGGAGAGGGAGGGAGAGAAACACAAACTGGGAGAGGGCGAGAGAGAGACACAAACTGGGAGAGGGCGAGAGAGAGAGAAACACAAACTGGGAGGGGGAGAGAGAAAAACACAAACTGAGAGGGGGCGAGAGAGAGAAACACAAACTGTGAGAGGGAGAGAGAGAGAGAGAAACACAAACTGTGAGAGGTGGAGAGAGAGAAACACAAACTGGGAGAGGGAGGGAGAGAAACACAAACTGCGAGAGGGAGAGAGAGAAACACAAACTGGGAGAGGGCGAGAGAGGAACACAAACTGGGAGAGGGCGAGAGAGAAACACAAACTGGGGAGGGTGAGAGAGAAACACAAACTGGGGAGGGTGAGAGAGAAACACAAACTGGGAGAGGGAGAGAGAGAGAGAAACACAAACTGGGAGAGGGCGAGTGAGAGAAACACAAACTGGGGAGGGTGAGAGAGAAACACAAACTGGGAGAGGGCGAGAGAGAGAGAAACACAAACTGGGAGAGGGAGGGAGAGAAACACAAACTGGGAGAGGGCGAGAGAGAGACACAAACTGGGAGAGGGTGAGAGAGAGGCATAAACTGGGAGAGGGCGAGAGAGAGAGAAACACAAACTGGGAGAGGGCGAGAGAGAGAAACACAAACTGAGAGGGGGCGAGAGAGAGAAACACAAAATGGGAGAGGGAGAGAGAGAGAGAAACACAAACTGGGAGAGGGAGAGAGAGAGAGAGAAACATAAACTGGGAGAGGGAGAGAGAGAGAGAACACAAACTGGGAGAGTGAGAGAGAGAAACATAAACTGTGAGAGGGAGAGAGAGAGAGAAACACAAACTGGGAGAGGGAGAGAGAGAAACACAAACTGGGAGAGGGCGAAAGAGAGAAACACAAACTGGGAGAGTGAGAGAGAAACACAAACTGGGAGAGGGCGAGAGAGAAACACAAACTCGGGGAGGGACAGAGAGAGAAACACAAACTGGGAGAGGGAGAGAGAATCACAAACTGTGAGAGGGAGAGAGAGAGAGAAACACAAACTGGGAGAGGGAGGGAGAGAAACACAAACTGGGAAAGGGCGAGAGAGAAACACAAACTGGGAGAGGGCGAGAGAGGAACACAAACTGGGAGAGTGCGAGAGAGAGACACAAACTGGGAGAGGGTGAGAGAGAGAGAAACACAAACTGGGAGAGGGAGAGAGAAAAACACAAACTGTGAGGGGACGAGAGAGAGAAACACAAAATGGGAGAGGGAGAGAGAGAGAGAAACACAAACTGTGAGAGGGAGAGAGAGAAACACAAACTGTGAGATGCAGAGAGAGAGAAACTCAAACTGGGAGAGGGAGAGAGAAATACAAACTGTGAGAGGGAGAGAGAGAGAGAAACACAAACTGGGAGAGGGAGAGAGAAACACAAACTGTGAGAGGGAGAGAGAGAGAGAAACACAAACTGGGAGAGGGAGGGAGAGAGAGAAACACAAACTGTGAGAGGGAGAGAGAGAGAGAAACACAAACTGGGAGAGGGAGAGAGAAACACAAACTGTGAGAGGCAGAGAGAGAGAAACTCAAACTGGGAGAGGGAGAGAGAAACACAAACTGTGAGAGGGAGAGAGAGAGAGAAACACAAACTGGGAGAGGGAGGGAGAGAAACACAAACTGGGAGAGGGCGAGGGAGAGAAACACAAACTGGCAGAGGAAGAAAAACACAAACTGGGAGAGGGAGAGAGAGAAACACAAATTCTGAGAGGGAGAGAGAGAGAGAAACACAAACTGTGAGAGGGAGAGAGAGAGAGAGATAACACAAACTGTGAGAGGGAGAGAGAGAGAGAGAAACACAAACTGTGAGAGGTAGAGAGAGAGAATCACAAACTGGGAGAGGGAGGGAGAGAAACACAAACTGGGAGAGGGAGAGAGAGAAACACAAACTGGGAGAGGGCGAGAGAGAAACACAAACTGGGAGAGGGCGAGAGAGAAACGCAAACTGGGGAGGATGAGAGAGAAACACAAACTGGGGAGGGTGAGAGAGAAACACAAACTGGGAGAGGGCGAGAGAGAGAGAAACACAAACTGGGAGAGGGTGAGAGAGAAACACAAACTGTGAGAGGGAGAGAGAGAGAGAAACACAAACTGGGAGAGGGAGAGAGAGAAACACAAACTGGGAGAGGGAGAGAGGGAGAGAAACTCAAACTGGGAGAGGGAGAGAGAGGAACACAAACTGGGAGAGAGAGGGAGAGAGAGAAACACAAACTGGGAGAAGGAGAGAGAAACACAAACTGTGAGAGGGAGAGAGAGAGAGAAACACAAACTGGGAGAGGGAGGGAGCGAAACACAAACTGGGAGAGGGCGAGAGCGAAACACAAACTGGGAGAGGGAGAGAGAGAAACACAAACTGGGAGAGGCTGAGAGAGAGACACAAACTGGGAGAGGGTGAGAGAGAGACACAAACTGGGAGAGCGCAAGAGAGAGAGAAACACAAACTGGGAGAGGGAGAGAGAGAAACACAAACTGAGAGGGGGCGAGAGAGAGAAACACAAAATGGGAGAGGGAGAGAGAGAGAGAAACACAAACTGGGAGAGGGAGAGAGAGAGAGAAACACAAACTGGAAGAGGGAGAGAGAGAGAAACACAAACTAGGAGAGGGAGAGAGAGAAACATAAACTGTGAGAGGGAGAGAGAGAGAGAAACACAAACTGGGAGAGTGAGAGAGAGAAACACAAACTGGGAGAGGGTGAAAGAGAGAAACACAAACTGGGAGAGGGAGAGAGAAACACAAACTGGGAGAGGGCGAGAGAGAGAGAAACACAAACTGGGAGAGGGAGAGAGAGAAACACAAACTCGGGGAGGGACAGAGAGAGAAACACAAACTGGGAGAGGGAGAGAGAAACACAAACTGTGAGAGGGAGAGAGAGAGAGAAACACAAACTGGGAGAGGGAGGGAGAGAAGCACAAACTGGGAGAGGGCGAGAGAGAGAGAAACACAAACTGGGAGAGGGAGAGAGAAAAACACAAAGTGAGAGGGGGCGAGAGAGAGAAACACAAAATGGGAGAGGGAGAGAGAGAGAGAAACACAAACTGTGAGAGGGAGAGAGAGAGAGAGAAACACAAACTGTGAGAGGTAGCGAGAGAGAAACACAAATTGGGAGAGGGAGGCAGAGAAACACAAACTGGGAGAGGGCGAGAGAGGAACACAAACTGGGAGAGGGCGAGAGAGAGAAACACAAACTGGGGAGGGTGAGAGAGAAACACAAACTGGGAGAGGGCGAGAGAGAGAAACACAAACTGGGGAGGGTGAGAGAGAAACACAAACTGGGAGAGGGCGAGAGAGAGAGAAGCACAAACTGGGAGAGGGTGAGCGAGAAACACAAACTGGGAGAGGGCGAGAGAGAGAGAAACACAAACTGGGAGAGGGAGAGAGAGAAACACAAACTGGGAGAGGGAGAGAGAGAGAGAAACTCAAACTGGGAGAGGGAGAGAGAGGAACACAAACTGGGAGAGAAAGGGAGAGAGAGAAACACAAACTGGGAGAGGGAGAGAGAAACACAAACTGTGAGAGGGAGAGAGAGAGAGAAACACAAACTGGGAGAGGGAGGGAGAGAAACACAAACTGGGAGAGGGCGAGAGAGAAACACAAACTGGGAGAGGGAGAGAGAGAAACACAAACTGGGAGAGGGTGAGACAGAAACACAAACTGGGAGAGGGCGAGAGAGAAACACAAACTGGGGAGGGTGAGAGAGAAACACAAACTGGGGAGGGTGAGAGAGAAACACAAACTGGGAGGGAGAGAGAGAGAGAGAAACACAAACTGGGAGAGAGCGAGAGAGAGAAACACAAACTGGGGAGGGTGAGAGAGAAACACAAACTGGGAGAGGGCGAGAGAGAGAGAAACACAAACTGAGAGAGGGTGAGAGAGAAACCCAAACTGTGAGAGGGAGAGAGAGAGAGAAACACAAACTGGGAGAGGGAGAGAGAGAAACACAAACTGGGAGAGGGAGAGAGAGAGAGAAACTCAAACTGGGAGAGGGAGAGAGAAACACAAACTGTGAGAGGGAGAGAGAGAGAGAAACACAAACTGGGAGAGGGAGGGAGAGAAACACAAACTGGGAGAGGGCGAGAGAGAAACACAAACTGGGAGAGGGCGAGAGAGAGAGAAACACAAACTGGGAGAGGGTGAGAGAGAAACACAAACTGTGAGAGGGAGAGAGAGAGAGAAACACAAACTAGGAGAGGGAGAGAGAGGAACACAAACTGGGAGAGAGAGGGAGAGAGAGAAACACGAACTGGGAGAGGGAGAGAGAAACACAAACTGTGAGAGGGTGAGAGAGGGAGAAACACAAACTGGGAGAGGGAGGGAGAGAAACACAAACTGGGAGAGGGTGAGAGAGAAACACAAACTGGGAGAGGGAGAGAGAGAAACACAAACTGGGAGAGGGCGAGAGAGAGACACAAACTGGGAGAGGGTGAGAGAGAGACACAAACTGGGAGAGTGCGAGAGATAGAGAAACACAAACTGGGTGAGGGAGAGAGAGAAACACAAACTGAGAGGGGGCGAGAGAGAGAAACACAAAATGGGAGAGGGAGAGAGAGAGAGAAACACAAACTGGGAGAGGGAGAGAGAGAGAGAAACACAAACTGGAAGAGGGAGAGAGAGAGAAACACAAACTCGGAGAGGGAGAGAGAGAAACATAAACTGTGAGAGGGAGAGAGAGAGAGAAACACAAACTGGGAGAGGGAGAGAGAGAAACACAAACTGGGAGAGGGTGAAAGAGAGAAACACAAACTGGGAGAGGAAGAGAGAAACACAAACTGGGAGAGGGCGAGAGAGAGAGAAACACAAACTGGGAGAGGGAGAGAGAGAAACACAAACTCGGGGAGGGACAGAGAGAGAAACACAAACTGGGAGAGGGAGAGAGAAACACAAACTGTGAGAGGGAGAGAGAGAGAGAAACACAAACTGGGAGAGGGAGGGAGAGAAGCACAAACTGGGAGAGGGCGAGAGAGAAACACAAACTGGGGAGGGTGAGAGAGGAACACAAACTGGGGAGGGTGAGAGGGAAACACAAAATGGGAGAGGGAGAGAGAGAGAGAAACACAAACTGGGAGAGGGCGAGAGAGAGAAACACAAACTGGGGAGGGTGAGAGAGAAACACAAACTGGGAGAGGGCGAGAGAGAGAGAAGCACAAACTGGGAGAGGGTGAGCGAGAAACACAAACTGGGAGAGGGCGAGAGAGAGAGAAACACAAACTGGGAGAGGGAGAGAGAGAAACACAAACTGGGAGAGAGAGAGAGAAACTCAAACTGGGAGAGGGAGAGAGAGGAACACAAACTGGGAGAGAAAGGGAGAGAGAGAAACACAAACTGGGAGAGTGAGAGAGAAACACAAACTGTGAGAGGGAGAGAGAGAGAGAAACACAAACTGGGAGAGGGAGGGAGAGAAACACAAACTGGGAGAGGGCGAGAGAGAAACACAAACTGAGAGAGGGAGAGAGAGAAACACAAACTGGGAGAGGGTGAGACAGAAACACAAACTGGGAGAGGGCGAGAGAGAAACACAAACTGGGGAGGGTGAGAGAGAAACACAAACTGGGGAGGGTGAGAGAGAAACACAAACTGGGAGAGGGAGAGAGAGAGAGAAACACAAACTGGGAGAGGGCGAGAGAGAGAAACACAAACTGGGGAGGGTGAGAGAGAAACACAAACTGGGAGAGGGCGAGAGAGAGAGAAACACAAACTGGGAGAGGGTGAGAGAGAAACACAAACTGTGAGAGGGAGAGAGAGAGAGAAACACAAACTGGGAGAGAGAGAGAGAAACACAAACTGGGAGAGGGAGGGAGAGAAACACAAACTGGGAGAGGGCGAGAGAGAAACACAAACTGGGAGAGGGCGAGAGAGAGAGAAACACAAACTGGGAGAGGGTGAGAGAGAAACACAAACTGTGAGAGGGAGAGAGAGAGAGAAACACAAACTGGGAGAGAGAGAGAGAGGAACACAAACTGGGAGAGAGAGGGAGAGAGAGAAACACAAACTGGGAGAGGGAGAGAGAAACACAAACTGTGAGAGGGTGAGAGAGAGAGAAACACAAACGGGGAGAGGGAGAGAGAGAAACACAAACTGGGAGAGGGCGAGAGAGAAACACAAACTGGGAGAGGGAGAGAGAGAAACACAAACTGGGACAGGGCGAGAGAGAGACACAAACTGGGAGAGGGTGAGAGAGAGACACAAACTGGGAGAGTGCGAGAGAGAGAGAAACACAAACTGGGAGAGGGAGAGAGAGAAACACAAACTGAGAGGGGGCGAGAGAGAGAAACACAAAATGGGAGAGGGAGAGAGAGAGAGAAACACAAACTGGGAGAGGGAGAGAGAGGGAGAAACACAAACTGGAAGAGGGAGAGAGAGAGAAACACAAACTCGGAGAGGGAGAGAGAGAAACATAAACTGTGAGAGGGAGAGAGAGAGAGAAACACAAACTGGGAGAGGGAGAGAGAGAAACACAAACTGGGAGACGGTGAAAGAGAGAAACACAAACTGGGAGAGGGAGAGAGAAACACAAACTGGGAGAGGGAGGGAGAGAAGCACAAACTGGGAGAGGGCGAGAGAGAAACACAAACTGGGGAGGGTGAGAGAGGAACACAAACTGGGGAGGGTGAGAGGGAAACACAAAATGGGAGAGGGAGAGAGAGAGAGAAACACAAACTGGGAGAGGGCGAGAGAGAGAAACACAAACTGGGGAGGGTGAGAGAGAAACACAAACTGGGAGAGGGCGAGAGAGAGAGAAGCACAAACTGGGAGAGGGTGAGCGAGAAACACAAACTGGGAGAGGGCGAGAGAGAGAGAAACACAAACTGGGAGAGGGAGAGAGAGAAACACAAACTGGGAGAGAGAGAGAGAAACTCAAACTGGGAGAGGGAGAGAGAGGAACACAAACTGGGAGAGAAAGGGAGAGAGAGAAACACAAACTGGGAGAGTGAGAGAGAAACACAAACTGTGAGAGGGAGAGAGAGAGAGAAACACAAACTGGGAGAGGGAGGGAGAGAAACACAAACTGGGAGAGGGCGAGAGAGAAACACAAACTGAGAGAGGGAGAGAGAGAAACACAAACTGGGAGAGGGTGAGACAGAAACACAAACTGGGAGAGGGCGAGAGAGAAACACAAACTGGGGAGGGTGAGAGAGAAACACAAACTGGGGAGGGTGAGAGAGAAACACAAACTGGGAGAGGGAGAGAGAGAGAGAAACACAAACTGGGAGAGGGCGAGAGAGAGAAACACAAACTGGGGAGGGTGAGAGAGAAACACAAACTGGGAGAGGGCGAGAGAGAGAGAAACACAAACTGGGAGAGGGTGAGAGAGAAACACAAACTGTGAGAGGGAGAGAGAGAGAGAAACACAAACTGGGAGAGAGAGAGAGAAACACAAACTGGGAGAGGGAGGGAGAGAAACACAAACTGGGAGAGGGCGAGAGAGAAACACAAACTGGGAGAGGGCGAGAGAGAGAGAAACACAAACTGGGAGAGGGTGAGAGAGAAACACAAACTGTGAGAGGGAGAGAGAGAGAGAAACACAAACTGGGAGAGAGAGAGAGAGGAACACAAACTGGGAGAGAGAGGGAGAGAGAGAAACACAAACTGGGAGAGGGAGAGAGAAACACAAACTGTGAGAGGGTGAGAGAGAGAGAAACACAAACGGGGAGAGGGAGAGAGAGAAACACAAACTGGGAGAGGGCGAGAGAGAAACACAAACTGGGAGAGGGAGAGAGAGAAACACAAACTGGGACAGGGCGAGAGAGAGACACAAACTGGGAGAGGGTGAGAGAGAGACACAAACTGGGAGAGTGCGAGAGAGAGAGAAACACAAACTGGGAGAGGGAGAGAGAGAAACACAAACTGAGAGGGGGCGAGAGAGAGAAACACAAAATGGGAGAGGGAGAGAGAGAGAGAAACACAAACTGGGAGAGGGAGAGAGAGGGAGAAACACAAACTGGAAGAGGGAGAGAGAGAGAAACACAAACTCGGAGAGGGAGAGAGAGAAACATAAACTGTGAGAGGGAGAGAGAGAGAGAAACACAAACTGGGAGAGGGAGAGAGAGAAACACAAACTGGGAGACGGTGAAAGAGAGAAACACAAACTGGGAGAGGGAGAGAGAAACACAAACTGGGAGAGGGCGAGAGAGAGAGAAACACAAACTGGGAGAGGGAGAGAGAGAAACACAAACTCGGGGAGGGACAGAGAGAGAAACACAAACTGGGAGAGGGAGAGAGAAACACAAACTGTGAGAGGGAGAGAGAGAGAGAAACACAAACTGGGAGAGCGAGGGAGAGAAGCACAAACTGGGAGAGGGCGAGAGAGAAACACAAACTGGGAGAGGGCGAGAGAGAGACACAAACTGGGAGAGGGCGAGAGAGAGAGAAACACAAACTGGGAGAGGGAGAGAGAAAAACACAAACTGAGAGGGGGCGAGAGAGAGAAACACAAAATGGGAGAGGGAGAGAGAGAGAGAAACACAAACTGTGAGAGGGAGAGAGAGAGAGAGAAACACAAACTGTGAGAGGTAGCGAGAGAGAAACACAAACTGGGAGAGGGAGGCAGAGAAACACAAACTGCGAGAGGGAGAGAGAGAAACACAAACTGGGAGAGGGCGAGAGAGGAACACAAACTGGGAGAGGGCGAGAGAGAAACACAAACTGGGGAGGGTGAGAGAGGAACACAAACTGGGGAGGGTGAGAGGGAAACACAAAATGGGAGAGGGAGAGAAAGAGAGAAACACAAACTGGGAGAGGGCGAGAGAGAAACACAAACTGGGAGAGGGCGAGAGAGAGAGAAGCACAAACTGGGAGAGGGTGAGCGAGAAACACAAACTGGGAGAGGGCGAGAGAGAGAGAAACACAAACTGGGAGAGGGAGAGAGAGAGAGAAACTCAAACTGGGAGAGGGAGAGAGAGGAACACAAACTGGGAGAGGGAGAGAGAAACACAAACTGTGAGAGGGAGAGAGAGAGAGAAACACAAACTGGGAGAGGGAGGGAGAGAAACACAAACTGGGAGAGGGCGAGAGAGAAACACAAACTGTGAGAGGGAGAGAGAGAGAGAAACACAAACTGGGAGAGGGAGAGAGAGAGAGAAACTCAAACTGGGAGAGGGAGAGAGAAACACAAACTGTGAGAGGGAGAGAGAGAGAGAAACACAAACTGGGAGAGGGAGGGAGAGAAACACAAACTGGGAGAGGGCGAGAGAGAAACACAAACTGGGAGAGGGCGAGAGAGAGAGAAACACAAACTGGGAGAGGGTGAGAGAGAAACACAAACTGTGAGAGGGAGAGAGAGAGAGAAACACAAACTGGGAGAGGGAGAGAGAGGAACACAAACTGGGAGAGAGAGGGAGAGAGAGAAACACAAACTGGGAGAGGGAGAGAGAAACACAAACTGTGAGAGGGTGAGAGAGAGAGAAACACAAACTGGGAGAGGGAGAGAGAGAAACACAAACTGGGAGAGGGCGAGAGAGAAACACAAACTGGGAGAGGGAGAGAGAGAAACACAAACTGGGACAGGGCGAGAGAGAGACACAAACTGGGAGAGGGTGAGAGAGAGACACAAACTGGGAGAGTGCGAGAGAGAGAGAAACACAAACTGGGAGAGGGAGAGAGAGAAACACAAACTGAGAGGGGGCGAGAGAGAGAAACACAAAATGGGAGAGGGAGAGAGAGAGAGAAACACAAACTGGGAGAGGGAGAGAGAGGGAGAAACACAAACTGGAAGAGGGAGAGAGAGAGAAACACAAACTCGGAGAGGGAGAGAGAGAAACATAAACTGCGAGAGGGAGAGAGAGAGAGAAACACAAACTGGGAGAGGGAGAGAGAGAAACACAAACTGGGAGAGGGTGAAAGAGAGAAACACAAACTGGGAGAGGGAGAGAGAAACACAAACTGGGAGAGGGCGAGAGAGAGAGAAACACAAACTGGGAGAGGGAGAGAGAGAAACACAAACTCGGGGAGGGACAGAGAGAGAAACACAAACTGGGAGAGGGAGAGAGAAACACAAACTGTGAGAGGGAGAGAGAGAGAGAAACACAAACTGGGAGAGCGAGGGAGAGAAGCACAAACTGGGAGAGGGCGAGAGAGAAACACAAACTGGGAGAGGGCGAGAGAGAGACACAAACTGGGAGAGGGCGAGAGAGAGAGAAACACAAACTGGGAGAGGGAGAGAGAAAAACACAAACTGAGAGGGGGCGAGAGAGAGAAACACAAAATGGGAGAGGGAGAGAGAGAGAGAAACACAAACTGTGAGAGGGAGAGAGAGAGAGAGAAACACAAACTGTGAGAGGTAGCGAGAGAGAAACACAAACTGGGAGAGGGAGGCAGAGAAACACAAACTTCGAGAGGGAGAGAGAGAAACACAAACTGGGAGAGGGCGAGAGAGGAACACAAACTGGGAGAGGGCGAGAGAGAAACACAAACTGGGGAGGGTGAGAGAGGAACACAAACTGGGGAGGGTGAGAGGGAAACACAAAATGGGAGAGGGAGAGAAAGAGAGAAACACAAACTGGGAGAGGGCGAGAGAGAGAAACACAAACTGGGGAGGGTGAGAGAGAAACACAAACTGGGAGAGGGCGAGAGAGAGAGAAGCACAAACTGGGAGAGGGTGAGCGAGAAACACAAACTGGGAGAGGGCGAGAGAGAGAGAAACACAAACTGGGAGAGGGAGAGAGAGAGAGAAACTCAAACTGGGAGAGGGAGAGAGAGGAACACAAACTGGGAGAGAAAGGGAGAGAGAGAAACACAAACTGGGAGAGGGAGAGAGAAACACAAACTGGGAGAGGGCGATAGAGAAACACAAACTGTGAGAGGGAGAGAGAGAGAGAAACACAAACTGGGAGAGGGAGAGAGAGAGAGAAACTCAAACTGGGAGAGGGAGGGAGAGAGAGAAACACAAACTGTGAGAGGGAGAGAGAGAGAGAAACACAAACTGTGAGAGGGAGAGAGAGAGAGAAACACAAACTGGGAGAGGGAGGGAGAGAAACACAAACTGGGAGAGGGCGAGAGAGAAACACAAACTGGGAGAGGGCGAGAGAGAGAGAAACACAAACTGGGAGAGGGTGAGAGAGAAACACAAACTGTGAGAGGGAGAGAGAGAGAGAAACACAAACTGGGAGAGGGAGAGAGAGGAACACAAACTGGGAGAGGGAGGGAGAGAGAGAAACACAAACTGGGAGAGGGAGAGAGAAACACAAACTGTGAGAGGGTGAGAGAGGGAGAAACACAAACTGGGAGAGGGAGGGAGAGAAACACAAACTGGGAGAGGGCGAGAGAGAAACACAAACTGGGAGAGGGAGAGAGAGAAACACAAACTGGGAGAGGGCGAGAGAGAGACACAAACTGGGAGAGGGCGAGAGAGAGAGAAACACAAACTGGGAGAGGGAGAGAGAAAAACACAAACTGAGAGGGGGCGAGAGAGAGAAACACAAAATGGGAGAGGGAGAGAGAGAGAGAAACACAAACTGTGAGAGGGAGAGAGAGAGAGAGAAACACAAACTGTGAGAGGTAGCGAGAGAGAAACACAAACTGGGAGAGGGAGGCAGAGAAACACAAACTGCGAGAGGGAGAGAGAGAAACACAAACTGGGAGAGGGCGAGAGAGGAACACAAACTGGGAGAGGGCGAGAGAGAAACACAAACTGGGGAGGGTGAGAGAGGAACACAAACTGGGGAGGGTGAGAGGGAAACACAAAATGGGAGAGGGAGAGAAAGAGAGAAACACAAACTGGGAGAGGGCGAGAGAGAGAAACACAAACTGGGGAGGGTGAGAGAGAAACACAAACTGGGAGAGGGCGAGAGAGAGAGAAGCACAAACTGGGAGAGGGTGAGCGAGAAACACAAACTGGGAGAGGGCGAGAGAGAGAGAAACACAAACTGGGAGAGGGAGAGAGAGAGAGAAACTCAAACTGGGAGAGGGAGAGAGAGGAACACAAACTGGGAGAGAAAGGGAGAGAGAGAAACACAAACTGGGAGAGGGAGAGAGAAACACAAACTGGGAGAGGGCGAGAGAGAAACACAAACTGTGAGAGGGAGAGAGAGAGAGAAACACAAACTGGGAGAGGGAGAGAGAGAGAGAAACTCAAACTGGGAGAGGGAGAGAGAAACACAAACTGTGAGAGGGAGAGAGAGAGAGAAACACAAACTGGGAGAGGGAGGGAGAGAAACACAAACTGGGAGAGGGCGAGAGAGAAACACAAACTGGGAGAGGGCGAGAGAGAGAGAAACACAAACTGGGAGAGGGTGAGAGAGAAACACAAACTGTGAGAGGGAGAGAGAGAGAGAAACACAAACTGGGAGAGGGAGAGAGAGGAACACAAACTGGGAGAGGGAGGGAGAGAGAGAAACACAAACTGGGAGAGGGAGGGAGAGAAACACAAACTGGGAGAGGGCGAGAGAGAAACACAAACTGGGAGAGGGAGAGAGAGAAACACAAACTGGGAGAGGGCGAGAGAGAGACACAAACTGGGAGAGGGTGAGAGAGAGACACAAACTGGGAGAGTGCGAGAGAGAGAGAAACACAAACTGGGAGAGGGAGAGAGAGAAACACAAACTGAGAGGGGGCGAGAGAGAGAAACACAAAATGGGAGAGGGAGAGAGAGAGGGAAACACAAACTGGGAGAGGGAGAGAGAGAGAGAAACACAAACTGGAAGAGGGAGAGAGAGAGAAACACAAACTAGGAGAGGGAGAGAGAGAAACATAAACTGTGAGAGGGAGAGAGAGAGATCAACAGAAACTGGGAGAGGGAGAGAGAGAAACACAAACTGGGAGAGGGTGAAAGAGAGAAACACAAACTGGGAGAGGGAGAGAGGAACATAAACTGGGAGAGGGCGAGAGAGAGAGAAACAAAAAATGGGAGAGGGAGAGAGAGAAACACAAACTCGGGGAGGGACAGAGAGAGAAACACAAACTGGGAGAGGGAGAGAGAAACACAAACTGTGAGAGGGAGAGAGAGAGAGAAACACAAACTGGGAGAGGGAGGGAGAGAAGCACAAACTGGGAGAGGGCGAGAGAGAAACACAAACTGGGGAGGGTGAGAGAGGAACACAAACTGGGGAGGGTGAGAGGGAAACACAAACTGTGAGAGGGAGAGAGAGAGAGAAACACAAACTGGGAGAGGGAGAGAGAGGAACACAAACTGGGAGAGAGAGGGAGAGAGAGAAACACAAACTCGGGGAGGGACAGAGAGAGAAACACAAACTGGGAGAGGGAGAGAGAGAAACACAAACTGGGAGAGGGTGAAAGAGAGAAACACAAACTGGGAGAGGGAGAGAGAAACACAAACTGGGAGAGGTCGAGAGAGAGAAACACAAACTGGGGAGGGTGAGAGAGAAACACAAACTGGGAGAGGGCGAGAGAGAGAGAAGCACAAACTGGGAGAGGGAGAGAGAGAAACACAAACTGGGAGAGGGAGAGAGAGAGAGAAACTCAAACTGGGAGAGGGAGAGAGAGGAACACAAACTGGGAGAGAAAGGGAGAGAGAGAAACACAAACTGGGAGAGTGAGAGAGAAACACAAACTGTGAGAGGGAGAGAGAGAGAGAAACACAAACTGGGAGAGGGAGGGAGAGAAACACAAACTGGGAGAGGGCGAGAGAGAAACACAAACTGGGAGAGGGAGAGAGAGAAACACAAACTGGGAGAGGGTGAGACAGAAACACAAACTGGGAGAGGGCGAGAGAGGAACACAAACTGGGGAGGGTGAGAGAGAAACACAAACTGGGGAGGGTGAGAGAGAAACACAAACTGGGAGAGGGAGAGAGAGAGAGAAACACAAACTGGGAGAGGGCGAGAGAGAGAAACACAAACTGGGGAGGGTGAGAGAGAAACACAAACTGGGAGAGGGCGAGAGAGAGAGAAACACAAACTGGGAGAGGGTGAGAGAGAAACACAAACTGTGAGAGGGAGAGAGAGAGAGAAACACAAACTGGGAGAGGGAGAGAGAGAAACACAAACTGGGAGAGGGAGAGAGAGAGAGAAACTCAAACTGGGAGAGGGAGAGAGAAACACAAACTGTGAGAGGGAGAGAGAGAGAGAAACACAAACTGGGAGAGGGAGGGAGAGAAACACAAACTGGGAGAGGGCGAGAGAGAAACACAAACTGGGAGAGGGCGAGAGAGAGAGAAACACAAACTGGGAGAGGGTGAGAGAGAAACACAAACTGTGAGAGGGAGAGAGAGAGAGAAACACAAACTGGGAGAGGGAGAGAGAGGAACACAAACTGGGAGAGAGAGGGAGAGAGAGAAACACAAACTGGGAGAGGGAGAGAGAAACACAAACTGTGAGAGGGTGAGAGAGAGAGAAACACAAACTGGGAGAGGGAGGGAGAGAAACACAAACTGGGAGAGGGCGAGAGAGAAACACAAACTGGGAGAGGGAGAGAGAGAAACACAAACTGGGAGAGGGAGAGAGAGAAACACAAACTGGGAGAGGGTGAGACAGAGACACAAACTGGGAGAGTGCGAGAGAGAGAGAAACACAAACTGGGAGAGGGAGAGAGAGAAACACAAACTGAGAGGGGGCGAGAGAGAGAAACACAAAATGGGAGAGGGAGAGAGAGAGAGAAACACAAATTGGGTGAGGGAGAGAGAGAGAGAAACACAAACTGGAAGAGGGAGAGAGAGAGAAACACAAACTAGGAGAGGGAGAGAGAGAAACATAAACTGTGAGAGGGAGAGAGAGAGACAAACACAAACTGGGAGAGGGAGAGAGAGAGAGAAACTCAAACTGGGAGAGGGAGAGAGAGGAACACAAACTGGGAGAGAAAGGGAGAGAGAGAAACACAAACTGGGAGAGTGAGAGAGAAACACAAACTTGGAGAGGGTGAAAGAGAGAAACACAAACTGGGAGAGGGTGAAAGAGAGAAACACAAACTGGGAGAGGGAGAGAGAAACACAAACTGGGAGAGGGCGAGAGAGAGAGAAACACAAACTGGGAGAGGGAGAGAGAGAAACACAAACTCGGGGAGGGACAGAGAGAGAAACACAAACTGGGAGAGGGAGAGAGAAACACAAACTGTGAGAGGGAGAGAGAGAGAGAAACACAAACTGGGAGAGCGAGGGAGAGAAGCACAAACTGGGAGAGGGCGAGAGAGAAACACAAACTGGGAGAGGGCGAGAGAGAGACACAAACTGGGAGAGGGCGAGAGAGAGAGAAACACAAACTGGGAGAGGGAGAGAGAAAAACACAAACTGAGAGGGGGCGAGAGAGAGAAACACAAAATGGGAGAGGGAGAGAGAGAGAGAAACACAAACTGTGAGAGGGAGAGAGAGAGAGAGAAACACAAACTGTGAGAGGTAGCGAGAGAGAAACACAAACTGGGAGAGGGAGGCAGAGAAACACAAACTGCGAGAGGGAGAGAGAGAAACACAAACTGGGAGAGGGCGAGAGAGGAACACAAACTGGGAGAGGGCGAGAGAGAAACACAAACTGGGGAGGGTGAGAGAGGAACACAAACTGGGGAGGGTGAGAGGGAAACACAAAATGGGAGAGGGAGAGAGAGAGAGAAACACAAACTGGGAGAGGGCGAGAGAGAGAAACACAAACTGGGGAGGGTGAGAGAGAAACACAAACTGGGAGAGGGCGAGAGAGAGAGAAGCACAAACTGGGAGAGGGTGAGCGAGAAACACAAACTGGGAGAGGGCGAGAGAGAGAGAAACACAAACTGGGAGAGGGAGAGAGAGAGAGAAACTCAAACTGGGAGAGGGAGAGAGAGGAACACAAACTGGGAGAGAAAGGGAGAGAGAGAAACACAAACTGGGAGAGGGAGAGAGAAACACAAACTGTGAGAGGGAGAGAGAGAGAGAAACACAAACTGGGAGAGGGAGGGAGAGAAACACAAACTGGGAGAGGGCGAGAGAGAAACACAAACTGTGAGAGGGAGAGAGAGAGAGAAACACAAACTGGGAGAGGGAGAGAGAGAGAGAAACTCAAACTGGGAGAGGGAGAGAGAAACACAAACTGTGAGAGGGAGAGAGAGAGAGAAACACAAACTGGGAGAGGGAGGGAGAGAAACACAAACTGGGAGAGGGCGAGAGAGAAACACAAACTGGGAGAGGGCGAGAGAGAGAGAAACACAAACTGGGAGAGGGTGAGAGAGAAACACAAACTGTGAGAGGGAGAGAGAGAGAGAAACACAAACTGGGAGAGGGAGAGAGAGGAACACAAACTTGGAGAGAGAGGGAGAGAGAGAAACACAAACTGGGAGAGGGAGAGAGAAACACAAACTGTGAGAGGGTGAGAGAGAGAGAAACACAAACTGGGAGAGGGAGGGAGAGAAACACAAACTGGGAGAGGGCGGGAGAGAAACACAAACTGGGAGAGGGAGAGAGAGAAACACAAACTGGGAGAGGGCGAGAGAGAGACACAAACTGGGAGAGGGTGAGAGAGAGACACAAACTGGGAGAGTGCGAGAGAGAGAGAAACACAAACTGGGAGAGGGAGAGAGAGAAACACAAACTGAGAGGGGGCGAGAGAGAGAAACACAAAATGGGAGAGGGAGAGAGAGAGAGAAACACAAACTGGGAGAGGGAGAGAGAGAGAGAAACACAAACTGGAAGAGGGAGAGAGAGAGAAACACAAACTGGGAGAGGGAGAGAGAGAAACATAAACTGTGAGAGGGAGAGAGAGAGAGAAACACAAACTGGGAGAGGGAGAGAGAGAAACACAAACTGGGAGAGGGCGAGAGATAGAGAAACACAAACTGGGAGAGGGTGAGAGAGAAAGACAAACTGTGAGAGGGAGAGAGAGAGAGAAACACAAACTGGGAGAGGGAGAGAGAGGAACACAAACTGGAAGAGAGAGGGAGAGAGAGAAACACAAACTGGGAGAGCGAGAGAGAAACACAAACTGGGAGAGGGAGAGAGAGAGAGAAACACAAACTGGGAGAGGGAGGGAGAGAAACACAAACTGGGAGAGGGCGAGAGAGAAACACAAACTGGGAGAGGGAGAGAGAGAAACACAAACTGGGAGAGGGCGAGAGAGAGACACAAACTGGGAGAGGGTGAGAGAGAGACACAAACTGGGAGAGGGCGAGAGAGAGAGAAACACAAACTGGGAGAGGGAGAGAGAGAAACACAAACTGAGAGGGGGCGAGAGAGAGAGAAACACAAACTGAGAGAGGGAGAGAGAGAAACACAAAATGGGAGAGGGTGAAAGAGAGAAACACAAACTGGGAGAGGCAGAGAGAAACACAAACTGGGAGTGGGCGAGAGAGAGAGAAACACAAACTGGGAGAGGGAAAGAGAGAAACACAAACTCGGGGAGGGACAGAGTGAGAAACACAAACTGGGAGAGGGAGAGAGAAACACAAACTGTGAGAGGGAGAGAGAGAGAGAAACACAAGCTGGGAGAGGGAGGGAGAGAAACACAAACTGGGAGAGGGCGAGAGTGAAACACAAACTGGGAGAGGGCGAGAGAGAGACACAAACTGGGAGAGGGCGAGAGAGAGAGAAACACATACTGGGAGAGGGAGAGAGAAAAACACGAACTGAGAGAGGGCGAGAGAGAGAAACACAAAATGGGAGAGGGAGAGAGAGAGAGAAACACAAACTGTGAGAGGGAGAGAGAGAGAGAGTCACACAAACTGTGAGAGGTGGAGAGAGAGAAACACAAACTGGGAGAGGGAGGCAGAGAAACACAAACTGGGAGAGGGAGAGAGAGAAACACAAACTGGGAGAGGGCGAGAGAGGAACACAAACTGGGAGAGGGCGAGAGAGAAACACAAACTGGGGAGGGTGAGAGAGGAACACAAACTGGGGAGGGTGAGAGGGAAACACAAAATGGGAGAGGGAGAGAGAGAGAGAAACACAAACTGGGAGAGGGCGAGAGAGAGAAACACAAACTGGGGAGGGTGAGAGAGAAACACAAACTGGGAGAGGGCGAGAGAGAGTGAAACACAAACTGGGAGAGGGAGAGAGAGAAACACAAATTGGGAGAGGGAAAGAGAGAGAGAAACTCAAACTGGGAGAGGGAGAGAGAGGAACACAAACTGGGAGAGAAAGGGAGAGAGAGAAACACAAACTGGGAGAGGGAGAGAGAAACACAAACTGTGAGAGGGAGAGAGAGAGAGAAACACAAACTGGGAGAGGGAGAGAGAAACACAAACTGTGAGAGGGAGAGAGAGAGAGAAACACAAACTGGGAGAGGGAGGGAGAGAAACACAAACTGGGAGAGGGCGAGAGAGAAACACAAACTGGGAGAGGGCGAGAGAGAGAGAAACACAAACTGGGAGAGGGTGAGAGAGAAACAAAAACTGTGAGAGGGAGAGAGAGAGAAACACAAACTGGGAGAGGGAGAGAGAGGAACACAAACTGGGAGAGAAAGGGAGAGAGAGAAACACAAACTGGGAGAGGGAGAGAGAAACACAAACTGTGAGAGGGTGAGAGAGAGAGAAACACAAACTGGGAGAGGGAGGGAGAGAAACACAAACTGGGAGAGTGCGAGAGAGAAACACAAACTGTGAGAGGGAGAGAGAGAGAGAAACACAAACTGGGAGAGGGAGAGAGAGAGAGAAACTCAAACTGGGAGAGGGAGAGAGAAACACAAACTGTGAGAGGGAGAGAGAGAGAGAAACACAAACTGGGAGAGGGAGGGAGAGAAACACAAACTGGGAGAGGGCGAGAGAGAAACACAAACTGGGAGAGTGCGAGAGAGAGAGAAACACAAACTGGGAGAGGGTGAGAGAGAAACAAAAACTGTGAGAGGGAGAGAGAGAGAGAGAAACACAAACTGGGAGAGGGAGAGAGAGGAACACAAACTGGGAGAGAGAGGGAGAGAGAGAAACACAAACTGGGAGAGGGAGAGAGAAACACAAACTGTGAGACGGTGAGAGAGAGAGAAACACAAACTGGGAGAGGGAGGGAGAGAAACACAAACTGGGAGAGGGCGAGAGAGAAACAGAAACTGGGAGAGGGAGAGAGAGAAACACAAACTGGGAGAGGGCGAGAGAGAGACACAAACTGGGAGAGGGTGAGAGAGAGACACAAACTGGGAGAGTGCGAGAGAGAGAGAAACACAAACTGGGAGAGGGAGAGAGAGAAACACAAACTGAGAGGGGGCGAGAGAGAGAAACACAAAATGGGAGAGGGAGAGAGAGAGAGAAACACAAACTGGGAGAGGGAGAGAGAGAGAGAAACTCAAACTGGGAGAGGGAGAGAGAGAGAAACAGAAACTGGAAGAAGGAGAGAGAGAGAAACACAAACTGGGAGAGGGAGAGAGAGAAACACAAACTGAGAGGGGGCGAGAGAGAGAAACACAAAATGGGAGAGGGAGAGAGAGAGAGAAACACAAACTGGGAGAGGGAGAGAGAGAGAGAAACACAAACTGGGAGAGGGAGAGAGAGGAACACAAACTGGGAGAGGGAGAGAGAGAGAGAAACTCAAACTGGGAGAGGGAGAGAGAAACACAAACTGTGAGAGGGAGAGAGAGAGAGAAACACAAACTGGGAGAGGGAGGGAGAGAAACACAAACTGGGAGAGGGCGAGAGAGAAACACAAACTGGGAGAGTGCGAGAGAGAGAGAAACACAAACTGGGAGAGGGTGAGAGAGAAACAAAAACTGTGAGAGGGAGAGAGAGAGAGAGAAACACAAACTGGGAGAGGGAGAGAGAGGAACACAAAATGGGAGAGAGAGGGAGAGAGAGAAACACAAACTGGGAGAGGGAGAGAGAAACACAAACTGTGAGAGGGTGAGAGAGAGAGAAACACAAACTGGGAGAGGGAGGGAGAGAAACACAAACTGGGAGAGGGCGAGAGAGAAACACATACTGGGAGAGGGAGAGAGAGAAACACAAACTGGGAGAGGGCGAGAGAGAGACACAAACTGGGAGAGGGTGAGAGAGAGACACAAACTGGGAGAGTGCGAGAGAGAGAGAAACACAAACTGGGAGAGGGAGAGAGAGAAACACAAACTGAGAGGGGGCGAGAGAGAGAAACACAAAATGGGAGAGGGAGAGAGAGAGAGAAACACAAACTGGGAGAGGGAGAGAGAGAGAGAAACACAAACTGGGAGAGTGAGAGAGAGAAACACAAACTGGGAGAGGGAGAGAGAGAGAAACAGAAACTGGAAGAGGGAGAGAGAGAGAAACACAAACTGGGAGAGGGAGAGAGAGAGAGAAACACAAACTGGGAGAGGGAGAGAGAGAAACATAAACTGTGAGAGGGAGAGAGAGAGAGAAACACAAACTGGGAGAGGGAGAGAGAGAAACACAAACTGGGAGAGGGAGAGAGAGAAACACAAACTGGGAGAGGGCGAGAGAGAGAGAAACACAAACTGGGAGAGGGAGAGGGAGGAACACAAACTGGAAGAGAGAGGGAGAGAGAGAAACACAAACTTGGAGAGCGAGAGAGAAACACAAACTGTGAGAGGGAGAGAGAGAGAGAAACACAAACTGGGAGAGGGAGGGAGAGAAACACAAACTGGGAGAGGGCGAGAGAGAAACACAAACTGGGAGAGGGAGAGAGAGAAACACAAACTGGGAGAGGGTGAGAGAGAGACACAAACTGGGAGAGGGTGAGAGAGAGACACAAACTGGGAGAGGGCGAGAGAGAGAGAAACACAAACTGGGAGAGGGAGAGAGAGAAACACAAATTGAGAGGGGGCGAGAGAGAGAGAAACACAAACTGGGAGAGGGAGAGAGAGAAACACAAAATGGGAGAGGGTGAAAGAGAGAAACACAAACTGGGAGAGGCAGAGAGAAACACAAACTGGGAGAGGGCGAGAGAGAGAGAAACACAAACTGGGAGAGGGAGAGAGAGAAACACAAACTCAGGGAGGGACAGAGTGAGAAACACAAACTGGGAGAGGGAGAGAGAAACACAAACTGTGAGAGGGAGAGAGAGAGAGAAACACAAGCTGGGAGAGGGAGGGAGAGAAACACAAACTGGGAGAGGGCGTGAGTGAAACACAAACTGGGAGAGGGCGAGAGAGAGACACAAACTGGGAGAGGGCGAGAGAGAGAGAAACACAAACTGGGAGAGGGAGAGAGAAAAACACGAACTGAGAGAGGGCGAGAGAGAGAAACACAAAATGGGAGAGGGAGAGAGACAGAGAAACACAAACTGTGAGAGGGAGAGAGAGAGAGAGTAACACAAACTGTGAGAGGTAGAGAGAGAGAAACACAAACTGAGAGAGGGAGGCAGAGAAACACAAACTGCGAGAGGGAGAGAGAGAAACACAAACTGGGAGAGGGCGAGAGAGGAACACAAACTGGGAGAGGGCGAGAGAGAAACACAAACTGGGGAGGGTGAGAGAGGAACACAAACTGGGGAGGGTGAGAGAGAAACACAAACTGGGAGAGGGAGAGAGAGAGAGAAACACAAACTGGGAGAGGGAGAGAGAGAGAAACACAAAATGTGGAGGGTGAGAGAGAAACACAAACTGGGAGAGGGCGAGAGAGAGAGAAGCACAAACTGGGAGAGGGTGAGAGAGAAACACAAACTGTGAGAGGGAGGGTGAGAGAGAAACACAAACTGGGAGAGGGAGAGAGAGAAACACAAACTGGGAGAGGGAGAGAGAGAGAGAAACTCAAACTGTGAGAGGGAGAGAGAGGAACACAAACTGGGAGAGAGCGAGAGAGAGAAACACAAACTGGGAGAGGGAGAGAGAAACACAAACTGTGAGAGGGAGAGAGAGAGAGAAACACAAACTGGGAGGGGGAGGGAGAGAAACAGAAACTGGGAGAGGGCGAGAGAGAAACACAAACTGGGAGAGGGAGAGAGAGAGACACAAACTGGGAGAGGGTGAGAGAGAGGCATAAACTGGGAGAGGGCGAGAGAGAGAGAAACACAAACTGGGAGAGGGCGAGAGAGAGAAACACAAACTGAGAGGGGGCGAGAGAGAGAAACATAAAATGGGAGAGGGAGAGAGAGAGAGAAACACAAACTGGGAGAGGGACAGAGAGAGAGAAACACAAACTGGGAGAGGGAGAGAGAGAGAGAAACACAAACTGGGAGAGGGAGAGAGAGAGAAAAACACAAACTGGGAGAGGGCGAGAGAGAGAGAAACACAAACTGGGAGAGGGAGAGAGAGAAAAACAAACTCGGGGAGGGGGCGAGAGAGAGAAACACAAAATGGGAGAGGGAGAGAGAGAGAGAAACACAAACTGAGAGGGGGCGAGAGAGAGAAACACAAAATGGGAGAGGGAGAGAGAGAGAGAAACACAAACTGTGAGAGGGAGAGAGAGAGAGAGAAACACAAACTGTGAGAGGTAGCGAGAGAGAAACACAAACTGGGAGAGGGAGGCAGAGAAACACAAACTGCGAGAGGGAGAGAGAGAAACACAAACTGGGAGAGGGAGAGAGAGAAACACAAACTGGGAGCGGGCGAGAGAGGAACACAAACTGGGAGAGGGCGAGAGAGAAACACAAACTGGGGAGGGTGAGAGAGGAACACAAACTGGGGAGGATGAGAGGGAAACACAAAATGGGAGAGGGAGAGAGAGAGAGAAACACGAACTGGGAGAGGGCGAGAGAGAGAAACGCAAACTGGGGAGGGTGAGAGAGAAACACAAACTGGGAGAGGGCGAGAGAGAGAGAAACACAAACTGGGAGAGGGAGAGAGAGAGAGAAACTCAAACTGGGAGAGGGAGAGAGAGGAACACAAACTGGGAGAGAAAGGGAGAGAGAGAAACACAAACTGGGAGAGGGAGAGAGAAACACAAACTGTGAGAGGGAGAGAGAGAGAGAAACACAAACTGGGAGAGGGAGGGAGAGAAACACAAACTGGGAGAGGGCGAGAGAGAAACACAAACTGTGAGAGGGAGAGAGAGAGAGAAACACAAACTGGGAGAGGGAGAGAGAGAGAGAAACTCAAAATGGGAGAGGGAGAGAGAAACACAAACTGTGAGAGGGAGAGAGAGAGAGAAACACAAACTGGGAGAGGGAGAGAGAGAAACACAAACTGAGAGGGGGCGAGAGAGAGAAACACAAAATGGGAGAGGGAGAGAGAGAGAGAAACACAAACTGGGAGAGGGAGAGAGAGAGAGAAACACAAACTGGAAGAGGGAGAGAG
This sequence comes from Heptranchias perlo, assembly GCF_035084215.1. NCBI lineage: Eukaryota > Metazoa > Chordata > Chondrichthyes > Hexanchiformes > Hexanchidae > Heptranchias > Heptranchias perlo. The sequence goes on along the minus strand of NC_090338.1, from coordinate 72,701,046 downwards.
AGAGAAACACAAACTAGGAGAGGGAGAGAGAGAAACATAAACTGTGAGAGTGAGAGAGAGAGAGAAACACAAACTGGGAGAGGGAGAGAGAGAAACACAAACTGGGAGAGGGTGAAAGAGAGAAACACAAACTGGGAGAGGGAGAGAGAAACACAAACTGGGAGAGGGCGAGAGAGAGAGAAACACAAACTGGGAGAGGGAGAGAGAGAAACACAAACTCGGGGAGGGACAGAGAGAGAAACACAAACTGGGAGAGGGAGAGAGAAACACAAACTGTGAGAGGGAGAGAGAGAGAGAAACACAAACTGGGAGAGCGAGGGAGAGAAGCACATACTGGGAGAGGGCGAGAGAGAAACACAAACTGGGAGAGGGCGAGAGAGAGACACAAACTGGGAGAGGGCGAGAGAGGGAGAAACACAAACTGGGAGAGGGAGAGAGAAAAACACAAACTGAGAGGGGGCGAGAGAGAGAAACACAAAATGGGAGAGGGAGAGAGAGAGAGAAACACAAACTGTGAGAGGGAGAGAGAGAGGGAGAAACACAAACTGTGAGAGGTAGCGAGAGAGAAACACAAACTGGGAGAGGGAGGCAGAGAAACACAAACTGCGAGAGGGCGAGAGAGGAACACAAACTGGGAGAGGGCGAGAGAGGAACACAAACTGGGAGAGGGCGAGAGAGAGAAACACAAACTGGGGAGTGTGAGAGAGGAACACAAACTGGGGAGGGTGAGAGGGAAACACAAAATGGGAGAGGGAGAGAGAGAGAGAAACACAAACTGGGAGAGGGCGAGAGAGGAACACAAACTGGGAGAGGGCGAGAGAGAGAAACACAAACTGGGGAGTGTGAGAGAGGAACACAAACTGGGGAGGGTGAGAGGGAAACACAAAATGGGAGAGGGAGAGAGAGAGAGAAACACAAAATGGGAGAGGGAGAGAGAGAGAGAAACACAAACTGAGAGGGGGCGAGAGAGAGAAACACAAAATGGGAGAGGGAGAGAGAGAGAGAAACACAAACTGTGAGAGGGAGAGAGAGAGAGAGAAACACAAACTGTGAGAGGTAGCGAGAGAGAAACACAAACTGGGAGAGGGAGGCAGAGAAACACAAACTGCGAGAGGGAGAGAGAGAAACACAAACTGGGAGAGGGAGAGAGAGAAACACAAACTGGGAGCGGGCGAGAGAGGAACACAAACTGGGAGAGGGCGAGAGAGAAACACAAACTGGGGAGGGTGAGAGAGGAACACAAACTGGGGAGGATGAGAGGGAAACACAAAATGGGAGAGGGAGAGAGAGAGAGAAACACGAACTGGGAGAGGGCGAGAGAGAGAAACGCAAACTGGGGAGGGTGAGAGAGAAACACAAACTGGGAGAGGGCGAGAGAGAGAGAAACACAAACTGGGAGAGGGAGAGAGAGAGAGAAACTCAAACTGGGAGAGGGAGAGAGAGGAACACAAACTGGGAGAGAAAGGGAGAGAGAGAAACACAAACTGGGAGAGGGAGAGAGAAACACAAACTGTGAGAGGGAGAGAGAGAGAGAAACACAAACTGGGAGAGGGAGGGAGAGAAACACAAACTGGGAGAGGGCGAGAGAGAAACACAAACTGTGAGAGGGAGAGAGAGAGAGAAACACAAACTGGGAGAGGGAGAGAGAGAGAGAAACTCAAAATGGGAGAGGGAGAGAGAAACACAAACTGTGAGAGGGAGAGAGAGAGAGAAACACAAACTGGGAGAGGGAGAGAGAGAAACACAAACTGAGAGGGGGCGAGAGAGAGAAACACAAAATGGGAGAGGGAGAGAGAGAGAGAAACACAAACTGGGAGAGGGAGAGAGAGAGAGAAACACAAACTGGAAGAGGGAGAGAGAGAGAAACACAAACTAGGAGAGGGAGAGAGAGAAACATAAACTGTGAGAGTGAGAGAGAGAGAGAAACACAAACTGGGAGAGGGAGAGAGAGAAACACAAACTGGGAGAGGGTGAAAGAGAGAAACACAAACTGGGAGAGGGAGAGAGAAACACAAACTGGGAGAGGGCGAGAGAGAGAGAAACACAAACTGGGAGAGGGAGAGAGAGAAACACAAACTCGGGGAGGGACAGAGAGAGAAACACAAACTGGGAGAGGGAGAGAGAAACACAAACTGTGAGAGGGAGAGAGAGAGAGAAACACAAACTGGGAGAGCGAGGGAGAGAAGCACATACTGGGAGAGGGCGAGAGAGAAACACAAACTGGGAGAGGGCGAGAGAGAGACACAAACTGGGAGAGGGCGAGAGAGGGAGAAACACAAACTGGGAGAGGGAGAGAGAAAAACACAAACTGAGAGGGGGCGAGAGAGAGAAACACAAAATGGGAGAGGGAGAGAGAGAGAGAAACACAAACTGTGAGAGGGAGAGAGAGAGGGAGAAACACAAACTGTGAGAGGTAGCGAGAGAGAAACACAAACTGGGAGAGGGAGGCAGAGAAACACAAACTGCGAGAGGGAGAGAGAGAAACACAAACTGGGAGAGGGCGAGAGAGGAACACAAACTGGGAGAGGGCGAGAGAGGAACACAAACTGGGAGAGGGCGAGAGAGAGAAACACAAACTGGGGAGTGTGAGAGAGGAACACAAACTGGGGAGGGTGAGAGGGAAACACAAAATGGGAGAGGGAGAGAGAGAGAGAAACACAAACTGGGAGAGGGCGAGAGAGGAACACAAACTGGGAGAGGGCGAGAGAGAGAAACACAAACTGGGGAGTGTGAGAGAGGAACACAAACTGGGGAGGGTGAGAGGGAAACACAAAATGGGAGAGGGAGAGAGAGAGAGAAACACAAACTGGGAGAGGGCGAGAGAGAGAAACACAAACTGGGGAGGGTGAGAGAGAAACACAAACTGGGAGAGGGCGAGAGAGAGAGAAGCACAAACTGGGAGAGGGTGAGCGAGAAACACAAACTGGGAGAGGGCGAGAGAGAGAGAAACACAAACTGGGAGAGGGAGAGAGAGAGAGAAACTCAAACTGGGAGAGGGAGAGAGAGGAACACAAACTGGGAGAGAAAGGGAGAGAGAGAAACACAAACTGGGAGAGGGAGAGAGAAACACAAACTGTGAGAGGGAGAGAGAGAGAGAAACACAAACTGGGAGAGGGAGGGAGAGAAACACAAACTGGGAGAGGGCGAGAGAGAAACACAAACTGGGAGAGGGTGAGAGAGAGAAACACAAACTGGGAGAGGGAGAGAGAGAAACACAAACTGTGAGAGGGAGAGAGAGAGAGAAACACAAACTGGGAGAGGGTGAGAGAGAGAGAAACTCAAACTGGGAGAGGGAGAGAGAAACACAAACTGTGAGAGGGAGAGAGAGAGAGAAACACAAACTGGGAGAGGGAGGGAGAGAAACACAAACTGGGAGTGGGCGAGAGAGAAACACAAACTGGGAGAGGGCGAGAGAGAGAGAAACACAAACTGGGAGAGGGTGAGAGAGAAACACAAACTGTGAGAGGGCGAGAGAGAGACACAAACTGGGAGAGGGAGAGAGAGGAACACAAACTTGGAGAGAGAGGGAGAGAGAGAAACACAAACTGGGAGAGGGAGAGAGAAACACAAACTGTGAGAGGGCGAGAGAGAGACACAAACTGGGAGAGGGTGAGAGAGAAACACAAACTGGGAGAGGGAGGGAGAGAAACACAAACTGGGAGAGGGCGAGAGAGAAACACAAACTGGGAGAGGGAGAGAGAGAAACACAAACTGGGAGAGGGCGAGAGAGAGACACAAACTGGGAGAGGGTGAGAGAGAGACACAAACTGGGAGAGTGCGAGAGAGAGAGAAACACAAACTGGGAGAGGGAGAGAGAGAAACACAAACTGAGAGGGGGCGAGAGAGAGAAACACAAAATGGGAGAGGGAGAGAGAGAGAGAAACCCAAACTGGGAGAGGGAGAGAGAGAGAGAGAGAAACACAAACTGGAAGAGGGAGAGAGAGAGAAACACAAACTGGGAGAGGGAGAGAGAGAAACATAAACTGTGAGAGGGAGAGAGAGAGAGAAACACAAACTGGGAGAGGGAGAGAGAGAAACACAAACTGGGAGAGGGCGAGAGATAGAGAAACACAAACTGGGAGAGGGTGAGAGAGAAAGACAAACTGTGAGAGGGAGAGAGAGAGAGAAACACAAACTGGGAGAGGGAGAGAGAGGAACACAAACTGGAAGAGAGAGGGATAGAGAGAAACACAAACTGGGAGAGCGAGAGAGAAACACAAACTGTGAGAGGGAGAGAGAGAGAGAAACACAAACTGGGAGAGGGATGGAGAGAAACACAAACTGGGAGAGGGCGAGAGAGAAACACAAACTGGGAGAGGGAGAGAGAGAAACACAAACTGGGAGAGGGCGAGAGAGAGACACAAACTGGGAGAGGGTGAGAGAGAGACACAAACTGGGAGAGGGCGAGAGAGAGAGAAACACAAACTGGGAGAGGGAGAGAGAGAAACACAAACTGAGAGGGGGCGAGAGAGAGAGAGAAACACAAACTGGGAGAGGGAGAGAGAGAAACACAAAATGGGAGAGGGTGAAAGAGAGAAACACAAACTGGGAGAGGCAGAGAGAAACACAAACTGGGAGTGGGCGAGAGAGAGAGAAACACAAACTGGGAGAGGGAGAGAGAGAAACACAAACTCGGGGAGGGACAGAGTGAGAAACACAAACTGGGAGAGGGAGAGAGAAACACAAACTGTGAGAGGGAGAGAGAGAGAGAAACACAAGCTGGGAGAGGGAGGGAGAGAAACACAAACTGGGAGAGGGCGAGAGTGAAACACAAACTGGGAGAGGGCGAGAGAGAGACACAAACTGGGAGAGGGCGAGAGAGAGAGAAACACAAACTGGGAGAGGGAGAGAGAGAGAGAAACACAAACTGTGAGAGGGAGAGAGAGAGAGTAACACAAACTGTGAGAGGTCGAGAGAGAGAAACACAAACTGGGAGAGGGAGGCAGAGAAACACAAACTGGGAGAGGGAGAGAGAGAAACACAAACTGGGAGAGGGCGAGAGAGGAACACAAACTGGGAGAGGGCGAGAGAGAAACACAAACTGGGGAGGGTGAGAGAGGAACACAAACTGGGGAGGGTGAGAGGGAAACACAAAATGGGAGAGGGAGAGAGAGAGAGAAACACAAACTGGGAGAGGGCGAGAGAGAGAAACACAAACTGGGGAGGGTGAGAGAGAAACACAAACTGGGAGAGGGCGAGAGAGAGAGAAGCACAAACTGGGAGAGGGTGAGCGAGAAACACAAACCGGGAGAGGGCGAGAGAGAGAGAAACACAAACTGGGAGAGGGAGAGAGAGAAACACAAATTGGGATAGGGAAAGAGAGAGAGAAACACAAACTGGGAGAGGGTGAGAGAGAAACAAAAACTGTGAGAGGGAGAGAGAGAGAGAAACACAAACTGGGAGAGGGAGAGAGAGGAACACAAACTGGGAGAGAAAGGGAGAGAGAGTAACACAAACTGGGAGAGGGAGAGAGAAACACAAACTGTGAGAGGGTGAGAGAGAGAGAAACACAAACTGGGAGAGGGAGGGAGAGAAACACAAACTGGGAGAGGGCGAGAGAGAAACACAAACTGTGAGAGGGAGAGAGAGAGAGAAACACAAACTGGGAGAGGGAGAGAGAGAAACACAAACTGGGAGAGGGAGAGAGAGAGAGAAACTCAAACTGGGAGAGGGAGAGAGAAACACAAACTGTGAGAGGGAGAGAGAGAGAGAAACACAAACTGGGAGAGGGAGGGAGAGAAACACAAACTGGGAGAGGGAGAGAGAGAGGGAGAAACACAAACTGTGAGAGGTAGCGAGAGAGAAACACAAACTGGGAGAGGGAGGCAGAGAAACTCAAACTGCGAGAGGGAGAGAGAGAAACACAAACTGGGAGAGGGCGAGAGAGGAACACAAACTGGGAGAGGGCGAGAGAGAAACACAAACTGGGGAGTGTGAGAGAGGAACACAAACTGGGGAGGGTGAGAGGGAAACACAAAATGGGAGAGGGAGAGAGAGAGAGAAACACAAACTGGGAGAGGGCGAGAGAGAGAAACACAAACTGGGGAGGGTGAGAGAGAAACGCAAACTGGGAGAGGGCGAGAGAGAGAGAAGCACAAACTGGGAGAGGGTGAGCGAGAAACACAAACTGGGAGAGGGCGAGAGAGAGAGAAACACAAACTGGGAGAGGGAGAGAGAGAGAGAAACTCAAACTGGGAGAGGGAGAGAGAGGAACACAAACTGGGAGAGAAAGGGAGAGAGAGAAACACAAACTGGGAGAGGGAGAGAGAAACACAAACTGTGAGAGGGAGAGAGAGAGAGAAACACAAACTGGGAGAGGGAGGGAGAGAAACACAAACTGGGAGAGGGCGAGAGAGAAACACAAACTGTGAGAGGGAGAGAGAGAGAGAAACACAAACTGGGAGAGGGAGAGAGAGAGAGAAACTCAAACTGGGAGAGGGAGAGAGAAACACAAACTGTGAGAGGGAGAGAGAGAGAGAAACACAAACTGGGAGAGGGAGGGAGAGAAACACAAACTGGGAGAGGGCGAGAGAGAAACACAAACTGGGAGAGGGCGAGAGAGAGAGAAACACAAACTGGGAGAGGGTGAGAGAGAAACACAAACTGTGAGAGGGAGAGAGAGAGAGAAACACAAACTGGGAGAGGGAGAGAGAGGAACACAAACTTGGAGAGAGATGGAGAGAGAGAAACACAAACTGGGAGAGGGAGAGAGAAACACAAACTGTGAGAGGGTGAGAGAGAGAGAAACACAAACTGGGAGAGGGAGGGAGAGAAACACAAACTGGGAGAGGGCGAGAGAGAAACACAAACTGGGAGAGGGAGAGAGAGAAACACAAACTGGGAGAGGGCGAGAGAGAGACACAAACTGGGAGAGTGCGAGAGAGAGAGAAACACAAACTGGGAGAGGGAGAGAGAGAAACACAAACTGAGAGGGGGCGAGAGAGAGAAACACAAAATGGGAGAGGGAGAGAGAGAGAGAAACACAAACTGGGAGAGGGAGAGAGAGAGAGAAACACAAACTGGAAGAGGGAGAGAGAGAGAAACACAAACTGGGAGAGGGAGAGAGAGAAACATAAACTGTGAGAGGGAGAGAGAGAGAGAAACACAAACTGGGAGAGGGAGAGAGAGAAACACAAACTGGGAGAGGGCGAGAGATAGAGAAACACAAACTGGGAGAGGGTGAGAGAGAAAGACAAACTGTGAGAGGGAGAGAGAGAGAGAAACACAAACTGGGAGAGGGAGAGAGAGGAACACAAACTGGAAGAGAGAGGGATAGAGAGAAACACAAACTGGGAGAGCGAGAGAGAAACACAAACTGTGAGAGGGAGAGAGAGAGAGAAACACAAACTGGGAGAGGGAGGGAGAGAAACACAAACTGGGAGAGGGCGAGAGAGAAACACAAACTGGGAGAGGGAGAGAGAGAAACACAAACTGGGAGAGGGCGAGAGAGAGACACAAACTGGGAGAGGGTGAGAGAGAGACACAAACTGGGAGAGGGCGAGAGAGAGAGAAACACAAACTGGGAGAGGGAGAGAGAGAAACACAAACTGAGAGGGGGCGAGAGAGAGAGAAACACAAACTGGGAGAGGGAGAGAGAGAAACACAAAATGGGAGAGGGTGAAAGAGAGAAACACAAACTGGGAGAGGCAGAGAGAAACACAAACTGGGAGTGGGCGAGAGAGAGAGAAACACAAACTGGGAGAGGGAGAGAGAGAAACACAAACTCGGGGAGGGACAGAGTGAGAAACACAAACTGGGAGAGGGAGAGAGAAACACAAACTGTGAGAGGGAGAGAGAGAGAGAAACACAAGCTGGGAGAGGGAGGGAGAGAATACAAACTGGGAGAGGGCGAGAGTGAAACACAAACTGGGAGAGGGCGAGAGAGAGACACAAACTGGGAGAGGGAGAGAGAGAGAGAAACACAAACTGTGAGAGGGAGAGAGAGAGAGAGTAACACAAACTGTGAGAGGTCGAGAGAGAGAAACACAAACTGGGAGAGGGAGGCAGAGAAACACAAACTGGGAGAGGGAGAGAGAGAAACACAAACTGGGAGAGGGCGAGAGAGGAACACAAACTGGGAGAGGGCGAGAGAGAAACACAAACTGGGAGAGGGCGAGAGAGAGAGAAACACAAACTGGGAGAGGGAGAGAGAGGAACACAAACTGGGAGAGAAAGGGAGAGAGAGAAACACAAACTGGGAGAGGGAGAGAGAAACACAAACTGGGAGAGGGAGAGAGAGGAACACAAACTGGGAGAGAAAGGGAGAGAGAGAAACACAAACTGGGAGAGGGAGAGAGAAACACAAACTGGGAGAGGGAGAGAGAAACAAAAACTGTGAGAGGGAGAGAGAGAGAGAAACACAAACTGGGAGAGGGAGGGAGAGAAACACAAACTGGGAGAGGGCGAGAGAGAAACACAAACTGTGAGAGGGAGAGAGAGAGAGAAACACAAACTGGGAGAGGGAGAGAGAGAGAGAAACTCAAACTGGGAGAGGGAGAGAGAAACACAAACTGTGAGAGGGAGAGAGAGAGAGAAACACAAACTGGGAGAGGGAGGGAGAGAAACACAAACTGGGAGAGGGCGAGAGAGAAACACAAACTGGGAGAGGGCGAGAGAGAGAGAAACACAAACTGGGAGAGGGTGAGAGAGAAACACAAACTGTGAGAGGGAGAGAGAGAGAGAAACACAAACTGGGAGAGGGAGAGAGAGGAACACAAACTTGGAGAGAGAGGGAGAGAGAGAAACACAAACTGGGAGAGGGAGAGAGAAACACAAACTGTGAGAGGGTGAGAGAGAGAGAAACACAAACTGGGAGAGGGAGGGAGAGAAACACAAACTGGGATAGGGCGAGAGAGAAACACAAACTGGGAGAGGGAGAGAGAGAAACACAAACTGGGAGAGGGCGAGAGAGAGACACAAACTGGGAGAGTGCGAGAGAGAGAGAAACACAAACTGGGAGAGGGAGAGAGAGAAACACAAACTGAGAGGGGGCGAGAGAGAGAAACACAAAATGGGAGAGGGAGAGAGAGAGAGAAACACAAACTGGGAGAGGGAGAGAGAGAGAGAAACTCAAACTGGGAGAGGGAGAGAGAGGAACACAAACTGGGAGAGAGAGAGAGAGAAACACAAACTGGGAGAGGGAGAGAGAAACACAAACTGGGAGAGGGAGAGAGAAACACAAACTGTGAGAGGGAGAGAGAGAGAGAAACACAAACTGGGAGAGGGAGGGAGAGAAACACAAACTGGGAGAGGGCGAGAGAGAAACACAAACTGTGAGAGGGAGAGAGAGAGAGAAACACAAACTGGGAGAGGGAGAGAGAGAGAGAAACTCAAACTGGGAGAGGGAGAGAGAGAGAGAAACTCAAACTGGGAGAGGGAGAGAGAAACACAAACTGGGAGAGGGAGAGAGAGAGAGAAACTCAAACTGGGAGAGGGAGAGAGAAACACAAACTGTGAGAGGGAGAGAGAGAGAGAAACACAAACTGGGAGAGGGAGGGAGAGAAACACAAACTGGGAGAGGGCGAGAGAGAAACACAAACTGGGAGAGGGCGAGAGAGAGAGAAACACAAACTGGGAGAGGGTGAGAGAGAAACACAAACTGTGAGAGGGAGAGAGAGAGAGAAACACAAACTGGGAGAGGGAGAGAGAGGAACACAAACTTGGAGAGAGAGGGAGAGAGAGAAACACAAACTGGGAGAGGGAGAGAGAAACACAAACTGTGAGAGGGTGAGAGAGAGAGAAACACAAACTGGGAGAGGGAGGGAGAGAAACACAAACAGGGAGAGGGCGAGAGAGAAACACAAACTGGGAGAGGGAGAGAGAGAAACACAAACTGGGAGAGGGCGAGAGAGAGACACAAACTGGGAGAGTGCGAGAGAGAGAGAAACACAAACTGGGAGAGGGAGAGAGAGAAACACAAACTGAGAGGGGGCGAGAGAGAGAAACACAAAATGGGAGAGGGAGAGAGAGAGAGAAACACAAACTGGGAGAGGGAGAGAGAGAGAGAAACACAAACTGGAAGAGGGAGAGAGAGAGAAACACAAACTGGGAGAGGGAAAGAGAGAAACATAAACTGTGAGAGGGAGAGAGAGAGAGAAACACAAACTGGGAGAGGGAGAGAGAGAAACACAAACTGGGAGAGGGCGAGAGATAGAGAAACACAAACTGGGAGAGGGTGAGAGAGAAAGACAAACTGTGAGAGGGAGAGAGAGAGAGAAACACAAACTGGGAGAGGGAGAGAGAGGAACACAAACTGGAAGAGAGAGGGATAGAGAGAAACACAAACTGGGAGAGCGAGAGAGAAACACAAACTGTGAGAGGGAGAGAGAGAGAGAAACACAAACTGGGAGAGGGAGGGAGAGAAACACAAACTGGGAGAGGGCGAGAGAGAGAGAAACACAAACTGGGAGAGGGAGAGAGAGGAACACAAACTGGGAGAGAAAGGGAGAGAGAGAAACACAAACTGGGAGAGGGAGAGAGAAACACAAACTGGGAGAGGGAGAGAGAGGAACACAAACTGGGAGAGAAAGGGAGAGAGAGAAACACAAACTGGGAGAGGGAGAGAGAAACACAAACTGGGAGAGGGAGAGAGAAACAAAAACTGTGAGAGGGAGAGAGAGAGAGAAACACAAACTGGGAGAGGGAGGGAGAGAAACACAAACTGGGAGAGGGCGAGAGAGAAACACAAACTGTGAGAGGGAGAGAGAGAGAGAAACACAAACTGGGAGAGGGAGAGAGAGAGAGAAACTCAAACTGGGAGAGGGAGAGAGAAACACAAACTGTGAGAGGGAGAGAGAGAGAGAAACACAAACTGGGAGAGGGAGGGAGAGAAACACAAACTGGGAGAGGGCGAGAGAGAAACACAAACTGGGAGAGGGCGAGAGAGAGAGAAACACAAACTGGGAGAGGGTGAGAGAGAAACACAAACTGTGAGAGGGAGAGAGAGAGAGAAACACAAACTGGGAGAGGGAGAGAGAGGAACACAAACTTGGAGAGAGAGGGAGAGAGAGAAACACAAACTGGGAGAGGGAGAGAGAAACACAAACTGTGAGAGGGTGAGAGAGAGAGAAACACAAACTGGGAGAGGGAGGGAGAGAAACACAAACTGGGATAGGGCGAGAGAGAAACACAAACTGGGAGAGGGAGAGAGAGAAACACAAACTGGGAGAGGGCGAGAGAGAGACACAAACTGGGAGAGTGCGAGAGAGAGAGAAACACAAACTGGGAGAGGGAGAGAGAGAAACACAAACTGAGAGGGGGCGAGAGAGAGAAACACAAAATGGGAGAGGGAGAGAGAGAGAGAAACACAAACTGGGAGAGGGAGAGAGAGAGAGAAACTCAAACTGGGAGAGGGAGAGAGAGGAACACAAACTGGGAGAGAGAGAGAGAGAAACACAAACTGGGAGAGGGAGAGAGAAACACAAACTGGGAGAGGGAGAGAGAAACACAAACTGTGAGAGGGAGAGAGAGAGAGAAACACAAACTGGGAGAGGGAGGGAGAGAAACACAAACTGGGAGAGGGCGAGAGAGAAACACAAACTGTGAGAGGGAGAGAGAGAGAGAAACACAAACTGGGAGAGGGAGAGAGAGAGAGAAACTCAAACTGGGAGAGGGAGAGAGAGAGAGAAACTCAAACTGGGAGAGGGAGAGAGAAACACAAACTGGGAGAGGGAGAGAGAGAGAGAAACTCAAACTGGGAGAGGGAGAGAGAAACACAAACTGTGAGAGGGAGAGAGAGAGAGAAACACAAACTGGGAGAGGGAGGGAGAGAAACACAAACTGGGAGAGGGCGAGAGAGAAACACAAACTGGGAGAGGGCGAGAGAGAGAGAAACACAAACTGGGAGAGGGTGAGAGAGAAACACAAACTGTGAGAGGGAGAGAGAGAGAGAAACACAAACTGGGAGAGGGAGAGAGAGGAACACAAACTTGGAGAGAGAGGGAGAGAGAGAAACACAAACTGGGAGAGGGAGAGAGAAACACAAACTGTGAGAGGGTGAGAGAGAGAGAAACACAAACTGGGAGAGGGAGGGAGAGAAACACAAACAGGGAGAGGGCGAGAGAGAAACACAAACTGGGAGAGGGAGAGAGAGAAACACAAACTGGGAGAGGGCGAGAGAGAGACACAAACTGGGAGAGTGCGAGAGAGAGAGAAACACAAACTGGGAGAGGGAGAGAGAGAAACACAAACTGAGAGGGGGCGAGAGAGAGAAACACAAAATGGGAGAGGGAGAGAGAGAGAGAAACACAAACTGGGAGAGGGAGAGAGAGAGAGAAACACAAACTGGAAGAGGGAGAGAGAGAGAAACACAAACTGGGAGAGGGAAAGAGAGAAACATAAACTGTGAGAGGGAGAGAGAGAGAGAAACACAAACTGGGAGAGGGAGAGAGAGAAACACAAACTGGGAGAGGGCGAGAGATAGAGAAACACAAACTGGGAGAGGGCGAGAGAGAAAGACAAACTGTGAGAGGGAGAGAGAGAGAGAAACACAAACTGGGAGAGGGAGAGAGAGGAACACAAACTGGAAGAGAGAGGGATAGAGAGAAACACAAACTGGGAGAGCGAGAGAGAAACACAAACTGTGAGAGGGAGAGAGAGAGAGAAACACAAACTGGGAGAGGGAGGGAGAGAAACACAAACTGGGAGAGGGCGAGAGAGAAACACAAACTGGGAGAGGGAGAGAGAGAAACACAAACTGGGAGAGGGCGAGAGAGAGACACAAACTGGGAGAGGGTGAGAGAGAGACACAAACTGGGAGAGGGCGAGAGAGAGAGAAACACAAACTGGGAGAGGGAGAGAGAGAAACACAAACTGAGAGGGGGCGAGAGAGAGAGAAACACACACTGGGAGAGGGAGAGAGAGAAACACAAAATGGGAGAGGGTGAAAGAGAGAAACACAAACTGGGAGAGGCAGAGAGAAACACAAACTGGGAGTGGGCGAGAGAGAGAGAAACACAAACTGGGAGAGGGAGAGAGAGAAACACAAACTCGGGGAGGGACAGAGTGAGAAACACAAACTGGGAGAGGGAGAGAGAAACACAAACTGTGAGAGGGAGAGAGAGAGAGAAACACAAGCTGGGAGAGGGAGGGAGAGAAACACAAACTGGGAGAGGGCGAGAGTGAAACACAAACTGGGAGAGGGCGAGAGAGAGACACAAACTGGGAGAGGGCGAGAGAGAGAGAAACACAAACTGGGAGAGGGAGAGAGAGAGAGAAACACAAACTGTGAGAGGGAGAGAGAGAGAGAGTAACACAAACTGTGAGAGGTCGAGAGAGAGAAACACAAACTGGGAGAGGGAGGCAGAGAAACACAAACTGGGAGAGGGAGAGAGAGAAACACAAACTGGGAGAGGGCGAGAGAGGAACACAAACTGGGAGAGGGCGAGAGAGAAACACAAACTGGGGAGGGTGAGAGAGGAACACAAACTGGGGAGGGTGAGAGGGAAACACAAAATGGGAGAGGGAGAGAGAGAGAGAAACACAAACTGGGAGAGGGCGAGAGAGAGAAACACAAACTGGGGAGGGTGAGAGAGAAACACAAACTGGGAGAGGGCGAGAGAGAGAGAAGCACAAACTGGGAGAGGGTGAGCGAGAAACACAAACCGGGAGAGGGCGAGAGAGAGAGAAACACAAACTGGGAGAGGGAGAGAGAGAAACACAAATTGGGATAGGGAAAGAGAGAGAGAAACTCAAACTGTGAGAGGGAGAGAGAGGAACACAAACTGGGAGAGAAAGGGAGAGAGAGAAACACAAACTGGGAGAGGGAGAGAGAAACACAAACTGGGAGAGGGCGAGAGAGAAACACAAACTGGGAGAGGGCGAGAGAGAGAGAAACACAAACTGGGAGAGGGTGAGAGAGAAACAAAAACTGTGAGAGGGAGAGAGAGAGAGAAACACAAACTGGGAGAGGGAGAGAGAGGAACACAAACTGGGAGAGAAAGGGAGAGAGAGTAACACAAACTGGGAGAGGGAGAGAGAAACACAAACTGTGAGAGGGTGAGAGAGAGAGAAACACAAACTGGGAGAGGGAGGGAGAGAAACACAAACTGGGAGAGGGCGAGAGAGAAACACAAACTGTGAGAGGGAGAGAGAGAGAGAAACACAAACTGGGAGAGGGAGAGAGAGAAACACAAACTGGGAGAGGGAGAGAGAGAGAGAAACTCAAACTGGGAGAGGGAGAGAGAAACACAAACTGTGAGAGGGAGAGAGAGAGAGAAACACAAACTGGGAGAGGGAGGGAGAGAAACACAAACTGGGAGAGGGCGAGAGAGAAACACAAACTGGGAGAGGGCGAGAGAGAGAGAAACACAAACTGGGAGAGGGTGAGAGAGAAACACAAACTGTGAGAGGGAGAGAGAGAGAGAAACACAAACTGGGAGAGGGAGAGAGAGGAACACAAACTGGAAGAGAGAGGGATAGAGAGAAACACAAACTGGGAGAGCGAGAGAGAAACACAAACTGTGAGAGGGAGAGAGAGAGAGAAACACAAACTGGGAGAGGGAGAGAGAAACACAAACTGTGAGAGGGTGAGAGAGAGAGAAACACAAACTGGGAGAGGGAGGGAGAGAAACACAAACTGGGAGAGGGCGAGAGAGAAACACAAACTGGGAGAGGGAGAGAGAGAAACACAAACTGGGAGAGGGCGAGAGAGAGACACAAACTGGGAGAGTGCGAGAGAGAGAGAAACACAAACTGGGAGAGGGAGAGAGAGAAACACAAACTGAGAGGGGGCGAGAGAGAGAAACACAAAATGGGAGAGGGAGAGAGAGAGAGAAACACAAACTGGGAGAGGGAGAGAGAGAGAGAAACACAAACTGGAAGAGGGAGAGAGAGAGAAACACAAACTGGGAGAGGGAGAGAGAGAAACATAAACTGTGAGAGGGAGAGAGAGAGAGAAACACAAACTGGGAGAGGGAGAGAGAGAAACACAAACTGGGAGAGGGCGAGAGATAGAGAAACACAAACTGGGAGAGGGTGAGAGAGAAAGACAAACTGTGAGAGGGAGAGAGAGAGAGAAACACAAACTGGGAGAGGGAGAGAGAGGAACACAAACTGGAAGAGAGAGGGATAGAGAGAAACACAAACTGGGAGAGCGAGAGAGAAACACAAACTGTGAGAGGGAGAGAGAGAGAGAAACACAAACTGGGAGAGGGAGGGAGAGAAACACAAACTGGGAGAGGGCGAGAGAGAAACACAAACTGGGAGAGGGAGAGAGAGAAACACAAACTGGGAGAGGGCGAGAGAGAGACACAAACTGGGAGAGGGTGAGAGAGAGACACAAACTGGGAGAGGGCGAGAGAGAGAGAAACACAAACTGGGAGAGGGAGAGAGAGAAACACAAACTGAGAGGGGGCGAGAGAGAGAGAAACACAAACTGGGAGAGGGAGAGAGAGAAACACAAAATGGGAGAGGGTGAAAGAGAGAAACACAAACTGGGAGAGGCAGAGAGAAACACAAACTGGGAGTGGGCGAGAGAGAGAGAAACACAAACTGGGAGAGGGAGAGAGAGAAACACAAACTCGGGGAGGGACAGAGTGAGAAACACAAACTGGGAGAGGGAGAGAGAAACACAAACTGTGAGAGGGAGAGAGAGAGAGAAACACAAGCTGGGAGAGGGAGGGAGAGAAACACAAACTGGGAGAGGGCGAGAGTGAAACACAAACTGGGAGAGGGCGAGAGAGAGACACAAACTGGGAGAGGGCGAGAGAGAGAGAAACACAAACTGGGAGAGGGAGAGAGAGAGAGAAACACAAACTGTGAGAGGGAGAGAGAGAGAGAGTAACACAAACTGTGAGAGGTCGAGAGAGAGAAACACAAACTGGGAGAGGGAGGCAGAGAAACACAAACTGGGAGAGGGAGAGAGAGAAACACAAACTGGGAGAGGGCGAGAGAGGAACACAAACTGGGAGAGGGCGAGAGAGAAACACAAACTGGGGAGGGTGAGAGAGGAACACAAACTGGGGAGGGTGAGAGGGAAACACAAAATGGGAGAGGGAGAGAGAGAGAGAAACACAAACTGGGAGAGGGCGAGAGAGAGAAACACAAACTGGGGAGGGTGAGAGAGAAACACAAACTGGGAGAGGGCGAGAGAGAGAGAAGCACAAACTGGGAGAGGGTGAGCGAGAAACACAAACCGGGAGAGGGCGAGAGAGAGAGAAACACAAACTGGGAGAGGGAGAGAGAGAAACACAAATTGGGATAGGGAAAGAGAGAGAGAAACTCAAACTGTGAGAGGGAGAGAGAGGAACACAAACTGGGAGAGAAAGGGAGAGAGAGAAACACAAACTGGGAGAGGGAGAGAGAAACACAAACTGGGAGAGGGCGAGAGAGAAACACAAACTGGGAGAGGGCGAGAGAGAGAGAAACACAAACTGGGAGAGGGTGAGAGAGAAACAAAAACTGTGAGAGGGAGAGAGAGAGAGAAACACAAACTGGGAGAGGGAGAGAGAGGAACACAAACTGGGAGAGAAAGGGAGAGAGAGTAACACAAACTGGGAGAGGGAGAGAGAAACACAAACTGTGAGAGGGTGAGAGAGAGAGAAACACAAACTGGGAGAGGGAGGGAGAGAAACACAAACTGGGAGAGGGCGAGAGAGAAACACAAACTGTGAGAGGGAGAGAGAGAGAGAAACACAAACTGGGAGAGGGAGAGAGAGAAACACAAACTGGGAGAGGGAGAGAGAGAGAGAAACTCAAACTGGGAGAGGGAGAGAGAAACACAAACTGTGAGAGGGAGAGAGAGAGAGAAACACAAACTGGGAGAGGGAGGGAGAGAAACACAAACTGGGAGAGGGCGAGAGAGAAACACAAACTGGGAGAGGGCGAGAGAGAGAGAAACACAAACTGGGAGAGGGTGAGAGAGAAACAAAAACTGTGAGAGGGAGAGAGAGAGAGAAACACAAACTGGGAGAGGGAGAGAGAGAAACACAAACTGGGAGAGAGAGGGAGAGAGAGAAACACAAACTGGGAGAGGGAGAGAGAAACACAAACTGTGAGAGGGTGAGAGAGAGAGAAACACAAACTGGGAGAGGGAGGGAGAGAAACACAAACTGGGAGAGGGCGAGAGAGAAACACAAACTGGGAGAGGGAGAGAGAGAAACACAAACTGGGAGAGGGCGAGAGAGAGACACAAACTGGGAGAGGGTGAGAGAGAGACACAAACTGGGAGAGTGCGAGAGAGAGAGAAACACAAACTGGGAGAGGGAGAGAGAGAAACACAAACTGAGAGGGGGCAAGAGAGAGAAACACAAACTGGGAGAGGGAGAGAGAGAGAGAAACACAAACTGGAAGAGGGAGAGAGAGAGAAACACAAACTGGGAGAGGGAGAGAGAGAAACATAAACTGTGAGAGGGAGAGAGAGAGAGAAACACAAACTGGGAGAGGGAGAGAGAGAAACACAAACTGGGAGAGGGCGAGAGAGAGAGAAACACAAACTGGGAGAGGGTGAGAGAGAAAGACAAACTGTGAGAGGGAGAGAGAGAGAGAAACACAAACTGGGAGAGGGAGAGAGAGGAACACAAACTGGAAGAGAGAGGGAGAGAGAGAAACACAAACTTGGAGAGCGAGAGAGAAACACAAACTGTGAGAGGGAGAGAGAGAGAGAAACACAAACTGGGAGAGGGAGAGAGAGAAACACAAACTGGGAGAGGGTGAGAGAGAAACACAAACTGGGAGAGGGAGAGAGAGAAACACAAACTGGGAGAGGGTGAGAGAGAGACACAAACTGGGAGAGGGTGAGAGAGAGACACAAACTGGGAGAGGGCGAGAGAGAGAGAAACACAAACTGGGAGAGGGAGAGAGAGAAACACAAACTGAGAGGGGGCGAGAGAGAGAGAAACACAAACTGGGAGAGGGAGAGAGAGAAACACAAAATGGGAGAGGGTGAAAGAGAGAAACACAAACTGGGAGAGGCAGAGAGAAAGACAAACTAGGAGTGGGCGAGAGAGAGAGAAACACAAACTGGGAGAGGGAGAGAGAGAAACACAAACTCGGGGAGGGACAGAGTGAGAAACACAAACTGGGAGAGGGAGAGATAAACACAAACTGTGAGAGGGAGAGAGAGAGAGAAACACAAGCTGGGAGAGGGAGGGAGAGAAACACAAACTGGGAGAGAGCGAGAGTGAAACACAAACTGGGAGAGGGCGAGAGAGAGACACAAACTGGGAGAGGGCGAGAGAGAGAGAAACACAAACTGGGAGAGGGAGAGAGAAAAACACGAACTGAGAGAGGGCGAGAGAGAGAAACACAAAATGGGAGAGGGAGAGAGAGAGAGAAACACAAACTGTGAGAGGGAGAGAGAGAGAGAGTCACACAAACTGTGAGAGGTAGAGAGAGAGAAACACAAACTGAGAGAGGGAGGCAGAGAAACACAAACTGGGAGAGGGCGAGAGAGGAACACAAACTGGGAGAGGGCGAGAGAGAAACACAAACTGGGGAGGGTGAGAGAGGAACACAAACTGGGGAGGGTGAGAGAGAAACACAAACTGGGAGAGGGAGAGAGAGAGAGAAACACAAACTGGGAGAGGGAGAGAGAGAGAAACACAAATTGTGGAGGGTGAGAGAGAAACACAAACTGGGAGAGGGCGAGAGAGAGAGAAGCACAAACTGGGAGAGGGTGAGAGAGAAACACAAACTGTGAGAGGGAGGGAGAGAGAGAAACACAAACTGGGAGAGGGAGAGAGAGAAACACAAACTGGGAGAGGGAGAGAGAGAGAGAAACTCAAACTGTGAGAGGGAGAGAGAGGAACACAAACTGGGAGAGAGCGAGAGAGAGAAACACAAACTGGGAGAGGGAGAGAGAAACACAAACTGTGAGAGGGAGAGAGAGAGAGAAACACAAACTGGGAGGGGGAGGGAGAGAAACACAAACTGGGAGAGGGCGAGAGAGAAACACAAACTGGGAGAGGGAGAGAGAGAGACACAAACTGGGAGAGGGTGAGAGAGAGGCATAAACTGGGAGAGGGCGAGAGAGAGAGAAACACAAACTGGGAGAGGGCGCGAGAGAGAAACACAAACTGAGAGGGGGCGAGAGAGAGAAACATAAAATGGGAGAGGGAGAGAGAGAGAGAAACACAAACTGGGAGAGGGACAGAGAGAGAGAAACACAAACTGGGAGAGGGAGAGAGAGAGAGAAACACAAACTGGGAGAGGGAGAGAGAGAGAGAAACACAAACTGGGAGAGGGAGAGAGAGAGAGAAACACAAACTGGGAGAGGAAGAGAGAGAAACATAAACTGTGAGAGTGAGAGAGAGAGAGAAACACAAATTGGGAGAGGGAGAGAGAGAAACACAAACTGGGAGGGGGCGAAAGAGAGAAACACAAACTGGGAGAGGGAGAGAGAAACACAAACTGGGAGAGGGAGAGAGAGAAACACAAACTGGGAGGGGGCGAAAGAGAGAAACACAAACTGGGAGAGGGAGAGAGAAACACAAACTGGGAGAGGGCGAGAGAGAGAGAAACACAAACTGGGAGAGGGAGAGAGAGAAACACAAACTCGGGGAGGGACAGAGAGAGAAACACAAACTGGGAGAGGGAGAGAGAAACACAAACTGTGAGAGGGAGAGAGAGAGAGAAACACAAACTGGGAGAGGGAGGGAGAGAAACACAAACTGGGAGAGGGCAAGAGAGAAACACAAACTGGGAGAGGGCGAGAGAGAGACACAAACTGGGAGAGGGCGAGAGAGAGAGAAACACAAACTGCGAGAGGGAGAGAGAAAAACACAAACTGAGAGGGGGCGAGAGAGAGAAACACAAAATGGGAGAGGGAGAGAGAGAGAGAAACACAAACTGTGAGAGGGAGAGAGAGAGAGAGAAACACAAACTGTGAGAGGTAGAGAGAGCGAAACACAAACTGGGAGAGGGAGGGAGAGAAACACAAACTGCGAGAGGGAGAGACAGAAACACAAACTGGGAGAGGGCGAGAGAGAAACACAAACTGGGAGAGGGCGAGATAGAAACACAAACTGGGGAGGGTGAGAGCGAAACACAAACTGGGGAGGGTGAGAGAGAAACACAAACTGGGAAAGGGAGAGAGAGAGAGAAACACAAACTGGGAGATGGCGAGAGAGAGAAACACAAACTGGGGAGGGTGAGAGAGAAACACAAAATGGGAGAGGGCGAGAGAGAGAGAAACAGAAACTGGGAGAAGGAGAGAGAGAGAGAAACACAAACTGGGAGAGGGAGAGAGAGAAACACAAACTGGGAGAGGGAGAGAGAGAGAGAAACTCAAACTGGGAGAGGGAGAGAGAGAGAAATACAAACTGGGAGAGAGAGGGGAAAAGAAACACAAACTGGGAGAGGGAGGGAGAGAAACACAAACTGGGAGAGGGCGAGAGAGAAACACAAACTGGGAGAGGGAGAGAGAGAAACACAAACTGGGAGAGGGCGAGAGAGAAACACAAACTGGGAGAGGGTGAGAGAGAGACATAAACTGGGAGAGGGCGAGAGAGAAACACAAACTGGGAGAGGGAGAGAGAGAATCACAAACTGAGAGGGGGAGAGAGAGAGAAACACAAACTGGGAGAGGGAGAGAGAGGGAGAAACACAAACTGGGAGAGGGAGAGAGAGAAACATAAACTGTGAGAGGGAGAGAGAGAGAGAAACACAAACTGGGGGAGGGAGAGAGAGAAACACAAACTGGGAGAGGGCGAAAGAGAGAAACACAAACTGGGAGAGGGAGAGAGAAACACAAACTGGGAGAGGGCGAGAGAGAGTGAAACACAAACTGGGAGAGGGAGAGAGAGAAACACAAACTGGGGGAGGGACAGAGAGAGAAACACAAACTGGGAGAGGGAGAGAGAAACACAAACTGTGAGAGGGAGAGAGAGAGAGAAACACAAACTGGGAGAGGGAGGGAGAGAAACACAAACTGGGAGAGGGCGAGAGAGAAACACAAACTGGGAGAGGGCGAGAGAGAAACACAAACTGGGAGAGGGAGAGAGAAAAAGACAAACTGAGAGGGGGCGAGAGAGAGAAACACAAAATGGGAGAGGGAGAGAGAGAGAGAAACACAAACTGGGAGAGGGAGAGAGAGAGAGAAACACAAACTGGGAGAGGGAGAGAGAGAGAAACACAAACTGGGAGAGGGAGAGAGAGAGAGAGAAACACAAACTGGGAGAGGGAGAGAGAGAAACATAAACTGTGAGAGAGAGAGAGAGAAACACAAACTGGGAGAGGGAGAGAGAGAAACACAAACTGGGGAGGGTGAGAGAGAAACACAAACTGGGAGAGGGCGAGAGAGAGAAACACAAACTGGGGAGGGTGAGAGAGAAACACAAACTGGGAGAGGGCGAGAGAGAGAGAAACACAAACTGGGAGATGGAGAGAGAGAAACACAAACTGAGAGAGGGCGAGAGAGAGAAACACAAACTGTGAGAGGGAGAGAGAGAGAGAAACACAAACTGGGAGAGGGCGAGAGAGAGAAACACAAACTGGGGAGGGTGAGAGAGAAACACAAACTGGGAGAGGTCGAGAGAGAGAGAAACACAAACTGGGAGAGGGAGAGACAGAAACACAAACTGGGAGAGGGAGAGAGAGAGAGAAACACAAACTGGGAGAGGGAGAGAGAGAGAGAAACACAAACTGGGAGAGGGCGAGGGAGAGAAACACAAACTGGGAGAGGGAGAGAGAGAAACATAAACTGTGAGAGGGCGAGAGAGAGAGAAACACAAACTGGGAGAGGGAGAGAGAGAAACACAAGCTGGGAGAGGGAGAGAGAGAAACACAAACAGGGAGAGGGCGAAAGAGAGAAACACAAACTGGGAGAGGGAGAGAGAAACACAAACTGGGAGAGGGCGAAAGAGAGAGAAACACAAACTGGGAGAGGGAGAGAGAGAAACACAAACTGGGGGAGGGACAGAGAGAGAAACACAAACTGGGAGAGGGAGAGAGAGAAACACAAACTGGGGGAGGAAGAGAAAGAGAAACACAAACTGGGAGAGGGAGAGAGAGAAAAACACAAACTGGGAGAGGGAGAGAGAGAAACACAAACTGGGAGAGAGAGGGGAAAAGAAACACAAACTGGGAGAGGGAGAGAGAGTGAAACACAAACTGGGAGAGGGAGAGAGAGAGAAACACAAACTGGGAGAGGGAGAGAGAAACACAAACTGGGAGAGGGAGAGGGAGAGAAAAACAAACTGGGAGAGGGCGAGAGAGAAACACAAACTGGGAGAGGGCGAGAGAGAGAGAAACACAAACTGGGAGAGGGAGAGAGAGAAACACAAACTGGGGGAGGGACAGAGAGAGAAACACAAACTGGGAGAGGGAGAGAGAAACACAAACTGTGAGAGGGAGAGAGAGAGAGAAATACAAACTGGGAGAGGGAGGGAGAGAAACACAAACTGGGAGAGGGCGAGAGAGAAACACAAACTGGGAGAAGGCGAGAGAGAGACACAACCTGGGAGAGGGCGAGATAGAGAGAAACACAAACTGGGAGAGGGAGAGAGAAAAACACAAACTGAGAGGGGGCGAGAGAGAGAAACACAAAATGGGAGAGGGAGAGAGAGAGAGAAACACAAACTGGGAGAGGGAGAGAGAGAGAGAAACACAAACTGGGAGAGGGAGAGACAGAGAGAAACACAAACTGGGAGAGGGAGAGAGAGAGAAAAAAAAATGGGAGAGGGCGAGAGAGAAACACAAACTGGGAGAGGGCGAGAGAGAGAGAAACACAAACTGGGAGAGGGAGAGAGAGAAACACAAACTGGGGGAGGGACAGAGAGAGAAACACAAACTGGGAGAGGGAGAGAGAAACACAAACTGTGAGAGGGAGAGAGAGAGAGAAATACAAACTGGGAGAGGGAGGGAGAGAAACACAAACTGGGAGAGGGCGAGAGAGAAACACAAACTGGGAGAGGGCGAGAGAGAGACACAACCTGGGAGAGGGCGAGATAGAGAGAAACACAAACAGGGAAAGGGAGAGAGAAAAACACAAACTGAGAGGGGGCGAGAGAGAGAAACACAAAATGGGAGAGGGAGAGAGAGAGAGCAACACAAACTGGGAGAGGGAGAGAGACAGAGAAACACAAACTGGGAGAGGGAGAGAGAGAGAGAAACACAAACTGGGAGAGGGAGAGAGAGAGAGAAACACAAACTGGGAGAGGTAGAGAGAGAAACATAAACTGTGAGAGGGAGAGAGAGAGAGAAACACAAACTGGGAGAGGGAGAGAGAGAAACACAAACTGGGGAGGGTGAGAGAGAAACACAAACTGGGAGAGGGCGAGAGAGAAACACAAACTGGGGAGGGTGAGAGAGGAACACAAACTGGGGAGGGTGAGAGAGAAACACAAACTGGGAGAGGGAGAGAGAGAGAGAAACACAAACTGGGAGAGGGAGAGAGAGAGAAATACAAACTGTGGAGGGTGAGAGAGAAACACAAACTGGGAGAGGCGAGAGAGAGAGAAGCACAAACTGGGAGAGGGTGAGAGAGAAACACAAACTGTGAGAGGGAGGGAGAGAGAGAAACACAAACTGGGAGAGGGAGAGAGAGAAACACAAACTGGGCGAGAGAGAGAGAGAAACTCAAACTGTGAGAGGGAGAGAGAGGAACACAAACTGGGAGAGGGCGAGAGAGAGAAACACAAACTGGGAGAGGGAGAGAGAAACACAAACTGTGAGAGGGAGAGAGAGAGAGAAACACAAACTGGGAGGGGGAGGGAGAGAAACACAATCTGGGAGAGGGCGAGAGAGAAACACAAACTGGGAGAGGGAGAGAGAGAGACACAAACTGGGAGAGGGTGAGAGAGAGGCATAAACTGGGAGAGGGAGAGAGAGAGAGAGAAACACAAACTGGGAGAGGGCGAGAGAGAGAAACACAAACTGAGAGGGGGCGAGAGAGAGAAACATAAAATGGGAGAGGGAGAGAGAGAGAGAAACACAAACTGGGAGAGGGACAGAGAGAGAGAAACACAAACTGGGAGAGGGAGAGAGAGAGAGAAACACAAACTGGGAGAGGGCGAGAGAGAGAGAAACAAAAAATGGGAGATGGCGAGAGATAGAAACACAAACTGGGGAGGGTGAGAGAGAAACACAAAATGGGAGAGGGCGAGAGAGAGAGAAACACAAACTGGGAGAGGGAGAGAGAGAGAGAAACACAAACTGGGAGAGGGAGAGAGAGAAACACAAACTGGGAGAGGGAGAGAGAGAGAGAAACTCAAACTGGGAGAGGGAGAGAGAAACACAAACTGTGAGAGGGAGAGAGAGAGAGAAACACAAACTGGGAGAGGGAGAGAGAGAGAAATACAAACTGGGAGAGAGATGGGAAAAGAAACACAAACTGGGAGAGGGAGGGAGAGAAACACAAACTGGGAGAGGGCGAGAGAGAAACACAAACTGGGAGAGGGAGAGAGAGAAACACAAACTGGGAGAGGGCGAGAGAGAAACACAAACTGGGAGAGGGTGAGAGAGAGACATAAACTGGGAGAGGGCGAGAGAGAATCACAAACTGAGAGGGGGCGAGAGAGAGAGAAACACAAACTGGGGGAGGGAGAGAGAGAGAGAAACACAAACTGGGAGAGGGAGTGAGAGAGAAATACAAACTGGGAGAGGGAGGGAGAGAAACACAAACTGCGAGAGGGAGAGAGAGAAACACAAACTGTGAGAGGGCGAGAGAGAAACACAAACTGGGAGAGGGCGATAGAGAGAAACACAAACTGGGGAGGGTGAGAGCGAAACACAAACTGGGGAGGGTGAGAGAGAAACACAAACTGGGAGAGGGAGAGAGAGAGACACAACCTGGGAGAGGGCGAGATAGAGAGAAACACAAACTGGGAGAGGGAGAGAGAAAAACACAAACTGAGAGGGGGTGAGAGAGAGAAACACAAAATGGGAGAGGGAAAGAGAGAGAGCAACACAAACTGGGAGAGGGAGACAGAGAGAGAAACACAAACTGGGAGGGGGAGAGAGAGAAACACAAAATGGGAGAGGGAGAGAGAGAGAGCAACACAAACTGGGAGAGGGAGAGAGACAGAGAAACACAAACTGGGAGAGGGAGAGAGAGAGAGAAACACAAACTGGGAGAGGGAGAGAGAGAGAGAAACACAAACTGGGAGAGGTAGAGAGAGAAACATAAACTGTGAGAGGGAGAGAGAGAGAGAAACACAAACTGGGAGAGGGAGAGAGAGAAACACAAACTGGGGAGGGTGAGAGAGAAACACAAACTGGGAGAGGGCGAGAGAGAAACACAAACTGGGGAGGGTGAGAGAGGAACACAAACTGGGGAGGGTGAGAGAGAAACACAAACTGGGAGAGGGAGAGAGAGAGAGAAACACAAACTGGGAGAGGGAGAGAGAGAGAAATACAAACTGTGGAGGGTGAGAGAGAAACACAAACTGGGAGAGGCGAGAGAGAGAGAAGCACAAACTGGGAGAGGGTGAGAGAGAAACACAAACTGTGAGAGGGAGGGAGAGAGAGAAACACAAACTGGGAGAGGGAGAGAGAGAAACACAAACTGGGCGAGAGAGAGAGAGAAACTCAAACTGTGAGAGGGAGAGAGAGGAACACAAACTGGGAGAGGGCGAGAGAGAGAAACACAAACTGGGAGAGGGAGAGAGAAACACAAACTGTGAGAGGGAGAGAGAGAGAGAAACACAAACTGGGAGGCGGAGGGAGAGAAACACAATCTGGGAGAGGGCGAGAGAGAAACACAAACTGGGAGAGGGAGAGAGAGAGACACAAACTGGGAGAGGGTGAGAGAGAGGCATAAACTGGGAGAGGGAGAGAGAGAGAGAGAAACACAAACTGGGAGAGGGCGAGAGAGAGAAACACAAACTGAGAGGGGGCGAGAGAGAGAAACATAAAATGGGAGAGGGAGAGAGAGAGAGAAACACAAACTGGGAGAGGGACAGAGAGAGAGAAACACAAACTGGGAGAGGGAGAGAGAGAGAGAAACACAAACTGGGAGAGGGCGAGAGAGAGAGAAACAAAAAATGGGAGATGGCGAGAGATAGAAACACAAACTGGGGAGGGTGAGAGAGAAACACAAAATGGGAGAGGGCGAGAGAGAGAGAAACACAAACTGGGAGAGGGAGAGAGAGAGAGAAACACAAACTGGGAGAGGGAGAGAGAGAAACACAAACTGGGAGAGGGAGAGAGAGAGAGAAACTCAAACTGGGAGAGGGAGAGAGAAACACAAACTGTGAGAGGGAGAGAGAGAGAGAAACACAAACTGGGAGAGGGAGAGAGAGAGAAATACAAACTGGGAGAGAGATGGGAAAAGAAACACAAACTGGGAGAGGGAGGGAGAGAAACACAAACTGGGAGAGGGCGAGAGAGAAACACAAACTGGGAGAGGGAGAGAGAGAAACACAAACTGGGAGAGGGCGAGAGAGAAACACAAACTGGGAGAGGGTGAGAGAGAGACATAAACTGGGAGAGGGCGAGAGAGAATCACAAACTGAGAAGGGGCAAGAGAGAGAGAAACACAAACTGGGGGAGGGAGAGAGAGAGAGAAACACAAACTGGGAGAGGGAGTGAGAGAGAAATACAAACTGGGAGAGGGAGGGAGAGAAACACAAACTGCGAGAGGGAGAGAGAGAAAGACAAACTGGGAGAGGGCGAGAGAGAAACACAAACTGGGAGAGGGCGATAGAGAGAAACACAAACTGGGGAGGGTGAGAGCGAAACACAAACTGGGGAGGGTGAGAGAGAAACACAAACTGGGAGAGGGAGAGAGAGAGACACAACCTGGGAGAGGGCGAGATAGAGAGAAACACAAACTGGGAGAGGGAGAGAGAAAAACACAAACTGAGAGGGGGTGAGAGAGAGAAACACAAAATGGGAGAGGGAAAGAGAGAGAGCAACACAAACTGGGAGAGGGAGACAGAGAGAGAAACACAAACTGGGAGAGGGAGAGAGAGAGAGAAAAACAAACTGGGAGAGGGCGAGAGAGAAACACAAACTGGGAGAGGGCGAGAGAGAGAGAAACACAAACTGGGAGAGGGAGAGAGAGAGAAACACAAACTGGGAGAGGGAGAGAGAGAGAGAAACACAAACTGGGAGAGGGAGAGAGAGAAACATAAACTGTGAGAGAGAGAGAGAGTAACACAAACTGGGAGAGGGAGAGAGAGAAACACAAACTGGGGAGGGTGAGAGAGAAACACAAACTGGGAGAGGGCGAGAGAGGGAAACACAAACTGGGGAGGGTGAGAGAGAAACACAAACTGGGAGAGGGCGAGAGAGAGATAAACACAAACTGGGAGAGGGAGAGAGAGAGAGAAACACAAACTGGGAGAGGGCGAGAGAGAGAAACACAAACTGGGGAGGGTGAGAGAGAAACACAAACTGGGAGAGGGCGAGAGAGAGAGAAACACAAACTGGGAGAGGGAGAGAGAGAAACACAAATTGGGAGAGGGAGAGAGAGAGAGAAACACAAACTGGGAGAGATAGAGAGAGAGAGAAACACAAACTGGGAGAGGGCGAGGGAGAGAAACACAAACTGGGAGAGGTAGAGAGAGAAACATAAACTGTGAGAGGGAGAGAGAGAGAGAAACACAAACTGGGAGAGGGAGAGAGAGAAACACAAACTGGGAGAGGGAGAGAGAGAAACACAAACTGGGAGAGGGTGAAAGAGAGAAACACAAACTGGGAGAGGGAGAGAGAAACACAAACTGGGAGAGGGCGAGAGAGAGAGAGAAACACAAACTGGGAGAGGGAGAGAGAGAAACACAAACTGGGGGAGGGACAGAGAGAGAGAAACACAAACTGGGAGAGGTAGAGAGAGAAACATAAACTGTGAGAGGGAGAGAGAGAGAGAAACACAAACTGGGAGAGGGAGAGAGAGAAACACAAACTGGGGAGGGTGAGAGAGAAACACAAACTGGGAGAGGGCGAGAGAGAAACACAAACTGGGGAGGGTGAGAGAGGAACACAAACTGGGGAGGGTGAGAGAGAAACACAAACTGGGAGAGGGAGAGAGAGAGAGAAACACAAACTGGGAGAGGGAGAGAGAGAGAAATACAAACTGTGGAGGGTGAGAGAGAAACACAAACTGGGAGAGGGCGAGAGAGAGAGAAGCACAAACTGGGAGAGGGTGAGGGAGAAACACAAACTGTGAGAGGGAGGGAGAGAGAGAAACACAAACTGGGAGAGGGAGAGAGAGAAACACAAACTGGGCGAGGGAGAGAGAGAGATAAACTCAAACTGTGAGAGGGAGAGAGAGGAACACAAACTGGGAGAGGGCGAGAGAGAGAAACACAAACTGGGAGAGGGAGAGAGAAAGACAAACTGTGAGAGGGAGAGAGAGAGAGAAACACAAACTGGGAGGGGGAGGGAGAGAAACACAATCTGGGAGAGGGCGAGAGAGTAACACAAACTGGGAGAGGGAGAGAGAGAGACACAAACTGGGAGAGGGTGAGAGAGAGGCATAAACTGGGAGAGGGCGAGAGAGAGAGAAACAAAAAATGGGAGAGGGCGAGAGAGAGAAACACAAACTGAGAGGGGACGAGAGGGAGAAACATAAAATGGGAGCGGGAGAGAGAGAGAAACACAAACTGGGAGAGGGACAGAGAGAGAGAAACACAAACTGGGAGAGGGAGAGAGAGAGAGAAACACAAACTGGGAGAGGGAGAGAGAGAGAGAAACACAAACTGGGAGAGGGAGAGAGAGAGAGAAACACAAACTGGGAGAGGAAGAGAGAGAAACATAAACTGTGAGAGTGAGAGAGGGAGAGAAACACAAACTGGGAGAGGGAGAGAGAGAAACACAAACTGGGAGGGTGCGAAAGAGAGAAACACAATTTGGGAGAGGGAGAGAGAAACACAAACTGGGAGAGGGCGAGAGAGAGAGAAACACAAACTGGGAGAGGGAGAGAGAGAAACACAAACTCGGGGAGGGACAGAGAGAGAAACACAAACTGGGAGAGGGAGAGAGAAACACAAACTGTGAGAGGGAGAGAGAGAGAGAAACACAAACTGGGAGAGGGAGGGAGAGAAACACAAACTGGGAGAGGGCAAGAGAGAAACACAAACTGGGAGAGGGCGAGAGAGAGACACAAACTGGGAGAGGGCGAGAGAGAGAGAAACACAAACTGGGAGAGGGAGAGAGAAAAACACAAACTGAGAGGGGGCGAGAGAGAGAAACACAAAATGGGAGAGGGAGAGAGAGAGAGAAACACAAACTGTGAGAGGGAGAGAGAGAGACAGAAACACAAACTGTGAGAGGTAGAGAGCGCGAAACACAAACTGGGAGAGGGAGGGAGAGAAACACAAACTGCGAGAGGGAGAGAGAGAAACACAAACTGGGAGAGGGCGAGATAGAAACACAAACTGGGGAGGGTGAGAGCGAAACACAAACTGGGGAGGGTGAGAGAGAAACACAAACTGGGAGAGGGAGAGAGAGAGAGAAACACAAACTGGGAGATGGCGAGAGATAGAAACACAAACTGGGGAGGGTGAGAGAGAAACACAAAATGGGAGAGGGCGAGAGAGAGAGAAACACAAACTGGGAGAGGGAGAGAGAGAGTGAAACACAAACTGGGAGAGGGAGAGGGAGAAACACAAACTGGGAGAGGGAGAGAGAGAGAGAAACACAAACTGTGAGAGGGAGAGAGAGAGAGAAACACAAACTGGGAGAGGGAGAGAGAGAGAAATACAAACTGGGAGAGAGATGGGAAAAGAAACACAAACTGGGAGAGGGAGGGAGAGAAACACAAACTGGGAGAGGGCGAGAGAGAAACACAAACTGGGAGAGGGAGAGAGAGAAACACAAACAGGGAGAGGGCGAGAGAGAAACACAAACTGGGAGAGGGTGAGAGAGGGACATAAACTGGGAGAGGGCGAGAGAGAGAGAAACACAAACTGGGAGAGGGAGAGAGAGAATCACAAACTGAGAGGGGGCGAGAGAGAGAAACACAAACTGGGAGAGGGCGAGATAGAAACACAAACTGGGGAGTGTGAGAGCGAAACACAAACTGGGGAGGGTGAGAGAGAAACACAAACTGGGAGAGGGAGAGAGAGAGAGAAACACAAACTGGGAGATGGCGAGAGATAGAAACACAAACTGGGGAGGGTGAGAGAGAAACACTAAATGGGAGAGGGCGAGAGAGAGAGAAACACAAACTGGGAGAGGGAGAGAGAGAGAGAAACACAAACTGGGAGAGGGAGAGAGAGAAACACAAACTGGGAGAGGGAGAGAGAGAGAGAAACTCAAACTGGGAGAGGGAGAGAGAAACACAAACTGTGAGAGGGAGAGAGAGAGAGAAACACAAACTGGGAGAGGGAGAGAGAGAGAAATACAAACTGGGAGAGAGATGGGAAAAGAAACACAAACTGGGAGAGGGAGGGAGAGAAACACAAACTGGGAGAGGGCGAGAGAGAAACACAAAATGGGAGAGGGAGAGAGAGAAACACAAACTGGGAGAGGGCGAGAGAGAAACACAAACTGGGAGAGGGTGAGAGAGAGACATAAACTGGGAGAGGGCGAGAGAGAGAGAAACACAAACTGGGAGAGGGCGAGAGAGAGAGAGAAACACAAACTGGGAGAGGGAGAGAGAGAAACACAAACTGGGGGAGGGACAGAGAGAGAGAAACACAAACTGGGAGAGGTAGAGAGAGAAACATAAACTGTGAGAGGGAGAGAGAGAGAGAAACACAAACTGGGAGAGGGAGAGAGAGAAACACAAACTGGGGAGGGTGAGAGAGAAACACAAACTGGGAGAGGGCGAGAGAGAAACACAAACTGGGGAGGGTGAGAGAGGAACACAAACTGGGGAGGGTGAGAGAGAAACACAAACTGGGAGAGGGAGAGAGAGAGAGAAACACAAACTGGGAGAGGGAGAGAGAGAGAAATACAAACTGTGGAGGGTGAGAGAGAAACACAAACTGGGAGAGGGCGAGAGAGAGAGAAGCACAAACTGGGAGAGGGTGAGGGAGAAACACAAACTGTGAGAGGGAGGGAGAGAGAGAAACACAAACTGGGAGAGGGAGAGAGAGAAACACAAACTGGGCGAGGGAGAGAGAGAGAGAAACTCAAACTGTGAGAGGGAGAGAGAGGAACACAAACTGGGAGAGGGCGAGAGAGAGAAACACAAACTGGGAGAGGGAGAGAGAAAGACAAACTGTGAGAGGGAGAGAGAGAGAGAAACACAAACTGGGAGGGGGAGGGAGAGAAACACAATCTGGGAGAGGGCGAGAGAGTAACACAAACTGGGAGAGGGAGAGAGAGAGACACAAACTGGGAGAGGGTGAGAGAGAGGCATAAACTGGGAGAGGGCGAGAGAGAGAGAAACAAAAAATGGGAGAGGGCGAGAGAGAGAAACACAAACTGAGAGGGGACGAGAGGGAGAAACATAAAATGGGAGCGGGAGAGAGAGAGAGAAACACAAACTGGGAGAGGGACAGAGAGAGAGAAACACAAACTGGGAGAGGGAGAGAGAGAGAGAAACACAAACTGGGAGAGGGAGAGAGAGAGAGAAACACAAACTGGGAGAGGGAGAGAGAGAGAGAAACACAAACTGGGAGAGGAAGAGAGAGAAACATAAACTGTGAGAGTGAGAGAGGGAGAGAAACACAAACTGGGAGAGGGAGAGAGAGAAACACAAACTGGGAGGGTGCGAAAGAGAGAAACACAAATTGGGAGAGGGAGAGAGAAACACAAACTGGGAGAGGGCGAGAGAGAGAGAAACACAAACTGGGAGAGGGAGAGAGAGAAACACAAACTCGGGGAGGGACAGAGAGAGAAACACAAACTGGGAGAGGGAGAGAGAAACACAAACTGTGAGAGGGAGAGAGAGAGAGAAACACAAACTGGGAGAGGGAGGGAGAGAAACACAAACTGGGAGAGGGCAAGAGAGAAACACAAACTGGGAGAGGGCGAGAGAGAGACACAAACTGGAAGAGGGCGAGAGAGAGAGAAACACAAACTGGGAGAGGGAGAGAGAAAAACACAAACTGAGAGGGGGCGAGAGAGAGAAACACAAAATGGGAGAGGGAGAGAGAGAGATAAACACAAACTGTGAGAGGGAGAGAGAGAGAGAGAAACACAAACTGTGAGAGGTAGAGAGCGCGAAACACAAACTGGGAGAGGGAGGGAGAGAAACACAAACTTCGAGAGGGAGAGAGAGAAACACAAACTGGGAGAGGGCGAGATAGAAACACAAACTGGGGAGGGTGAGAGCGAAACACAAACTGGGGAGGGTGAGAGAGAAACACAAACTGGGAGAGGGAGAGAGAGAGAGAAACACAAACTGGGAGATGGCGAGAGATAGAAACACAAACTGGGGAGGGTGAGAGAGAAACACAAAATGGGAGAGGGCGAGAGAGAGAGAAACACAAACTGGGAGAGGGAGAGAGAGAGTGAAACACAAACTGGGAGAGGGAGAGAGAGAAACACAAACTGGGAGAGGGAGAGAGAGAGAGAAACACAAACTGTGAGAGGGAGAGAGAGAGAAACACAAACTGGGAGAGGGAGAGAGAGAGAAATACAAACTGGGAGAGAGATGGGAAAAGAAACACAAACTGGGAGAGGGAGGGAGAGAAACACAAACTGGGAGAGGGCGAGAGAGAAACACAAACTGGGAGAGGGAGAGAGAGAAACACAAACTTGGAGAGGGCGAGAGAGAAACACAAACTGGGAGAGGGTGAGAGAGAGACATAAACTGGGAGAGGGCAAGAGAGAGAGAAACACAAACTGGGAGAGGGAGAGAGAGAATCACAAACTGAGAGGGGGCGAGAGAGAGAGAAACACAAACTGGGAGAGGGCGAGATAGAAACACAAACTGGGGAGTGTGAGAGCGAAACACAAACTGGGGAGGGTGAGAGAGAAACACAAACTGGGAGAGGGAGAGAGAGAGAGAAACACAAACTGGGAGATGGCGAGAGATAGAAACACAAACTGGGGAGGGTGAGAGAGAAACACTAAATGGGAGAGGGCGAGAGAGAGAGAAACACAAACTGGGAGAGGGAGAGAGAGAGAGAAACACAAACTGGGAGAGGGAGAGAGAGAAACACAAACTGGGAGAGGGAGAGAGAGAGAGAAACTCAAACTGGGAGAGGGAGAGAGAAACACAAACTGTGAGAGGGAGAGAGAGAGAGAAACACAAACTGGGAGAGGGAGAGAGAGAGAAATACAAACTGGGAGAGAGATGGGAAAAGAAACACAAACTGGGAGAGGGAGGGAGAGAAACACAAACTGGGAGAGGGCGAGAGAGAAACACAAAATGGGAGAGGGAGAGAGAGAAACACAAACTGGGAGAGGGCGAGAGAGAAACACAAACTGGGAGAGGGTGAGAGAGAGACATAAACTGGGAGAGGGCGAGAGAGAGAGAAACACAAACTGGGAGAGGGTGAGAGAGAGACATAAACTGGGAGAGGGCGAGAGAGAAACACAAACTGGGAGAGGGAGAGAGAGAAACACAAACTGGGAGAGGGCGAGAGAGAAACACAAACTGGGAGAGGGAGAGAGAGAATCACAAACTGAGAGGGGGCGAGAGAGAGAGAAACACAAACTGGGGGAGGGAGAGAGAGAGAGAAACACAAACTGGGAGAGGGAGAGAGAGAGAAATACAAACTGGGAGAGGGAGGGAGAGATACACAAACTGCGAGAGGGAGAGAGAGAAACACAAACTGGGAGAGGGCGATAGAGAGAAACACAAACTGGGGAGGGTGAGAGCGAAACACAAACTGGGGAGGGTGAGAGAGAAACACAAACTGGGAGAGGGAGAGAGAGAGACACAACCTGGGAGAGGGCGAGATGGAGAGAAACACAAACTGGGAGAGGGAGAGAGAAAAACACAAACTGAGAGGGGGTGAGAGAGAGAAACACAAAATGGGAGAGGGAGAGAGAGAGAGCAACACAAACTGGGAGAGGGAGACAGAGAGAGAAACACAAACTGGGAGAGGGAGAGAGAGAGAGAAAAACAAACTGGGAGAGGGCGAGAGAGAAACACAAACTGGGAGAGGGCGAGAGAGAGAGAAACACAAACTGGGAGAGGGAGAGAGAGAGAAACACAAACTGGGAGAGGGAGAGAGAGAGAGAAACACAAACTGGGAGAGGGAGAGAGAGAAACATAAACTGTGAGAGAGAGAGAGAGAAACACAAACTGGGAGAGGGAGAGAGAGAAACACAAACTGGGGAGGGTGAGAGAGAAACACAAACTGGGAGAGGGCGAGAGAGAGAAACACAAACTGGGGAGGGTGAGAGAGAAACACAAACTGGGAGAGGGCGAGAGAGAGAGAAACACAAACTGGGAGAGGGAGAGAGAGAGAGAAACACAAACTGGGAGAGGGCGAGAGAGAGAAACACAAACTGGGGAGGGTGAGAGAGAAACACAAACTGGGAGAGGGCAAGAGAGAGAGAAACACAAACTGGGAGAGGGAGAGAGAGAAACACAAACTGGGAGAGGGAGAGAGAGAGAGAAACACAAACTGGGAGAGGGAGAGAGAGAGAGAAACACAAACTGGGAGAGGGCGAGGGAGAGAAAAACAAACTGGGAGAGGTAGAGAGAGAAACATAAACTGTGAGAGGGAGAGAGAGAGAGAAACACAAACTGGGAGAGGGAGAGAGAGAAACACAAACTGGGAGAGGGAGAGAGAGAAACACAAACTGGGAGAGGGTGAAAGAGAGAAACACAAACTGGGAGAGGGAGAGAGAAACACAAACTGGGAGAGGGCGAGAGAGAGAGAAACACAAACTGGGAGAGGGAGAGAGAGAAACACAAACTGGGGGAGGGACAGAGAGAGAAACACAAACTGGGAGAGGGAGAGAGAGAAACACAAACTGGGGGAGGGAGAGAAAGAGAAACACAAACTGGGAGAGGGAGAGAGAGAAAAACACAAACTGGGAGAGGGAGAGAGAGAAACACAAACTGGGAGAGGGAGAGAGAGAGAAATACAAACTGGGAGAGAGATGGGAAAAGAAACACAAACTGGGAGAGGGAGGGAGAGAAACACAAACTGGGAGAGGGCGAGAGAGAAACACAAAATGGGAGAGGGAGAGAGAGAAACACAAACTGGGAGAGGGCGAGAGAGAAACACAAACTGGGAGAGGGTGAGAGAGAGACATAAACTGGGAGAGGGCGAGAGAGAGAGAAACACAAACTGGGAGAGGGAGAGAGAGAATCACAAACTGAGAGGGGGCGAGAGAGAGAGAGACACAAACTGGGGGAGGGAGAGAGAGAGAGAAACACAAACTGGGAGAGGGAGAGAGAGAGAAATACAAACTGGGAGAGGGAGGGAGAGAAACACAAACTGCGAGAGGGAGAGAGAGTAACACAAAGCGGGAGAGGGCGAGAGAGAAACACAAACTGGGAGAGGGCGATAGAGAGAAACACAAACTGGGGAGGGTGAGAGCGAAACACAAACTGGGGAGGGTGAGAGAGAAACACAAACTGGGAGAGGGAGAGAGAGAGACACAACCTGGGAGAGGGCGAGATAGAGAGAAACACAAACTGGGAGAGGGAGAGAGAAAAACACAAACTGAGAGGGGGTGAGAGAGAGAAACACAAAATGGGAGAGGGAGAGAGAGAGAGCAACACAAACTGGGAGAGGGAGACAGAGAGAGAAACACAAACTGGGAGAGGGAGAGAGAGAGAGAAAAACAAACTGGGAGAGGGCGAGAGAGAAACACAAATTGGGAGAGGGCGAGAGAGAGAGAAACACAAACTGGGAGAGGGAGAGAGAGAGAAACACAAACTGGGAGAGGGAGAGAGAGAGAGAAACACAAACTGGGAGAGGGAGAGAGAGAAACATAAACTGTGAGAGAGAGAGAGAGAAACACAAACTGGGAGAGGGAGAGAGAGAAACACAAACTGGGGAGGGTGAGAGAGAAACACAAACTGGGAGAGGGCGAGAGAGAGAAACACAAACTGGGGAGGGTGAGAGAGAAACACAAACTGGGAGAGGGCGAGAGAGAGAGAAACACAAACTGGGAGAGGGAGAGAGAGAGAGAAACACAAACTGGGAGAGGGCGAGAGAGAGAAACACAAACTGGGGAGGGTGAGAGAGAAACACAAACTGGGAGAGGGCGAGAGAGAGAGAAACACAAACTGGGAGAGGGAGAGAGAGAAACACAAACTGGGAGAGGGAGAGAGAGAGAGAAACACAAACTGGGAGAGGGAGAGAGAGAGAGAAACACAAACTGGGAGAGGGCGAGGGAGAGAAACACAAACTGGGAGAGGTAGAGAGAGAAACATAAACTGTGAGAGGGAGAGAGAGAGAGAAACACAAACTGGGAGAGGGAGAGAGAGAAACACAAACTGGGAGAGGGAGAGAGAGAAACACAAACTGGGAGAGGGTGAAAGAGAGAAACACAAACTGGGAGAGGGAGAGTGAAACACAAACTGGGAGAGGGCGAGAGAGAGAGAAACACAAACTGGGAGAGGGAGAGAGAGAAACACAAACTGGGGGAGGGACAGAGAGAGAAACACAAACTGGGAGAGGGAGAGAGAGAAACACAAACTGGGGGAGGGAGAGAAAGAGAAACACAAACTGGGAGAGGGAGAGAGAGAAAAACACAAACTGGGAGAGGGAGAGAGAGAAACACAAACTGGGAGTGAGAGGGGAAAAGAAACACAAACTGGGAGAGGGAGAGAGAGAGAAACACAAACTGGGAGAGGGAGAGAGAGAGAAACACAAACTGGGAGAGGGAGAGAGAAACACAAACTGGGAGAGGGAGAGAGAGAGAAAAACAAACTGGGAGAGGGCGAGAGAGAAACACAAACTGGGAGAGGGAGAGAGAGAGAGAAACACAAACTGGGAGAGGGAGAGAGAGAAACACAAACTGGGGGAGGGACAGAGAGAGAAACACAAACTGGGAGAGGGAGAGAGAGAGACACAACCTGGGAGAGGGCGAGATAGAGAGAAACACAAACTGGGAGAGGGAGAGAGAAAAACACAAACTGAGAGGGGGCGAGAGAGAGAAACACAAAATGGGAGAGGGAGAGAGAGAGAGCAACACAAACTGGGAGAGGGAGAGAGAGAGAGAAACACAAACTGGGAGAGGGAGAGAGAGAGAGAAAAACAAACTGGGAGAGGGCGAGAGAGAAACACAAACTGGGAGAGGGCGAGAGAGAGAGAAACACAAACTGGGAGAGGGAGAGAGAGAAACACAAACTGGGGGAGGGACAGAGAGAGAAACACAAACTGGGAGAGGGAGAGAGAAACACAAACTGTGAGAGGGAGAGAGAGAGAGAAATACAAACTGGGAGAGGGAGGGAGAGAAACACAAACTGGGAGAGGGCGAGAGAGAAACACAAACTGGGAGAGGGCGAGTGAGAGACACAAACTGGGAGAGGGCGAGATAGAGAGAAACACAAACTGGGAGAGGGAGAGAGAAAAACACAAACTGAGAGGGGGCGAGAGAGAGAAACACAAAATGGGAGAGGGAGAGAGAGAGAGCAACACAAACTGGGAGAGGGAGAGAGAGAGAGAAACACAAACTGGGAGAGGGAGAGAGAGAGAGAAACACAAACTGGGAGAGGGAGAGAGAGAGAGAAACACAAACTGGGAGAGGTAGAGAGAGAAACATAAAATGTGAGAGGGAGAGAGAGAGAGAAACACAAACTGGGAGAGGGAGAGAGAGAAACACAAACTGGGGAGGGTGAGAGAGAAACACAAACTAGGAGAGGGCGAGAGAGAGAAACACAAACTGGGGAGGGTGAGAGAGAAACACAAACTGGGAGAGGGCGAGAGAGAGAGAAACACAAACTGGGAGAGGGAGAGAGAGAAACACAAACTGAGAGACGGCGAGAGAGAGAAACACAAACTGGGAGAGGGCGAGAGAGAGAAACACAAACTGGGGAGGGTGAGAGAGAAACACAAACTGGGAGAGGGAGAGAGAGAGAGAAACACAAACTGGGAGAGGGAGAGAGAGAAACACAAACTGGGAGAGGGAGAGAGAGAGAGAAATACAAATTGGGAGAGGGAGAGAGAGAGAGAAACACAAACTAGGAGAGGGAGGGAGGGAAACACAAACTTTGCGAGGGAGAGAGAGAAACACAAACTGGGAGAGGGAGAGAGAGAAACACAAACTGGGAGAGGGAGAGAGAGGAACACAAACTGGGAGAGGGCGAAAGAGAGAAACACAAACTGGGAGAGGGAGAGAGAGAAACACAAACTGAGAGAGGGCGAGAAAGAGAAACACAAACTGGGAGAGGGAGAGAGAGAGAAACACAAACTGGGACAGGGCAAGAGAGAGAAACACAAACTGGGGAGGGTGAGAGAGAAACACAAACTGGGAGAGGGAGAGAGAGAGAGAAACACAAACTGGGAGAGGGAGAGAGAGAGAGAAACACAAACTGGGAGAGGGAGAGAGAGAAACATAAACTGTGAGAGGGAGAGAGAGAGAGAAACACAAACTGGGAGAGGGAGAGAGAGAGAGAAAAACAAACTGGGAGAGGGAGAGAGAGAGAGAAACACAAACTGGGAGAGGGAGAGAGAGAAACATAAACTGTGAGAGAGAGAGAGAGAAACACAAACTGGGAGAGGGAGAGAGAGAAACACAAACTGGGGAGGGTGAGAGAGAAACACAAACTGGGAGAGAGCGAGAGAGAGAAACACAAACTGGGGAGGGTGAGAGAGAAACACAAACTGGGAGAGGGCGAGAGAGAGAGAAACACAAACTGGGAGAGGGAGAGAGAGAGAGAAACACAAACTGGGAGAGGGCGAGAGAGAGAAACACAAACTGGGGAGGGTGAGAGAGAAACACAAACTGGGAGAGGGCGAGAGAGAGAGAAACACAAACTGGGAGAGGGAGAGAGAGAAACACAAACTGGGAGAGGGAGAGAGAGAGAGAAACACAAACTGGGAGAGGGAGAGAGAGAGAGAAACACAAACTGGGAGAGGGCGAGGGAGAGAAACACAAACTGGGAGAGGGAGAGAGAGAAACATAAACTGTGAGAGGGAGAGAGAGAGAGAAACACAAACTGGGAGAGGGAGAGAGAGAAACACAAACTGGGAGAGGGAGAGAGAGAAACACAAACTGGGAGAGGGCGAAAGAGAGAAACACAAACTGGGAGAGGGAGAGAGAAACACAAACTGGGAGAGGGCGAGAGAGAGAGAAACACAAACTGGGAGAGGGAGAGAGAGAAACACAAACTGGGGGAGGGACAGAGAGAGAAACACAAACTGGGAGAGGGAGAGAGAGAAACACAAACTGGGGGAGGGAGAGAAAGAGAAACACAAACTGGGAGAGGGAGAGAGAGAAAAACACAAACTGGGAGAGGGAGAGAGAGAAACACAAACTGGGAGAGGGAGAGAGAGAAACACAAACTGGGGGAGGGACAGAGAGAGAAACACAAACTGGGAGAGGGAGAGAGAGAGACACAACCTGGGAGAGGGCGAGATAGAGAGAAACACAAACTGGGAGAGGGAGAGAGAAAAACACAAACTGAGAGGGGGCGAGAGAGAGAAACACAAAATGGGAGAGGGAGAGAGAGAGAGCAACACAAACTGGGAGAGGGAGAGAGAGAGAGAAACACAAACTGGGAGAGGGAGAGAGAGAGAGAAAAACAAACTGGGAGAGGGCGAGAGAGAAACACAAACTGGGAGAGGGCGAGAGAGAGAGAAACACAAACTGGGAGAGGGAGAGAGAGAAACACAAACTGGGGGAGGGACAGAGAGAGAAACACAAACTGGGAGAGGGAGAGAGAAACACAAACTGTGAGAGGGAGAGAGAGAGAGAAATACAAACTGGGAGAGGGAGGGAGAGAAACACAACCTGGGAGAGGGCGAGAGAGAAACACAAACTGGGAGAGGGCGAGAGAGAGACACAACCTGGGAGAGGGCGAGATAGAGAGAAACACAAACTGGGAGAGGGAGAGAGAAAAACACAAACTGAGAGGGGGCGAGAGAGAGAAACACAAAATGGGAGAGGGAGAGAGAGAGAGCAACACAAACTGGGAGAGGGAGAGAGAGAGAGAAACACAAACTGGGAGAGGGAGAGAGAGAGAGAAACACAAACTGGGAGAGGGAGAGAGAGAGAGAAACACAAACTGGGAGAGGGAGAGAGAGAAACATAAACTGTGAGAGGGAGAGAGAGAGAGAAACACAAACTGGGAGAGGGAGAGAGAGAAACACAAACTGGGTAGGGTGAGAGAGAAACACAAACTGGGAGAGGGCGAGAGAGAGAAACACAAACTGGGGAGGGTGAGAGAGAAACACAAACTGGGAGAGGGCGAGAGAGAGAGAAACACAAACTGGGAGAGGGAGAGAGAGAAACACAAACTGAGAGACGGCGAGAGAGAGAAACACAAACTGGG
The DNA here is from genome assembly GCF_035084215.1 of Heptranchias perlo. NCBI lineage: Eukaryota > Metazoa > Chordata > Chondrichthyes > Hexanchiformes > Hexanchidae > Heptranchias > Heptranchias perlo. The sequence goes on along the minus strand of NC_090338.1, from coordinate 72,660,863 downwards.
AGAGGGAGAGAGAGAGAGAAACACAAACTGGGAGAGGGCGAGAGAGAGAAACACAAACTGGGGAGGGTGAGAGAGAAACACAAACTGGGAGAGGGAGAGAGAGAGAGAAACACAAACTGGGAGAGGGAGAGAGAGAAACACAAACTGGGGGAGGGACAGAGAGAGAAACACAAACTGGGAGAGGGAGAGAGAGAAACACAAACTGGGGGAGGGAGAGAAAGTGAAACACAAACTGGGAGAGGGAGAGAGAGAAACACAAACTGGGAGAGGGCGAAAGAGAGAAACAAAAACTGGGAGAGGGAGAGAGAAACACAAACTGGAAGAGGGCGAGAGAGAGAGAAACTCAAACTGGCAGAGGGAGAGAGAGAAACACAAACTGGGGGAGGGACAGAGAGAGAAACACAAACTGGGAGAGGGAGAGAGAGAAACACAAACTGGGGGAGGGAGAGAAAGAGAAACACAAACTGGGAGAGGGAGAGAGAGAAAAACACAAACTGGGAGAGGGAGAGAGAGAAACACAAACTGGGAGAGAGAGGGGAAAAGAAACACAAACTGGGAGAGGGAGAGAAAGTGAAACACAAACTGGGAGAGGGAGAGAGAGAGAAACACAAACTGGGAGAGGGAGAGAGAGAGAAACACAAACTGGGAGAGGGAGAGAGAGAGAAAAACAAACTGGGAGAGGGCGAGAGAGAAACACAAACTGGGAGAGGGAGAGAGTGAGAGAAACACAAACTGGGAGAGGGAGAGAGAGAGAAACACAAACTGGGAGAGGGAGAGAGAGAGAGAGAAACACAAACTGGGAGAAGGAGTGAGAGAAACATAAACTGGGAGAGGGAGAGAGAGAAACACAAACTGGGAGAGGGCGAGAGAGAGAAACACAAACTGGGGAGGGTGAGAGAGAAACACAAACTGGGAGCGGGCGAGAGAGAGAGAAACACAAACTGGGAGAGGGAGAGAGACACACACAAACTGGGGGAGGGAGAGAAAGAGAAACACAAACTGGGAGAGGGAGAGAGAGAGAGAAACACAAACTGGGAGAGGGAGAGAGAGAAACACAAACTGGGGGAGAGAGGGAAAAAGAAACACAAACTGGGAGAGGGAGAGAGAGAGAAACACAAACTGGGAGAGAGAGGGAAAAAGAAACACAAACTGGGATAGAGAGAGAGAGAGAAACACAAACTGGGTGAGGGAGAGAGATAGAAACACAAACTGGGAGAGGGAGAGAGAGAGAAACACAAACTGGGGGAGGGAGAGAGAGAAGCTCAAACTGGGAGAGGGAGAGAGAGAGAAACACAAACTGGGAGAGGGAGAGAGAGAAACACAAACTGGGAGAGGGAGAGAGAGAGAGAAACACAAACTGGGAGAGGGAGAGAGTGTGAGAAACACAAACTGGGAGAGGGAGGGAGGGAAACACAAACTTTGAGAGGGAGAGAGAGAAACACAAACTGGGAGAGGGAGAGAGAGAAACACAAACTGGGGAGGGTGAGAGAGAAACACAAACTGGGAGAGGGAGAGAGAGAAACACAAACTGGGAGAGGGAGAGAGAGAAACACAAACTGGGAGAGGGCGAAAGAGAGAAACACAAACTGGGAGAGGGAGAGAGAGAAACACAAACTGAGAGAGGGCGAGAAAGAGAAACACAAACTGGGAGAGGGAGAGAGAGAGAAACACAAACTGGGACAGGGCAAGAGAGAGAAACACAAACTGGGGAGGGTGAGAGAGAAACACAAACTGGGAGAGGGAGAGAGAGAGAGAAACACAAACTGGGAGAGGGAGAGAGAGAGAGAAACACAAACTGGGAGAGGGAGAGAGAGAAACATAAACTGTGAGAGGGAGAGAGAGAGAGAAACACAAACTGGGAGAGGGAGAGAGAGAGAGAAAAACAAACTGGGAGAGGGAGAGAGAGAGAGAAACACAAACTGGGAGAGGGAGAGAGAGAAACATAAACTGTGAGAGAGAGAGAGAGAAACACAAACTGGGAGAGGGAGAGAGAGAAACACAAACTGGGGAGGGTGAGAGAGAAACACAAACTGGGAGAGAGCGAGAGAGAGAAACACAAACTGGGGAGGGTGAGAGAGAAACACAAACTGGGAGAGGGCGAGAGAGAGAGAAACACAAACTGGGAGAGGGAGAGAGAGAGAGAAACACAAACTGGGAGAGGGCGAGAGAGAGAAACACAAACTGGGGAGGGTGAGAGAGAAACACAAACTGGGAGAGGGCGAGAGAGAGAGAAACACAAACTGGGAGAGGGAGAGAGAGAAACACAAACTGGGAGAGGGAGAGAGAGAGAGAAACACAAACTGGGAGAGGGAGAGAGAGAGAGAAACACAAACTGGGAGAGGGCGAGGGAGAGAAACACAAACTGGGAGAGGGAGAGAGAGAAACATAAACTGTGAGAGGGAGAGAGAGAGAGAAACACAAACTGGGAGAGGGAGAGAGAGAAACACAAACTGGGAGAGGGAGAGAGAGAAACACAAACTGGGAGAGGGCGAAAGAGAGAAACACAAACTGGGAGAGGGAGAGAGAAACACAAACTGGGAGAGGGCGAGAGAGAGAGAAACACAAACTGGGAGAGGGAGAGAGAGAAACACAAACTGGGGGAGGGACAGAGAGAGAAACACAAACTGGGAGAGGGAGAGAGAGAAACACAAACTGGGGGAGGGAGAGAAAGAGAAACACAAACTGGGAGAGGGAGAGAGAGAAAAACACAAACTGGGAGAGGGAGAGAGAGAAACACAAACTGGGGGAGGGACAGAGAGAGAAACACAAACTGGGAGAGGGAGAGAGAGAGACACAACCTGGGAGAGGGCGAGATAGAGAGAAACACAAACTGGGAGAGGGAGAGAGAAAAACACAAACTGAGAGGGGGCGAGAGAGAGAAACACAAAATGGGAGAGGGAGAGAGAGAGAGCAACACAAACTGGGAGAGGGAGAGAGAGAGAGAAACACAAACTGGGAGAGGGAGAGAGAGAGAGAAAAACAAACTGGGAGAGGGCGAGAGAGAAACACAAACTGGGAGAGGGCGAGAGAGAGAGAAACACAAACTGGGAGAGGGAGAGAGAGAAACACAAACTGGGGGAGGGACAGAGAGAGAAACACAAACTGGGAGAGGGAGAGAGAAACACAAACTGTGAGAGGGAGAGAGAGAGAGAAATACAAACTGGGAGAGGGAGGGAGAGAAACACAACCTGGGAGAGGGCGAGAGAGAAACACAAACTGGGAGAGGGCGAGAGAGAGACACAACCTGGGAGAGGGCGAGATAGAGAGAAACACAAACTGGGAGAGGGAGAGAGAAAAACACAAACTGAGAGGGGGCGAGAGAGAGAAACACAAAATGGGAGAGGGAGAGAGAGAGAGCAACACAAACTGGGAGAGGGAGAGAGAGAGAGAAACACAAACTGGGAGAGGGAGAGAGAGAGAGAAACACAAACTGGGAGAGGGAGAGAGAGAGAGAAACACAAACTGGGAGAGGGAGAGAGAGAAACATAAACTGTGAGAGGGAGAGAGAGAGAGAAACACAAACTGGGAGAGGGAGAGAGAGAAACACAAACTGGGTAGGGTGAGAGAGAAACACAAACTGGGAGAGGGCGAGAGAGAGAAACACAAACTGGGGAGGGTGAGAGAGAAACACAAACTGGGAGAGGGCGAGAGAGAGAGAAACACAAACTGGGAGAGGGAGAGAGAGAAACACAAACTGAGAGACGGCGAGAGAGAGAAACACAAACTGGGAGAGGGAGAGAGAGAGAGAAACACAAACTGGGAGAGGGCGAGAGAGAGAAACACAAACTGGGGAGGGTGAGAGAGAAACACAAACTGGGAGAGGGAGAGAGAGAGAGAAACACAAACTGGGAGAGGGAGAGAGAGAAACACAAACTGGGGGAGGGACAGAGAGAGAAACACAAACTGGGAGAGGGAGAGAGAGAAACACAAACTGGGGGAGGGAGAGAAAGTGAAACACAAACTGGGAGAGGGAGAGAGAGAAACACAAACTGGGAGAGGGCGAAAGAGAGAAACAAAAACTGGGAGAGGGAGAGAGAAACACAAACTGGAAGAGGGCGAGAGAGAGAGAAACTCAAACTGGCAGAGGGAGAGAGAGAAACACAAACTGGGGGAGGGACAGAGAGAGAAACACAAACTGGGAGAGGGAGAGAGAGAAACACAAACTGGGGGAGGGAGAGAAAGAGAAACACAAACTGGGAGAGGCAGAGAGAAACACAAACTGGGAGTGGGCGAGAGAGAGAGAAACACAAACTGGGAGAGGGAGAGAGAGAAACACAAACTCGGGGAGGGACAGAGTGAGAAACACAAACTGGGAGAGGGAGAGAGAAACACAAACTGTGAGAGGGAGAGAGAGAGAGAAACACAAGCTGGGAGAGGGAGGGAGAGAAACACAAACTGGGAGAGGGCGAGAGTGAAACACAAACTGGGAGAGGGCGAGAGAGAGACACAAACTGGGAGAGGGCGAGAGAGAGAGAAACACAAACTGGGAGAGGGAGAGAGAGAGAGAAACACAAACTGTGAGAGGGAGAGAGAGAGAGAGTAACACAAACTGTGAGAGGTCGAGAGAGAGAAACACAAACTGGGAGAGGGAGGCAGAGAAACACAAACTGGGAGAGGGAGAGAGAGAAACACAAACTGGGAGAGGGAGAGAGAGAGAGAAACACAAACTGGGAGAGGGAGAGAGAGAGAGAAACACAAACTGGGAGAGGGCGAGGGAGAGAAACACAAACTGGGAGAGGGAGAGAGAGAAACATAAACTGTGAGAGGGAGAGAGAGAGAGAAACACAAACTGGGAGAGGGAGAGAGAGAAACACAAACTGGGAGAGGGAGAGAGAGAAACACAAACTGGGAGAGGGCGAAAGAGAGAAACACAAACTGGGAGAGGGAGAGAGAAACACAAACTGGGAGAGGGCGAGAGAGAGAGAAACACAAACTGGGAGAGGGAGAGAGAGAAACACAAACTGGGGGAGGGACAGAGAGAGAAACACAAACTGGGAGAGGGAGAGAGAGAAACACAAACTGGGGGAGGGAGAGAAAGAGAAACACAAACTGGGAGAGGGAGAGAGAGAAAAACACAAACTGGGAGAGGGAGAGAGAGAAACACAAACTGGGAGAGGGAGAGAGAGAAACACAAACTGGGGGAGGGACAGAGAGAGAAACACAAACTGGGAGAGGGAGAGAGAGAGACACAACCTGGGAGAGGGCGAGATAGAGAGAAACACAAACTGGGAGAGGGAGAGAGAAAAACACAAACTGAGAGGGGGCGAGAGAGAGAAACACAAAATGGGAGAGGGAGAGAGAGAGAGCAACACAAACTGGGAGAGGGAGAGAGAGAGAGAAACACAAACTGGGAGAGGGAGAGAGAGAGAGAAAAACAAACTGGGAGAGGGCGAGAGAGAAACACAAACTGGGAGAGGGCGAGAGAGAGAGAAACACAAACTGGGAGAGGGAGAGAGAGAAACACAAACTGGGGGAGGGACAGAGAGAGAAACACAAACTGGGAGAGGGAGAGAGAAACACAAACTGTGAGAGGGAGAGAGAGAGAGAAATACAAACTGGGAGAGGGAGGGAGAGAAACACAACCTGGGAGAGGGCGAGAGAGAAACACAAACTGGGAGAGGGCGAGAGAGAGACACAACCTGGGAGAGGGCGAGATAGAGAGAAACACAAACTGGGAGAGGGAGAGAGAAAAACACAAACTGAGAGGGGGCGAGAGAGAGAAACACAAAATGGGAGAGGGAGAGAGAGAGAGCAACACAAACTGGGAGAGGGAGAGAGAGAGAGAAACACAAACTGGGAGAGGGAGAGAGAGAGAGAAACACAAACTGGGAGAGGGAGAGAGAGAGAGAAACACAAACTGGGAGAGGGAGAGAGAGAAACATAAACTGTGAGAGGGAGAGAGAGAGAGAAACACAAACTGGGAGAGGGAGAGAGAGAAACACAAACTGGGTAGGGTGAGAGAGAAACACAAACTGGGAGAGGGCGAGAGAGAGAAACACAAACTGGGGAGGGTGAGAGAGAAACACAAACTGGGAGAGGGCGAGAGAGAGAGAAACACAAACTGGGAGAGGGAGAGAGAGAAACACAAACTGAGAGACGGCGAGAGAGAGAAACACAAACTGGGAGAGGGAGAGAGAGAGAGAAACACAAACTGGGAGAGGGCGAGAGAGAGAAACACAAACTGGGGAGGGTGAGAGAGAAACACAAACTGGGAGAGGGAGAGAGAGAGAGAAACACAAACTGGGAGAGGGAGAGAGAGAAACACAAACTGGGGGAGGGACAGAGAGAGAAACACAAACTGGGAGAGGGAGAGAGAGAAACACAAACTGGGGGAGGGAGAGAAAGTGAAACACAAACTGGGAGAGGGAGAGAGAGAAACACAAACTGGGAGAGGGCGAAAGAGAGAAACAAAAACTGGGAGAGGGAGAGAGAAACACAAACTGGAAGAGGGCGAGAGAGAGAGAAACTCAAACTGGCAGAGGGAGAGAGAGAAACACAAACTGGGGGAGGGACAGAGAGAGAAACACAAACTGGGAGAGGGAGAGAGAGAAACACAAACTGGGGGAGGGAGAGAAAGAGAAACACAAACTGGGAGAGGGAGAGAGAGAAAAACACAAACTGGGAGAGGGAGAGAGAGAAACACAAACTGGGAGAGAGAGGGGAAAAGAAACACAAACTGGGAGAGGGAGAGAAAGTGAAACACAAACTGGGAGAGGGAGAGAGAGAGAAACACAAACTGGGAGAGGGAGAGAGAGAGAAACACAAACTGGGAGAGGGAGAGAGAGAGAAAAACAAACTGGGAGAGGGCGAGAGAGAAACACAAACTGGGAGAGGGAGAGAGTGAGAGAAACACAAACTGGGAGAGGGAGAGAGAGAGAAACACAAACTGGGAGAGGGAGAGAGAGAGAGAGAAACACAAACTGGGAGAAGGAGTGAGAGAAACATAAACTGGGAGAGGGAGAGAGAGAAACACAAACTGGGAGAGGGCGAGAGAGAGAAACACAAACTGGGGAGGGTGAGAGAGAAACACAAACTGGGAGCGGGCGAGAGAGAGAGAAACACAAACTGGGAGAGGGAGAGAGACACACACAAACTGGGGGAGGGAGAGAAAGAGAAACACAAACTGGGAGAGGGAGAGAGAGAGAGAAACACAAACTGGGAGAGGGAGAGAGAGAAACACAAACTGGGGGAGAGAGGGAAAAAGAAACACAAACTGGGAGAGGGAGAGAGAGAGAAACACAAACTGGGAGAGAGAGGGAAAAAGAAACACAAACTGGGATAGAGAGAGAGAGAGAAACACAAACTGGGTGAGGGAGAGAGATAGAAACACAAACTGGGAGAGGGAGAGAGAGAGAAACACAAACTGGGGGAGGGAGAGAGAGAAGCTCAAACTGGGAGAGGGAGAGAGAGAGAAACACAAACTGGGAGAGGGAGAGAGAGAAACACAAACTGGGAGAGGGAGAGAGAGAGAGAAACACAAACTGGGAGAGGGAGAGAGTGTGAGAAACACAAACTGGGAGAGGGAGGGAGGGAAACACAAACTTTGAGAGGGAGAGAGAGAAACACAAACTGGGAGAGGGAGAGAGAGAAACACAAACTGGGGAGGGTGAGAGAGAAACACAAACTGGGAGAGGGAGAGAGAGAAACACAAACTGGGAGAGGGAGAGAGAGAAACACAAACTGGGAGAGGGCGAAAGAGAGAAACACAAACTGGGAGAGGGAGAGAGAGAAACACAAACTGAGAGAGGGCGAGAAAGAGAAACACAAACTGGGAGAGGGAGAGAGAGAGAAACACAAACTGGGACAGGGCAAGAGAGAGAAACACAAACTGGGGAGGGTGAGAGAGAAACACAAACTGGGAGAGGGAGAGAGAGAGAGAAACACAAACTGGGAGAGGGAGAGAGAGAGAGAAACACAAACTGGGAGAGGGAGAGAGAGAAACATAAACTGTGAGAGGGAGAGAGAGAGAGAAACACAAACTGGGAGAGGGAGAGAGAGAGAGAAAAACAAACTGGGAGAGGGAGAGAGAGAGAGAAACACAAACTGGGAGAGGGAGAGAGAGAAACATAAACTGTGAGAGAGAGAGAGAGAAACACAAACTGGGAGAGGGAGAGAGAGAAACACAAACTGGGGAGGGTGAGAGAGAAACACAAACTGGGAGAGAGCGAGAGAGAGAAACACAAACTGGGGAGGGTGAGAGAGAAACACAAACTGGGAGAGGGCGAGAGAGAGAGAAACACAAACTGGGAGAGGGAGAGAGAGAGAGAAACACAAACTGGGAGAGGGCGAGAGAGAGAAACACAAACTGGGGAGGGTGAGAGAGAAACACAAACTGGGAGAGGGCGAGAGAGAGAGAAACACAAACTGGGAGAGGGAGAGAGAGAAACACAAACTGGGAGAGGGAGAGAGAGAGAGAAACACAAACTGGGAGAGGGAGAGAGAGAGAGAAACACAAACTGGGAGAGGGCGAGGGAGAGAAACACAAACTGGGAGAGGGAGAGAGAGAAACATAAACTGTGAGAGGGAGAGAGAGAGAGAAACACAAACTGGGAGAGGGAGAGAGAGAAACACAAACTGGGAGAGGGAGAGAGAGAAACACAAACTGGGAGAGGGCGAAAGAGAGAAACACAAACTGGGAGAGGGAGAGAGAAACACAAACTGGGAGAGGGCGAGAGAGAGAGAAACACAAACTGGGAGAGGGAGAGAGAGAAACACAAACTGGGGGAGGGACAGAGAGAGAAACACAAACTGGGAGAGGGAGAGAGAGAAACACAAACTGGGGGAGGGAGAGAAAGAGAAACACAAACTGGGAGAGGGAGAGAGAGAAAAACACAAACTGGGAGAGGGAGAGAGAGAAACACAAACTGGGGGAGGGACAGAGAGAGAAACACAAACTGGGAGAGGGAGAGAGAGAGACACAACCTGGGAGAGGGCGAGATAGAGAGAAACACAAACTGGGAGAGGGAGAGAGAAAAACACAAACTGAGAGGGGGCGAGAGAGAGAAACACAAAATGGGAGAGGGAGAGAGAGAGAGCAACACAAACTGGGAGAGGGAGAGAGAGAGAGAAACACAAACTGGGAGAGGGAGAGAGAGAGAGAAAAACAAACTGGGAGAGGGCGAGAGAGAAACACAAACTGGGAGAGGGCGAGAGAGAGAGAAACACAAACTGGGAGAGGGAGAGAGAGAAACACAAACTGGGGGAGGGACAGAGAGAGAAACACAAACTGGGAGAGGGAGAGAGAAACACAAACTGTGAGAGGGAGAGAGAGAGAGAAATACAAACTGGGAGAGGGAGGGAGAGAAACACAACCTGGGAGAGGGCGAGAGAGAAACACAAACTGGGAGAGGGCGAGAGAGAGACACAACCTGGGAGAGGGCGAGATAGAGAGAAACACAAACTGGGAGAGGGAGAGAGAAAAACACAAACTGAGAGGGGGCGAGAGAGAGAAACACAAAATGGGAGAGGGAGAGAGAGAGAGCAACACAAACTGGGAGAGGGAGAGAGAGAGAGAAACACAAACTGGGAGAGGGAGAGAGAGAGAGAAACACAAACTGGGAGAGGGAGAGAGAGAGAGAAACACAAACTGGGAGAGGGAGAGAGAGAAACATAAACTGTGAGAGGGAGAGAGAGAGAGAAACACAAACTGGGAGAGGGAGAGAGAGAAACACAAACTGGGTAGGGTGAGAGAGAAACACAAACTGGGAGAGGGCGAGAGAGAGAAACACAAACTGGGGAGGGTGAGAGAGAAACACAAACTGGGAGAGGGCGAGAGAGAGAGAAACACAAACTGGGAGAGGGAGAGAGAGAAACACAAACTGAGAGACGGCGAGAGAGAGAAACACAAACTGGGAGAGGGAGAGAGAGAGAGAAACACAAACTGGGAGAGGGCGAGAGAGAGAAACACAAACTGGGGAGGGTGAGAGAGAAACACAAACTGGGAGAGGGAGAGAGAGAGAGAAACACAAACTGGGAGAGGGAGAGAGAGAAACACAAACTGGGGGAGGGACAGAGAGAGAAACACAAACTGGGAGAGGGAGAGAGAGAAACACAAACTGGGGGAGGGAGAGAAAGTGAAACACAAACTGGGAGAGGGAGAGAGAGAAACACAAACTGGGAGAGGGCGAAAGAGAGAAACAAAAACTGGGAGAGGGAGAGAGAAACACAAACTGGAAGAGGGCGAGAGAGAGAGAAACTCAAACTGGCAGAGGGAGAGAGAGAAACACAAACTGGGGGAGGGACAGAGAGAGAAACACAAACTGGGAGAGGGAGAGAGAGAAACACAAACTGGGGGAGGGAGAGAAAGAGAAACACAAACTGGGAGAGGGAGAGAGAGAAAAACACAAACTGGGAGAGGGAGAGAGAGAAACACAAACTGGGAGAGAGAGGGGAAAAGAAACACAAACTGGGAGAGGGAGAGAAAGTGAAACACAAACTGGGAGAGGGAGAGAGAGAGAAACACAAACTGGGAGAGGGAGAGAGAGAGAAACACAAACTGGGAGAGGGAGAGAGAGAGAAAAACAAACTGGGAGAGGGCGAGAGAGAAACACAAACTGGGAGAGGGAGAGAGTGAGAGAAACACAAACTGGGAGAGGGAGAGAGAGAGAAACACAAACTGGGAGAGGGAGAGAGAGAGAGAGAAACACAAACTGGGAGAAGGAGTGAGAGAAACATAAACTGGGAGAGGGAGAGAGAGAAACACAAACTGGGAGAGGGCGAGAGAGAGAAACACAAACTGGGGAGGGTGAGAGAGAAACACAAACTGGGAGCGGGCGAGAGAGAGAGAAACACAAACTGGGAGAGGGAGAGAGACACACACAAACTGGGGGAGGGAGAGAAAGAGAAACACAAACTGGGAGAGGGAGAGAGAGAGAGAAACACAAACTGGGAGAGGGAGAGAGAGAAACACAAACTGGGGGAGAGAGGGAAAAAGAAACACAAACTGGGAGAGGGAGAGAGAGAGAAACACAAACTGGGAGAGAGAGGGAAAAAGAAACACAAACTGGGATAGAGAGAGAGAGAGAAACACAAACTGGGTGAGGGAGAGAGATAGAAACACAAACTGGGAGAGGGAGAGAGAGAGAAACACAAACTGGGGGAGGGAGAGAGAGAAGCTCAAACTGGGAGAGGGAGAGAGAGAGAAACACAAACTGGGAGAGGGAGAGAGAGAAACACAAACTGGGAGAGGGAGAGAGAGAGAGAAACACAAACTGGGAGAGGGAGAGAGTGTGAGAAACACAAACTGGGAGAGGGAGGGAGGGAAACACAAACTTTGAGAGGGAGAGAGAGAAACACAAACTGGGAGAGGGAGAGAGAGAAACACAAAGTGGGAGAGGGCGAAAGAGAGAAACACAAACTGGGAGAGGGAGAGAGAAACACAAACTGGAAGAGGGCAAGAGAGAGAGAAACACAAACTGGGAGAGGGAGAGAGAGAAACACAAACTGGGGGAGGGACAGAGAGAGAAACACAAACTGGGAGAGGGCGAGAGAGAGAGAAACACAAACTGGGAGATGGAGAGAGAGAAACACAAACTGGGAGAGGGAGAGAGAGAGAGAAACACAAACTGGGAGAGGGAGAGAGAGAGAGAAACACAAACTGGGAGAGGGAGGGAGGGAAACACAAACTTTGAGAGGGAGAGAGAGAAACATAAACTGTGAGAGGGAGAGAGAGAGAGAAACACAAACTGGGAGAGGGAGAGAGAGAAACACAAACTGGGAGAGGGAGAGAGAGAAACACAAACTGGGAGAGGGCGAGAGAGAGAGAAACACAAACTGGGAGAGGGAGAGAGAATCACAAACTGGGAGAGGGCGAGAGAGAGAGAAACACAAACTGGGAGAGGGAGAGAGAGAAACACAAACTGGGGGAGGGACAGAGAGAGAAACACATACTGGGAAAGGGAGAGAGAGAAACACAAACTGGGGGTGGGAGAGAAAGAGAAACACAAACTAGGAGAGGGAGAGAGAGAAAAACACAAACTGGGAGAGGGAGAGAGAGAAACACAAACTGGGAGAGAGAGGGGAAAAGAAACACAAACTGGGAGAGGGAGAGAGAGTGAAACACAAACTGGGTGAGGGAGAGAGATAGAAACACAAACTGGGAGAGAGAGAGAGAGAGAGAGAGAAACACAAACTGGGAGAGGGAGAGAGAGAAACATAAACTGTGAGAGGGAGAGAGAGAGAGAAACACAAACTGGGATAGGGAGAGAGAGAAACACAAACTGGGGGAGGGAGAGAAAGAGAAACACAAACTGGGAGAGGGAGAGGGAGAAAAACACAAACTGGGAGAGTGAGAGGGAGAAACACAAACTGGGAGAGAGAGGGGAAAAGAAACACAAACTGGGAGAGGGAGAGAGAGTGAAACACAAACTGGGAGAGGGAGAGAGAGAGAAACACAAACTGGGAGAGGGAGAGAGAGAGAAACACAAACTGGGAGAGGGAGAGAGAGAGAAAAACAAACCGGGAGAGGGCGAGAGAGAAACACAAGCTGGGAGAGGGAGAGAGAGAGAGAAACACAAAGTGGGAGAGGGAGAGAGAGAGAAAGACAAACTGGGAGAGGGAGAGAGAGAGAGAGAAACACAAACTGGGAGAAGGAGAGAGAGAAACATAAACTGGGAGAGGGAGAGAGAGAAACACAAACTGGGAGAGGGCGAGAGTGAGAAACACAAACTGGGGAGGGTGAGAGAGAAACACAAACTGGGAGCGGGCGAGAGAGAGAGAGAAACACAAACTGGGAGAGGTAGAGAGACACACACAAACTGGGGGAGGGACAGAGAGAGAAACACAAACTGGGAGCGGGAGAGAAAGAAACACAAACTGGGGGAGGGAGAGAAAGAGAAACACAAACTGGGAGAGGGAGAGAGAGAGAGAGAAACACAAACTGGGAGAGGGAGAGAGAGAAACACAAACTGGGGGAGAAAGGGAAAAAGAAACACAAACTGGGAGAGGGAGAGAGAGAGAAACACAAACTTGGAGAGGGAGAGAGAGAGAAACATAAACTGGGAGAGGGAGAGAGAGAAACAGAAACTGGGAGAGAGAGGGGAAAAGAAACACAAACTGGGAGAGGGAGAGAGAGTGAAACACAAACTGGGAGAGGGAGAGAGAGAGAAACACAAACTGGGAGAGGGAGAGAGAGAGAGAAAAACAAACTGGGAGAGGGCGAGAGAGAAACACAAACTGGGAGAGGGAGAGAGTGAGAGAAACACAAACTGGGAGAGGGAGAGAGAGAGAAACACAAACTGGGAGAGGGAGAGAGAGAGAGAGAAACACAAACTGGGAGAAGGAGTGAGAGAAACATAAACTGGGAGAGGGAGGGAGAGAAACACAAACTGGGAGAGGGCGAGAGAGAGAAACACAAACTGGGGAGGGTGAGAGAGAAACACAAACTGGGAGCGGGCGAGAGAGAGAGAAACACAAACTGGGAGAGGGAGAGAGACACACACAAACTGGGGGAGGGAGAGAAAGAGAAACACAAACTGGGAGAGATTTAGAGAGAGAGAAACACAAACTGGGAGAGGGCGAGAGAGAGAGAAACACAAACTGGGAGAGGGAGAGAGAGAAACACAAACTGAGAGACGGCGAGAGAGAGAAACACAAACTGGGAGAGGGTGAGAGAGAGAGAAACACAGACTGGGAGAGGGCGAGAGAGAGAAACACAAACTGGGGAGGGTGAGAGAGAAACACAAACTGGGAGAGGGAGAGAGAGAGAGAAACACAAACTGGGAGAGGGAGAGAGAGAAACACAAACTGGGAGAGGGAGAGAGAGAGAGAAATACAAACTGGGAGAGGGAGAGAGAGAGAGAAACACAAACTAGGAGAGGGAGGGAGGCAAACACAAACTTTGAGAGGGAGAGAGAGAAACACAAACTGGGAGAGGGAGAGAGAGAAACACAAACTGGGAGAGGGCGAAAGAGAGAAACACAAACTGGGAGAGGGAGAGAGAGAAACACAAACTGAGAGAGGGCGAGAGAGAGAAACACAAACTGGGAGAGGGAGAGAGAGAGAAACACAAACTGGGACAGGGCAAGAGAGAGAAACACAAACTGGGGAGGGTGAGAGAGAAGCACAAACTGGGAGAGGGTGAGAGAGTGAGAAACACAAACTGGGAGGGGGAGAGAGAGAAACACAAACTGGGAGAGGGAGAGAGAGAGAGAAACACAAACTGGGAGAGGGAGAGAGAGAGAGAAACACAAACTGGGAGAGGGAGAGAGAGAGAGAAACACAAACTGGGAGAGGGAGAGAGAGAGAGAAACACAAACTGGGAGAGGGAGAGAGAGAAACATAAACTGTGAGAGGGAGAGAGAGAGAGAAACACAAACTGGGAGAGGGAGGGAGGGAAACACAAACTTTGAGAGGGAGAGAGAGAAACACAAACTGGGAGAGGGAGAGAGAGAAACACAAACTGGGAGAGGGAGAGAGAGAAACACAAACTGGGAGAGGGCGAAAGAGAGAAACACAAACTGGGAGAGGGCGAGAGAGAGAGAAACACAAACTGGGAGAGGGAGAGAGAGAAACACAACTGGGGGAGGGACAGAGAGAGAAACACAAACTGGGAGAGGGAGAGAGAAACACAAACTGTGAAAGGGAGAGAGAGAGAGAAACACAAACTGGGAGAGGGCGAGAGAGAGACACAAACTGGGAGAGGGCGAGAGAGAAACACAAACTGGGAGAGGGAGAGAGAAAAAGACAAACTGAGAGGGGGCGAGAGAGAGAAACACAAAATGGGAGAGGGAGAGAGAGAGAGCAACACAAACTGGGAGAGGGAGAGAGAGAGAGAAACACAAACTGGGAGAGGGAGAGAGAGAGAAACACAAACTGGGAGAGGGAGAGAGAGAGAGAAACACAAACTGGGAGAGGGAGAGAGTGAAACATAAACTGTGAGAGAGAGAGAGAAACACAAACTGGGAGAGGGAGAGAGAGAAACACAAACTGGGGAGGGTGAGAGAGAAACACAAACTGGGAGAGGGCGAGAGAGAGAAACACAAACTGGGGAGGGTGAGAGAGAAACACAAACTGGGAGAGGGCGAGAGAGAGAGAAACACAAACTGGGAGAGGGAGAGAGAGAGAGAAACACAAACTGGGAGAGGGCGAGAGAGAGAAACAAAAATTGGGGAGTGTGAGAGAGAAACACAAACTGGGAGAGGGCGAGAGAGAGAGAAACACAAACTGGAAGAGGGAGAGAGAGAAACACAAACTGGGAGAGGGAGAGAGAGAGAGAAACACAAACTGGGAGAGGGAGAGAGAGAGAGAAACACAAACTGGGAGAGGGCGAGGGAGAGAAACACAAACTGGGAGAGGGAGAGAGAGAAACATAAACTGTGAGAGGGAGAGAGAGAGAGAAACACAAACTGGGAGAGGGAGAGAGAGAAACACAAACTGGGAGAGGGAGAGAGAGAAACACAAACTGGGAGAGGGCGAAAGAGAGAAACACAAACTGGGAGAGGGAGAGAGAAACACAAACTGGGAGAGGGCGAGAGAGAGAGAAACACAAACTGGGAGAGGGAGAGAGAGAAACACAAACTGGGGGAGGGACAGAGAGAGAAACACAAACTGGGAGAGGGAGAGAGAGAAACACAAACTGGGGGAGGGAGAGAAAGAGAAACACAAACTGGGAGAGGGAGAGAGAGAAAAACACAAACTGGGAGAGGGAGAGAGAGAAACACAAACTGGGAGAGGGAGAGAGAGAGAGAAATACAAACTGGGAGAGGGAGAGAGAGAGAGAAACACAAACTAGGAGAGGGAGGGAGGCAAACACAAACTTTGAGAGGGAGAGAGAGAAACACAAACTGGGAGAGGGAGAGAGAGAAACACAAACTGGGAGAGGGCGAAAGAGAGAAACACAAACTGGGAGAGGGAGAGAGAGAAACACAAACTGAGAGAGGGCGAGAGAGAGAAACACAAACTGGGGAGGGTGAGAGAGAAGCACAAACTGGGAGAGGGTGAGAGAGTGAGAAACACAAACTGGGAGGGGGAGAGAGAGAAACACAAACTGGGAGAGGGAGAGAGAGAGAAACACAAACTGGGACAGGGCAAGAGAGAGAAACACAAACTGGGGAGGGTGAGAGAGAAGCACAAACTGGGAGAGGGTGAGAGAGTGAGAAACACAAACTGGGAGGGGGAGAGAGAGAAACACAAACTGGGAGAGGGAGAGAGAGAGAGAAACACAAACTGGGAGAGGGAGAGAGAGAGAGAAACACAAACTGGGAGAGGGAGAGAGAGAGAGAAACACAAACTGGGAGAGGGAGAGAGAGAGAGAAACACAAACTGGGAGAGGGAGAGAGAGAAACATAAACTGTGAGAGGGAGAGAGAGAGAGAAACACAAACTGGGAGAGGGAGGGAGGGAAACACAAACTTTGAGAGGGAGAGAGAGAAACACAAACTGGGAGAGGGAGAGAGAGAAACACAAACTGGGAGAGGGAGAGAGAGAAACACAAACTGGGAGAGGGCGAAAGAGAGAAACACAAACTGGGAGAGGGCGAGAGAGAGAGAAACACAAACTGGGAGAGGGAGAGAGAGAAACACAACTGGGGGAGGGACAGAGAGAGAAACACAAACTGGGAGAGGGAGAGAGAAACACAAACTGTGAAAGGGAGAGAGAGAGAGAAACACAAACTGGGAGAGGGCGAGAGAGAGACACAAACTGGGAGAGGGCGAGAGAGAAACACAAACTGGGAGAGGGAGAGAGAAAAAGACAAACTGAGAGGGGGCGAGAGAGAGAAACACAAAATGGGAGAGGGAGAGAGAGAGAGCAACACAAACTGGGAGAGGGAGAGAGAGAGAGAAACACAAACTGGGAGAGGGAGAGAGAGAGAAACACAAACTGGGAGAGGGAGAGAGAGAGAGAAACACAAACTGGGAGAGGGAGAGAGTGAAACATAAACTGTGAGAGAGAGAGAGAAACACAAACTGGGAGAGGGAGAGAAAAACACAAACTGGGGAGGGTGAGAGAGAAACACAAACTGGGAGAGGGCGAGAGAGAGAAACACAAACTGGGGAGGGTGAGAGAGAAACACAAACTGGGAGAGGGCGAGAGAGAGAGAAACACAAACTGGGAGAGGGAGAGAGAGAGAGAAACACAAACTGGGAGAGGGCGAGAGAGAGAAACAAAAATTGGGGAGTGTGAGAGAGAAACACAAACTGGGAGAGGGCGAGAGAGAGAGAAACACAAACTGGGAGAGGGAGAGAGAGAAACACAAACTGGGAGAGGGAGAGAGAGAGAGAAACACAAACTGGGAGAGGGAGAGAGAGAGAGAAACACAAACTGGGAGAGGGCGAGGGAGAGAAACACAAACTGGGAGAGGGAGAGAGAGAAACATAAACTGTGAGAGGGAGAGAGAGAGAGAAACACAAACTGGGAGAGGGAGAGAGAGAAACACAAACTGGGAGAGGGAGAGAGAGAAACACAAACTGGGAGAGGGCGAAAGAGAGAAACACAAACTGGGAGAGGGAGAGAGAAACACAAACTGGGAGAGGGCGAGAGAGAGAGAAACACAAACTGGGAGAGGGAGAGAGAGAAACACAAACTGGGGGAGGGACAGAGAGAGAAACACAAACTGGGAGAGGGAGAGAGAGAAACACAAACTGGGGGAGGGAGAGAAAGAGAAACACAAACTGGGAGAGGGAGAGAGAGAAAAACACAAACTGGGAGAGGGAGAGAGAGAAACACAAACTGGGAGAGAGAGGGGAAAAGAAACACAAACTGGGAGAGGGAGAGAGAGTGAAACACAAACTGGGAGAGGGAGAGAGAGAGAAACACAAACTGGGAGAGGGAGAGAGAAACACAAACTGGGAGAGGGAGAGAGAGAGAAAAACAAACTGGGAGAGGGAGAGAGAGAGAGAAACACAAACTGGGAGAGGGAGAGAGAGAGAGAAACACAAACTGGGAGAGGGAGAGAGAGAAACACAAACTGGGGGAGGGACAGAGAGAGAAACACAAACTGGGAGAGGGAGGGAGAGAGACACAACCTGGGAGAGGGCGAGATAGAGAGAAACACAAACTGGGAGAGGGAGAGAGAAAAACACAAACTGAGAGGGGGCGAGAGAGAGAAACACAAAATGGGAGAGGGAGAGAGAGAGAGCAACACAAACTGGGAGAGGGAGAGAGAGAGAGAAACACAAACTGGGAGAGGGAGAGAGAGAGAGAAAAACAAACTGGGAGAGGGCGAGAGAGAAACACAAACTGGGAGAGGGCGAGAGAGAGAGAAACACAAACTGGGAGAGGGAGAGACAGAAACACAAACTGTGGGAGGGACTGAGAGAGAAACACAAACTGGGAGAGGGAGAGAGAAACACAAACTGTGAGAGGGAGAGAGAGAGAGAAATACAAACTGGGAGAGGGAGGGAGAGAAACACAAACTGGGAGAGGGCGAGAGAGAAACACAAACTGGGAGAGGGCGAGAGAGAGACACAACCTGGGAGAGGGCGAGATAGAGAGAAACACAAACTGGGAGAGGGAGAGAGAAAAACACAAACTGAGAGGGGGCGAGAGAGAGAAACACAAAATGGGAGAGGGAGAGAGAGAGAGCAACACAAACTGGGGGAGGGAGAGAGAGAGAGAAACACAAACTGGGAGAGGGAGAGAGAGAGAGAAACACAAACTGGGAGAGGTAGAGAGAGAAACATAAACTGTGAGAGGGAGAGAGAGAGAGAAACACAAACTGGGAGAGGGAGACAGAGAAACACAAACTGGGGAGGGTGAGAGAGAAACACAAACTGGGAGAGGGCGAGAGAGAGAAACACAAACTGGGGAGGGTGAGAGAGAAACACAAACTGGGAGAGGGAGAGAGAGAAACACAAACTGGGAGAGGGAGAGAGAGAAACACAAACTGAGAGACGGCGAGAGAGAGAAACACAAACTGGGGAGGGTGAGAGAGAAACACAAACTGGGAGAGGGAGAGAGAGAGAGAAACACAAACTGGGAGAGGGAGAGAGAGAAACACAAACTGGGGGAGGGACAGAGAGAGAAACACAAACTGGGAGAGGGAGAGAGAGAAACACAAATTGAGGGAGGGAGAGAAAGAGAAACACAAACTGGGAGAGGGAGAGAGAGAAACACAAACTGGGAGAGGGCGAAAGAGAGAAACAAAAACTGGGAGAGGGAGAGAGAAACACAAACTGGAAGAGGGCGAGAGAGAGAGAAACTCAAACTGGCAGAGGGAGAGAGAGAAACACAAACTGGGGGAGGGAGAGAGAGAGAAACACAAACTGGGAGAGGGAGAGAGAGAAACACAAACTGGGGGAGGGAGAGAAAGAGAAACACAAACTGGGAGAGGGAGAGAGAGAAAAACACAAACTGGGAGAGGGAGAGAGAGAAACACAAACTGGGAGAGAGAGGGGAAAAGAAACACAAACTGGGAGAGGGAGAGAAAGTGAAACACAAACTGGGAGAGGGAGAGAGAGAGAAACACAAACTGGGAGAGGGAGAGAGAGAGAAACACAAACTGGGAGAGGGAGAGAGAGAGAAAAACAAACTGGGAGAGGGCGAGAGAGAAACACAAACTGGGAGAGGGAGAGAGTGAGAGAAACACAAACTGGGAGAGGGAGAGAGAGAGAAACACAAACTGGGAGAGGGAGAGAGAGAGAGAGAAACACAAACTGGGAGAAGGAGTGAGAGAAACATAAACTGGGAGAGGGAGAGAGAGAAACACAAACTGGGAGAGGGCGAGAGAGAGAAACACAAACTGGGGAGAGTGAGAGAGAAACACAAACTGGGAGCGGGCGAGAGAGAGAGAAACACAAACTGGGAGAGGGAGAGAGACACACACAAACTGGGGGAGGGAGAGAAAGAGAAACACAAACTGGGAGAGGGAGAGAGAGAGAGAAACACAAACTGGGAGAGGGAGAGAGAGAAACACAAACTGGGGGAGAGAGGGAAAAAGAAACACAAACTGGGAGAGGGAGAGAGAGAGAAACACAAACTGGGAGAGAGAGGGAAAAAGAAACACAAACTGGGATAGAGAGAGAGAGAGAAACACAAACTGGGTGAGGGAGAGAGATAGAAACACAAACTGGGAGAGGGAGAGAGAGAGAAACACAAACTGGGGGAGGGAGAGAGAGAAGCTCAAACTGGGAGAGGGAGAGAGAGAGAAGCACAAACTGGGAGAGGGAGAGAGAGAAACACAAACTGGGAGAGGGAGAGAGAGAGAGAAACACAAACTGGGAGAGGGAGAGAGAGTGAGAAACACAAACTGGGAGAGGGAGGGAGGGAAACACAAACTTTGAGAGGGAGAGAGAGAAACACAAACTGGGAGAGGGAGAGAGAGAAACACAAAGTGGGAGAGGGCGAAAGAGAGGAACACAAACTGGGAGAGGGAGAGAGAAACACAAACTGGAAGAGGGCAAGAGAGAGAGAAACACAAACTGGGAGAGGGAGAGAGAGAAACACAAACTGGGGGAGGGACAGAGAGAGAAACACAAACTGGGAGAGGGCGAGAGAGAGAGAAACACAAACTGGGAGAGGGAGAGAGAGAGAGAAACACAAACTGGGAGAGGGAGGGAGGGAAACACAAACTTTGAGAAGGAGAGAGAGAAACATAAACTGTGAGAGGGAGAGAGAGAGAGAAACACAAACAAGGAGAGGGAGAGAGAGAAACACAAACTGGGAGAGGGCGAAAGAGAGAGAAACACAAACTGGGAGAGGGAGAGAGAAACACAAACTGGGAGAGGGCGAGAGAGAAACACAAACTGGGAGAGGGCGAGAGAGAGAGAAACACAAACTGGGAGAGGGAGAGAGAAACACAAACTGGGAGAGGGCGAGAGAGAGAGAAACACAAACTGGGAGAGGGAGAGAGAGAAACACAAACTGGGGGAGGGACAGAGAGTGAAACACATACTGGGAAAGGGAGAGAGAGAAACACAAACTGGGGGTGGGAGAGAAAGAGAAACACAAACTAGGAGAGGGAGAGAGAGAAAAACACAAACTGGGAGAGGGAGAGAGAGAAACACAAACTGGGAGAGAGAGGGGAAAAGAAACACAAACTGGGAGAGGGAGAGAGAGTGAAACACAAACTGGGTGAGGGAGAGAGATAGAAACACAAACTGGGAGAGAGAGAGAGAGAGAGAGAAACACAAACTGGGAGAGGGAGAGAGAGAAACATAAACTGTGAGAGGGAGAGAGAGAGAGAAACACAAACTGGGATAGGGAGAGAGAGAAACACAAACTGGGGGAGGGAGAGAAAGAGAAACACAAACTGGGAGAGGGAGAGGGAGAAAAACACAAACTGGGAGAGTGAGAGGGAGAAACACAAACTGGGAGAGAGAGGGGAAAAGAAACACAAACTGGGAGAGGGAGAGAGAGTGAAACACAAACTGGGAGAGGGAGAGAGAGAGAAACACAAACTGGGAGAGGGAGAGAGAGAGAAACACAAACTGGGAGAGGGAGAGAGAGAGAAAAACAAACCGGGAGAGGGCGAGAGAGAAACACAAGCTGGGAGAGGGAGAGAGAGAGAGAAACACAAACTGGGAGAGTGAGAGAGAGAGAAACACAAACTGGGAGAGGGAGAGAGAGAGAGAGAAACACAAACTGGGAGAAGGAGAGAGAGAAACATAAACTGGGAGAGGGAGAGAGAGAAACACAAACTGGGAGAGGGCGAGAGTGAGAAACACAAACTGGGGAGGGTGAGAGAGAAACACAAACTGGGAGCGGGCGAGAGAGAGAGAAACACAAACTGGGAGAGGTAGAGAGACACACACAAACTGGGGGAGGGACAGAGAGAGAAACACAAACTGGGAGCGGGAGAGAAAGAAACACAAACTGGGGGAGGGAGAGAAAGAGAAACACAAACTGGGAGAGGGAGAGAGAGAGAGAGAAACACAAACTGGGAGAGGGAGAGAGAGAAACACAAACTGGGGGAGAAAGGGAAAAAGAAACACAAACTGGGAGAGGGAGAGAGAGAGAAACACAAACTTGGAGAGGGAGAGAGAGA
Organism: Heptranchias perlo; assembly: GCF_035084215.1. Lineage (NCBI taxonomy): Eukaryota > Metazoa > Chordata > Chondrichthyes > Hexanchiformes > Hexanchidae > Heptranchias > Heptranchias perlo. The sequence goes on along the minus strand of NC_090338.1, from coordinate 72,638,942 downwards.
GAAACATAAACTGGGAGAGGGAGAGAGAGAAACAGAAACTGGGAGAGAGAGGGGAAATGAAACACAAACTGGGAGAGGGAGAGAGAGTGAAACACAAACTGGGAGAGGGAGAGAGAGAGAAACACAAACTGGGAGAGGGAGAGAGAGAGAAAAACAAACTGGGAGAGGGCGAGAGAGAAACACAAACTGGGAGAGGGAGAGAGTGAGAGAAACACAAACTGGGAGAGGGAGAGAGAGAGAAACACAAACTGGGAGAGGGAGAGAGAGAGAGAGAAACACAAACTGGGAGAAGGAGTGAGAGAAACATAAACTGGGAGAGGGAGAGAGAGAAACACAAACTGGGAGAGGGCGAGAGAGAGAAACACAAACTGGGGAGGGTGAGAGAGAAACACAAACTGGGAGCGGGCGAGAGAGAGAGAAACACAAACTGGGAGAGGGAGAGAGACACACACAAACTGGGGGAGGGAGAGAAAGAGAAACACAAACTGGGAGAGATTTAGAGAGAGAGAAACACAAACTGGGAGAGGGCGAGAGAGAGAGAAACACAAACTGGGAGAGGGAGAGAGAGAAACACAAACTGAGAGACGGCGAGAGAGAGAAACACAAACTGGGAGATGGTGAGAGAGAGAGAAACACAAACTGGGAGAGGGCGAGAGAGAGAAACACAAACTGGGGAGGGTGAGAGAGAAACACAAACTGGGAGAGGGAGAGAGAGAGAGAAACACAAACTGGGAGAGGGAGAGAGAGAAACACAAACTGGGAGAGGGAGAGAGAGAGAGAAATACAAACTGGGAGAGGGAGAGAGAGAGAGAAACACAAACTAGGAGAGGGAGGGAGGCAAACACAAACTTTGAGAGGGAGAGAGAGAAACACAAACTGGGAGAGGGAGAGAGAGAAACACAAACTGGGAGAGGGCGAAAGAGAGAAACACAAACTGGGAGAGGGAGAGAGAGAAACACAAACTGAGAGAGGGCGAGAGAGAGAAACACAAACTGGGAGAGGGAGAGAGAGAGAAACACAAACTGGGACAGGGCAAGAGAGAGAAACACAAACTGGGGAGGGTGAGAGAGAAGCACAAACTGGGAGAGGGTGAGAGAGTGAGAAACACAAACTGGGAGGGGGAGAGAGAGAAACACAAACTGGGAGAGGGAGAGAGAGAGAGAAACACAAACTGGGAGAGGGAGAGAGAGAGAGAAACACAAACTGGGAGAGGGAGAGAGAGAGAGAAACACAAACTGGGAGAGGGAGAGAGAGAGAGAAACACAAACTGGGAGAGGGAGAGAGAGAAACATAAACTGTGAGAGGGAGAGAGAGAGAGAAACACAAACTGGGAGAGGGAGGGAGGGAAACACAAACTTTGAGAGGGAGAGAGAGAAACACAAACTGGGAGAGGGAGAGAGAGAAACACAAACTGGGAGAGGGAGAGAGAGAAACACAAACTGGGAGAGGGCGAAAGAGAGAAACACAAACTGGGAGAGGGCGAGAGAGAGAGAAACACAAACTGGGAGAGGGAGAGAGAGAAACACAACTGGGGGAGGGACAGAGAGAGAAACACAAACTGGGAGAGGGAGAGAGAAACACAAAATGTGAAAGGGAGAGAGAGAGAGAAACACAAACTGGGAGAGGGCGAGAGAGAGGCACAAACTGGGAGAGGGCGAGAGAGAGAGAAACCCAAACTGGGAGAGGGAGAGAGAAAAAGACAAACTGAGAGGGGGCGAGAGAGAGAAACACAAAATGGGAGAGGGAGAGAGAGAGAGAAACACAAACTGGGAGAGGGAGAGAGAGAGAGAAACACAAACTGGGAGAGGGAGAGAGAGAGAAACACAAACTGGGAGAGGGAGAGAGAGAGAGAAACACAAACTGGGAGAGGGAGAGAGTGAAACATAAACTGTGAGAGAGAGAGAGAGAAACACAAACTGGGAGAGGGAGAGAGAGAAACACAAACTGGGGAGGGTGAGAGAGAAACACAAACTGGGAGAGGGCGAGAGAGAGAAACACAAACTGGGGAGGGTGAGAGAGAAACACAAACTGGGAGAGGGCGAGAGAGAGAGAAACACAAACTGGGAGAGGGAGAGAGAGAGAGAAACACAAACTGGGAGAGGGCGAGAGAGAGAAACACAAACTGGGGAGGGTGAGAGAGAAATACAAACTGGGAGAGGGCGAGAGAGAGAGAAACACAAACTGGGAGAGGGCGAGAGAGAGAAACACAAACTGGGGAGGGTGAGAGAGAAACACAAACTGGGAGAGGGAGAGAGAGAGAGAAACACAAACTGGGAGAGGGAGAGAGAGAAACACAAACTGGGAGAGGGAGAGAGAGAGAGAAATACAAACTGGGAGAGGGAGAGAGAGAGAGAAACACAAACTAGGAGAGGGAGGGAGGCAAACACAAACTTTGAGAGGGAGAGAGAGAAACACAAACTGGGAGAGGGAGAGAGAGAAACACAAACTGGGAGAGGGCGAAAGAGAGAAACACAAACTGGGAGAGGGAGAGAGAGAAACACAAACTGAGAGAGGGCGAGAGAGAGAAACACAAACTGGGAGAGGGAGAGAGAGAGAAACACAAACTGGGACAGGGCAAGAGAGAGAAACACAAACTGGGGAGGGTGAGAGAGAAGCACAAACTGGGAGAGGGTGAGAGAGTGAGAAACACAAACTGGGAGGGGGAGAGAGAGAAACACAAACTGGGAGAGGGAGAGAGAGAGAGAAACACAAACTGGGAGAGGGAGAGAGAGAGAGAAACACAAACTGGGAGAGGGAGAGAGAGAGAGAAACACAAACTGGGAGAGGGAGAGAGAGAGAGAAACACAAACTGGGAGAGGGAGAGAGAGAAACATAAACTGTGAGAGGGAGAGAGAGAGAGAAACACAAACTGGGAGAGGGAGGGAGGGAAACACAAACTTTGAGAGGGAGAGAGAGAAACACAAACTGGGAGAGGGAGAGAGAGAAACACAAACTGGGAGAGGGAGAGAGAGAAACACAAACTGGGAGAGGGCGAAAGAGAGAAACACAAACTGGGAGAGGGCGAGAGAGAGAGAAACACAAACTGGGAGAGGGAGAGAGAGAAACACAACTGGGGGAGGGACAGAGAGAGAAACACAAACTGGGAGAGGGAGAGAGAAACACAAAATGTGAAAGGGAGAGAGAGAGAGAAACACAAACTGGGAGAGGGCGAGAGAGAGACACAAACTGGGAGAGGGCGAGAGAGAGAGAAACCCAAACTGGGAGAGGGAGAGAGAAAAAGACAAACTGAGAGGGGGCGAGAGAGAGAAACACAAAATGGGAGAGGGAGAGAGAGAGAGAAACACAAACTGGGAGAGGGAGAGAGAGAGAGAAACACAAACTGGGAGAGGGAGAGAGAGAGAAACACAAACTGGGAGAGGGAGAGAGAGAGAGAAACACAAACTGGGAGAGGGAGAGAGTGAAACATAAACTGTGAGAGAGAGAGAGAGAAACACAAACTGGGAGAGGGAGAGAGAGAAACACAAACTGGGGAGGGTGAGAGAGAAACACAAACTGGGAGAGGGCGAGAGAGAGAAACACAAACTGGGGAGGGTGAGAGAGAAACACAAACTGGGAGAGGGCGAGAGAGAGAGAAACACAAACTGGGAGAGGGAGAGAGAGAGAGAAACACAAACTGGGAGAGGGCGAGAGAGAGAAACACAAACTGGGGAGGGTGAGAGAGAAATACAAACTGGGAGAGGGCGAGAGAGAGAGAAACACAAACTGGGAGAGGGAGAGAGAGAAACACAAACTGGGAGAGGGAGAGAGAGAGAGAGAAACACAAACTGGGAGAGGGAGAGAGAGAGAGAAACACAAACTGGGAGAGGGCGAGGGAGAGAAACACAAACTGGGAGAGGGAGAGAGAGAAACATAAACTGTGAGAGGGAGAGAGAGAGAGAAACACAAACTGGGAGAGGGAGAGAGAGAAACACAAACTGGGAGAGGGAGAGAGAGAAACACAAACTGGGAGAGGGAGAGAGAGAAACACAAACTGGGAGAGGGAGAGAGAGAAACACAAACTGGGAGAGGGCGAAAGAGAGAAACACAAACTGGGAGAGGGAGAGAGAAACACAAACTGGGAGAGGGCGAGAGAGAGAGAAACACAAACTGGGAGAGGGAGAGAGAGAAACACAAACTGGGGGAGGGACAGAGAGAGAAACACAAACTGGGAGAGGGAGAGAGAGAAACACAAACTGGGGGAGGGAGAGAAAGAGAAACACAAACTGGGAGAGGGAGAGAGAGAAAAACACAAACTGGGAGAGGGAGAGAGAGAAACACAAACTGGGAGAGAGAGGGGAAAAGAAACACAAACTGGGAGAGGGAGAGAGAGTGAAACACAAACTGGGAGAGGGAGAGAGAGAGAAACACAAACTGGGAGAGGGAGAGAGAAACACAAACTGGGAGAGGGAGAGAGAGAGAAAAACAAACTGGGAGAGGGCGAGAGAGAAACACAAACTGGGAGAGGGAGAGAGAGAGAGAAACACAAACTGGGAGATGGAGAGAGAGAAACACAAACTGGGGGAGGGACAGAGAGAGAAACACAAACTGGGAGAGGGAGAGAGAGAGACACAACCTGGGAGAGGGCGAGATAGAGAGAAACACAAACTGGGAGAGGGAGAGAGAAAAACACAAACTGAGAGGGGGCGAGAGAGAGAAACACAAAATGGGAGAGGGAGAGAGAGAGAGCAACACAAACTGGGAGAGGTCGAGAGAGAGAGAAACACAAACTGGGAGAGGGAGAGAGAGAGAGAAAAACAAACTGGGAGAGGGCGAGAGAGAAACACAAACTGGGAGAGGGCGAGAGAGAGAGAAACACAAACTGGGAGAGGGAGAGACAGAAACACAAACTGGGGGAGGGACAGAGAGAGAAACACAAACTGGGAGAGGGAGAGAGAAACACAAACTGTGAGAGGGAGAGAGAGAGAGAAATACAAACTGGGAGAGGGAGGGAGAGAAACACAAACTGGGAGAGGGCGAGAGAGAAACACAAACTGGGAGAGGGCGAGAGAGAGACACAACCTGGGAGAGGGCGAGATAGAGAGAAACACAAACTGGGAGAGGGAGAGAGAAAAACACAAACTGAGAGGGGGCGAGAGAGAGAAACACAAAATGGGAGAGGGAGAGAGAGAGAGCAACACAAACTGGGAGAGGGAGAGAGAGAGAGAAACACAAACTGGGAGAGGGAGAGAGAGAGAAACACAAACTGGGACAGGGCAAGAGAGAGAAACACAAACTGGGGAGGGTGAGAGAGAAGCACAAACTGGGAGAGGGTGAGAGAGAGAGAAACACAAACTGGGAGAGGGAGAGAGAGAAACACAAACTGGGAGAGGGAGAGAGAGAGAGAAACACAAACTGGGAGAGGGAGAGAGAGAGAGAAACACAAACTGGGAGAGGGAGAGAGAGAGAGAAACACAAACTGGGAGAGGGAGAGAGAGAAACATAAACTGTGAGAGGGAGAGAGAGAAACACAAACTGGGAGAGGGAGAGAGAGAAACACAAACTGGGAGAGGGAGAGAGAGAAACACAAACTGGGAGAGGGCGAAAGAGAGAAACACAAACTGGGAGAGGGAGGGAGGGAAACACAAACTTTGAGAGGGAGAGAGAGAAACACAAACTGGGAGAGGGAGAGAGAGAAACACAAACTGGGAGAGGGAGAGAGAGAAACACAAACTGGGAGAGGGCGAAAGAGAGAAACACAAACTGGGAGAGGGCGAGAGAGAGAGCAACACAAACTGGGAGAGGGAGAGAGAGAAACACAACTGGGGGAGGGACAGAGAGAGAAACACAAACTGGGAGAGGGAGAGAGAAACACAAACTGTGAGAGGGAGTGAGAGAGAGAAACACAAACTGGGAGAGGGCGAGAGAGAGACACAAACTGGGAGAGGGCGAGAGAGAGAGAAACCCAAACTGGGAGAGGGAGAGAGAAAAAGACAAACTGAGAGGGGGCGAGAGAGAGAAACACAAAATGGGAGAGGGAGAGAGAGAGAGAAACACAAACTGGGAGAGGGAGAGAGAGAGAGAAACACAAACTGGGAGAGGGAGAGAGAGAGAAACACAAACTGGGAGAGGGAGAGAGAGTAACACAAACTGGGGAGCGTGAGAGAGAAACACAAACTGGGAGAGGGCGAGAGAGAGAAACACAAACTGGGGAGGGTGAGAGAGAAACACAAACTGGGAGAGGGCGAGAGAGAGAGAAACACAAACTGGGAGAGGGAGAGAGAGAGAGAAACACAAACTGGGAGAGGGCGAGAGAGAGAAACACAAACTGGGGAGGGTGAGAGAGAAACACAAACTGGGAGAGGGCGAGAGAGAGAGAAACACAAACTGGGAGAGGGAGAGAGAGAAACACAAACTGGGAGAGGGAGAGAGAGAGAGAAACACAAACTGGGAGAGGGAGAGAGAGAGAGAAACACAAACTGGGAGAGGGCGAGGGAGAGAAACACAAACTGGGAGAGGGAGAGAGAGAAACATAAACTGTGAGAGGGAGAGAGAGAGAGAAACACAAACTGGGAGAGGGAGAGAGAGAAACACAAACTGGGAGAGGGAGAGAGAGAAACACAAACTGGGAGAGGGCGAAAGAGAGAAACACAAACTGGGAGAGGGAGAGAGAAACACAAACTGGGAGAGGGCGAGAGAGAGAGAAACACAAACTGGGAGAGGGAGAGAGAGAAACACAAACTGGGGGAGGGACAGAGAGAGAAACACAAACTGGGAGAGGGAGAGAGAGAAACACAAACTGGGGGAGGGAGAGAAAGAGAAACACAAACTGGGAGAGGGAGAGAGAGAAAAACACAAACTGGGAGAGGGAGAGAGAGAAACACAAACTGGGAGAGAGAGGGGAAAAGAAACACAAACTGGGAGAGGGAGAGAGAGTGAAACACAAACTGGGAGAGGGAGAGAGAGAGAAACACAAACTGGGAGAGGGAGAGAGAAACACAAACTGGGAGAGGGAGAGAGAGAGAAAAACAAACTGGGAGAGGGCGAGAGAGAAACACAAACTGGGAGAGGGAGAGAGAGAGAGAAACACAAACTGGGAGAGGGAGAGAGAGAAACACAAACTGGGGGAGGGACAGAGAGAGAAACACAAAATGGGAGAGGGAGAGAGAGAGAGCAACACAAACTGGGAGAGGGAGAGAGAGAGAGAAACACAAACTGGGAGAGGGAGAGAGAGAGAGAAAAACAAACTGGGAGAGGGCGAGAGAGAAACACAAACTGGGAGAGGGCGAGAGAGAGAGAAACACAAACTGGGAGAGGGAGAGAGAGAAACACAAACTGGGGGAGGGACAGAGAGAGAAACACAAACTGGGAGAGGGAGAGAGAAACACAAACTGTGAGAGGGAGAGAGAGAGAGAAATACAAACTGGGAGAGGGAGGGAGAGAAACACAAACTGGGAGAGGGCGAGAGAGAAACACAAACTGGGAGAGGGCGAGAGAGAGACACAACCTGGGAGAGGGCGAGATAGAGAGAAACACAAACTGGGAGAGGGAGAGAGAAAAACACAAACTGAGAGGGGGCGAGAGAGAGAAACACAAAATGGGAGAGGGAGAGAGAGAGAGCAACACAAACTGGGAGAGGGAGAGAGAGAGAGAAACACAAACTGGGAGAGGGAGAGAGAGAGAGAAACACAAACTGGGAGAGGGAGAGAGAGAGAGAAACACAAACTGGGAGAGGTAGAGAGATAAACATAAACTGTGAGAGGGAGAGAGAGAGAGAAACACAAACTGGGAGAGGGAGAGAGAGAAACACAAACTGGGGAGGGTGAGAGAGAAACACAAACTGGGAGAGGGCGAGAGAGAGAAACACAAACTGGGGAGGGTGAGAGAGAAACACAAACTGGGAGAGGGCGAGAGAGAGAGAAACACAAACTGGGAGAGGGAGAGAGAGAAACACAAACTGAGAGACGGCGAGAGAGAGAAACAAAAACTGGGAGAGGGAGAGAGAGAGAGAAACACAAACTGGGAAGGGTGAGAGAGAAACACAAACTGGGAGAGGGAGAGAGAGAGAGAAACACAAACTGGGAGAGGGAGAGAGAGAGAGAAACACAAACTGGGAGAGGGCGAGGGAGAGAAACACAAACTGGGAGAGGGAGAGAGAGAAACACAAACTGGGAGAGGGAGAGAGAGAAACATAAACTGTGAGAGGGAGAGAGAGAGAGAAACACAAACTGGGAGAGGGAGAGAGAGAAACACATACTGGGAGAGGGAGAGAGAGAAACACAAACTGGGAGAGGGCGAAAGAAAGAAACACAAACTGGGAGAGGGAGAGAGAAACACAAACTGGGAGAGGGCGAGAGAGAGAGAAACACAAACTGGGAGAGGGAGAGAGAGAAACACAAACTGGGGGAGGGACAGAGAGAGAAACACAAACTGGGAGAGGGAGAGAGAGAAACACAAACTGGGGGAGGGAGAGAAAGAGAAACACAAACTGGGAGAGGGAGAGAGAGAAAAACACAAACTGGGAGAGGGAGAGAGAGAAACACAAACTGGGAGAGAGAGGGGAAAAGAAACACAAACTGGGAGAGGGAGAGAGAGTGAAACACAAACTGGGAGAGGGAGAGAGAGAGAAACACAAACTGGGAGAGGGAGAGAGAAACACAAACTGGGAGAGGGAGAGAGAGAGAAAAACAAACTGGGAGAGGGCGAGAGAGAAACACAAACTGGGAGAGGGAGAGAGAGAGAGAAACACAAACTGGGAGAGGGAGAGAGAGAAACACAAACTGGGGGAGGGACAGAGAGAGCAACACAAACTGGGAGAGGGAGAGAGAGAGAGAGACACAACCTGTGAGAGGGCAAGATAGAGAGAAACACAAACTGGGAGAGGGAGAGAGAAAAACACAAACTGAGAGGGGGCGAGAGAGAGAAACACAAACTGGGAGAGGGAGAGAGAGAAACATAAACGGTGAGAGGGAGAGAGAGAGAGAAACACAAACTGGGAGAGGGAGAGAGAGAAACACAAACTGGGAGAGGGAGAGAGAGAAACACAAACTGGGAGAGGGCGAAAGAGAGAAACACAAACTGGGAGAGGGAGAGAGAAACACAAACTGGGAGAGGGCGAGAGAGAGAGAAACACAAACTGGGAGAGGGAGAGAGAGAAACACAAACTGGGGGAGGGACAGAGAGAGAAACACAAACTGGGAGAGGGAGAGAGAGAAACACAAACTGGGGGAGGGAGAGAAAGAGAAACACAAACTGGGAGAGGGAGAGAGAGAAAAACACAAACTGGGAGAGGGAGAGAGAGAAACACAAACTGGGAGAGAGAGGGGAAAAGAAACACAAACTGGGAGAGGGAGAGAGAGTGAAACACAAACTGGGAGAGGGAGAGAGAGAGAAACACAAACTGGGAGAGGGAGAGAGAAACACAAACTGGGAGAGGGAGAGAGAGAGAAAAACAAACTGGGAGAGGGCGAGAGAGAAACACAAACTGGGAGAGGGAGAGAGGGAGAGAAACACAAACTGGGAGAGGGAGAGAGAGAAACACAAACTGGGGGAGGGACAGAGAGAGAAACACAAACTGGGAGAGGGAGAGAGAGAGACACAACCTGGGAGAGGGCGAGATAGAGAGAAACACAAACTGGGAGAGGGAGAGAGAAAAACACAAACTGAGAGGGGGCGAGAGAGAGAAACACAAAATGGGAGAGGGAGAGAGAGAGAGCAACACAAACTGGGAGAGGGAGAGAGAGAGAGAAACACAAACTGGGAGAGGGAGAGAGAGAGAGAAAAACAAACTGGGAGAGGGCGAGAGAGAAACACAAACTGGGAGAGGGCGAGAGAGAGAGAAACACAAACTGGGAGAGGGAGAGAGAGAAACACAAACTGGGGGAGGGACAGAGAGAGAAACACAAACTGGGAGAGGGAGAGAGAAACACAAACTATGAGAGGGAGAGAGAGAGAGAAATACAAACTGGGAGAGGGAGGGAGAGAAACACAAACTGGGAGAGGGCGAGAGAGAAACACAACCTGGGAGAGGGCGAGATAGAGAGAAACACAAACTGGGAGAGGGAGAGAGAGAGAGAAACACAAACTGGGAGAGGGAGAGAGAGAGAGAAACACAAACTGGGAGAGGGAGAGAGAGAGAGAAACACAAACTGGGAGAGGTAGAGAGAGAAACATAAACTGTGAGAGGGAGAGAGAGAGAGAAACACAAACTGGGAGAGGGAGAGAGAGAAACACAAACTGGGGAGGGTGAGAGAGAAACACAAACTGGGAGAGGGCGAGAGAGAGAAACACAAACTGGGGAGGGTGAGAGAGAAACACAAACTGGGAGAGGGCGAGAGAGAGAAACACAAACTGGGAGAGTGAGAGAGAGAAACACAAACTGAGAGACGGCGAGAGAGAGAAACACAAACTGGGAGAGGGAGAGAGAGAGAGAAACACAAACTGGGAAGGGTGAGAGAGAAACACAAACTGGGAGAGGGAGAGAGAGAGAGAAACACAAACTGGGAGAGGGAGAGAGAGAAACACAAACTGGGAGAGGGAGAGAGAGAGAGAAATACAAACTGGGAGAGGGAGAGAGAGAGAGAAACACAAACTAGGAGAGGGAGGGAGGGAAACACAAACTTTGAGAGGGAGAGAGAGAAACACAAACTGGGAGAGGGAGAGAGAGAAACACAAACTGGGAGAGGGAGAGAGAGAAACACAAACTGGGAGAGGGCGAAAGAGAGAAACACAAACTGGGAGAGGGAGAGAGAGAAACACAAACTGAGAGAGGGCGAGAGAGAGAAACACAAACTGGGAGAGGGAGAGAGAGAGAAACACAAACTGGGACAGGGCAAGAGAGAGAAACACAAACTGGGGAGGGTGAGAGAGAAGCACAAACTGGGAGAGGGTGAGAGAGAGAGAAACACAAACTGGGAGAGGGAGAGAGAGAAACACAAACTGGGAGAGGGAGAGAGAGAGAGAAACACAAACTGGGAGAGGGAGAGAGAGAGAGAAACACAAACTGGGAGAGGGAGAGAGAGAGAGAAACACAAACTGGGAGAGGGAGAGAGAGAGAGAAACACAAACTGGGAGAGGGAGAGAGAGAGAGAAACACAAACTGGGAGAGGGAGAGAGAGAAACATAAACTGTGAGAGGGAGAGAGAGAGAGAAACACACACTGGGAGAGGGAGGGAGGGAAACACAAACTTTGAGAGGGAGAGAGAGAAACACAAACTGAGAGAGGGAGAGAGAGAAACACAAACTGGGAGAGGGAGAGAGAGAAACACAAACTGGGAGAGGGCGAAAGAGAGAAACACAAACTGGGAGAGGGAGAGAGAGAAACACAAACTGAGAGAGGGCGAGAGAGAGAAACACAAACTGGCAGAGGGAGAGAGAGAGAAACACAAACTGGGAGAGCGCGAGAGAGAGAAACACAAACTGGGGAGGGTGAGCGAGAAGCACAAACTGGGGGAGGGAGAGAAAGAGAAACACAAACTGGGAGAGGGAGAGAGAGAAAAACACAAACTGGGAGAGGGAGAGAGAGAAACACAAACTGGGAGAGAGAGGGGAAAAGAAACACAAACTGGGAGAGGGAGAGAGAGTGAAACACAAACTGGGAGAGGGAGAGAGAGAGAAACACAAACTGGGAGAGGGAGAGAGAGAGAAACACAAACTGGGAGAGGGAGAGAGAGAGAAAAACAAACTGGGAGAGGGCGAGAGAGAAACACAAACTGGGAGAGGGAGAGAGTGAGAGAAACACAAACTGGGAGAGGGAGAGAGAGAGAAACACAAACTGGGAGAGGGAGAGAGAGAGAGAGAAACACAAACTGGGAGAGGGAGGGAGGGAAACACAAACTTTGAGAGGGAGAGAGAGAAACACAAACTGGGAGAGGGAGAGAGAGAAACACAAACTGGGAGAGGGAGAGAGAGAAACACAAACTGGGAGAGGGCGAAAGAGAGAAACACAAACTGGGAGAGTGAGAGAGAGAAACACAAACTGAGAGAGGGCGAGAGAGAGAAACACAAACTGTGAGAGGGAGAGAGAGAGAAACACAAACTGGGAGAGGGCGAGAGAGAGAAACACAAACTGGGGAGGGTGAGCTAGAAGCACAAACTGGGAGAGGGCGAGAGAGAGAGAAACACAAACTGGGAGAGGGAGAGAGAGAAACACAAACTGGGAGAGGGAGAGAGAGAGAGAAACACAAACTGGGAGAGGGAGAGAGAGAGAAACACAAACTGGGAGAGGGAGGGAGGGAAACACAAACTTTGAGAGGGAGAGAGAGAAACACAAACTGGGAGAGGGAGAGAGAGAAACACAAACTGGGAGAGGGAGAGAGAGAAACACAAACTGGGAGAGGGCGAAAGAGAGAAACAAAAACTGGGAGAGGGAGAGAGAAACACAAACTGGAAGAGGGCGAGAGAGAGAGAAACTCAAACTGGCAGAGGGAGAGAGAGAAACACAAACTGGGGGAGGGACAGAGAGAGAAACACAAACTGGGAGAGGGAGAGAGAGAAACACAAACTGGGGGAGGGAGAGACAGAGAAACACAAACTGGGAGAGGGAGAGAGAGAAAAACACAAACTGGGAGAGGGAGAGAGAGAAACACAAACTGGGAGAGAGAGGGGAAAAGAAACACAAACTGGGAGAGGGAGAGAGAGTTAAACACAAACTGGGAGAGGGAGAGAGAGAGAAACACAAACTGGGAGAGGGAGAGAGAGAGAAACACAAACTGGGAGAGGGAGAGAGAGAGAAAAACAAACTGGGAGAGGGCGAGAGAGAAACACAAACTGGGAGAGGGAGAGAGTGAGAGAAACACAAACTGGGAGAGGGAGAGAGAGAGAAACACAAACTGGGAGAGGGAGAGAGAGAGAGAGAAACACAAACTGGGAGAAGGAGTGAGAGAAACATAAACTGGGAGAGGGAGAGAGAGAAACACAAACTGGGAGAGGGCGAGAGAGAGAAACACAAACTGGGGAGGGTGAGAGAGAAACACAAACTGGGAGCGGGCGAGAGAGAGAGAGAAACACAAACTGGGAGAGGGAGAGAGACACACACAAACTGGGGGAGGGAGAGAAAGAGAAACACAAACTGGGAGAGGGAGAGAGAGAGAGAAACACAAACTGGGAGAGGGAGAGAGAGAAACACAAACTGGGGGAGAGAGGGAAAAAGAAACACAAACTGGGAGAGGGAGGGAAAAAGAAACACAAACTGGGATAGAGAGAGAGAGACAAACACAAACTTTGAGAGGGAGAGAGAGAAACACAAACTGAGAGAGGGAGAGAGAGAAACACAAACTGGGAGAGGGAGAGAGAGAAACACAAACTGGGAGAGGGCGAAAGAGAGAAACACAAACTGGGAGAGGGAGAGAGAGAAACACAAACTGAGAGAGGGCGAGAGAGAGAAACACAAACTGGCAGAGGGAGAGAGAGAGAAACACAAACTGGGAGAGCGCGAGAGAGAGAAACACAAACTGGGGAGGGTGAGCGAGAAGCACAAACTGGGGGAGGGAGAGAAAGAGAAACACAAACTGGGAGAGGGAGAGAGAGAAAAACACAAACTGGGAGAGGGAGAGAGAGAAACACAAACTGGGAGAGAGAGGGGAAAAGAAACACAAACTGGGAGAGGGAGAGAGAGTGAAACACAAACTGGGAGAGGGAGAGAGAGAGAAACACAAACTGGGAGAGGGAGAGAGAGAGAAACACAAACTGGGAGAGGGAGAGAGAGAGAAAAACAAACTGGGAGAGGGCGAGAGAGAAACACAAACTGGGAGAGGGAGAGAGTGAGAGAAACACAAACTGGGAGAGGGAGAGAGAGAGAAACACAAACTGGGAGAGGGAGAGAGAGAGAGAGAAACACAAACTGGGAGAGGGAGGGAGGGAAACACAAACTTTGAGAGGGAGAGAGAGAAACACAAACTGGGAGAGGGAGAGAGAGAAACACAAACTGGGAGAGGGAGAGAGAGAAACACAAACTGGGAGAGGGCGAAAGAGAGAAACACAAACTGGGAGAGTGAGAGAGAGAAACACAAACTGAGAGAGGGCGAGAGAGAGAAACACAAACTGTGAGAGGGAGAGAGAGAGAAACACAAACTGGGAGAGGGCGAGAGAGAGAAACACAAACTGGGGAGGGTGAGCTAGAAGCACAAACTGGGAGAGGGCGAGAGAGAGAGAAACACAAACTGGGAGAGGGAGAGAGAGAAACACAAACTGGGAGAGGGAGAGAGAGAGAGAAACACAAACTGGGAGAGGGAGAGAGAGAGAAACACAAACTGGGAGAGGGAGGGAGGGAAACACAAACTTTGAGAGGGAGAGAGAGAAACACAAACTGGGAGAGGGAGAGAGAGAAACACAAACTGGGAGAGGGAGAGAGAGAAACACAAACTGGGAGAGGGCGAAAGAGAGAAACAAAAACTGGGAGAGGGAGAGAGAAACACAAACTGGAAGAGGGCGAGAGAGAGAGAAACTCAAACTGGCAGAGGGAGAGAGAGAAACACAAACTGGGGGAGGGACAGAGAGAGAAACACAAACTGGGAGAGGGAGAGAGAGAAACACAAACTGGGGGCGGGAGAGACAGAGAAACACAAACTGGGAGAGGGAGAGAGAGAAAAACACAAACTGGGAGAGGGAGAGAGAGAAACACAAACTGGGAGAGAGAGGGGAAAAGAAACACAAACTGGGAGAGGGAGAGAGAGTGAAACACAAACTGGGAGAGGGAGAGAGAGAGAAACACAAACTGGGAGAGGGAGAGAGAGAGAAACACAAACTGGGAGAGGGCGAGAGAGAAACACAAACTGGGAGAGGGAGAGAGTGAGAGAAACACAAACTGGGAGAGGGAGAGAGAGAGAAACACAAACTGGGAGAGGGAGAGAGAGAGAGAGAAACACAAACTGGGAGAAGGAGTGAGAGAAACATAAACTGGGAGAGGGAGAGAGAGAAACACAAACTGGGAGAGGGCGAGAGAGAGAAACACAAACTGGGGAGGGTGAGAGAGAAACACAAACTGGGAGCGGGCAAGAGAGAGAGAGAAACACAAACTGGGAGAGGGAGAGAGACACACACAAACTGGGGGAGGGAGAGAAAGAGAAACACAAACTGGGAGAGGGAGAGAGAGAGAGAAACACAAACTGGGAGAGGGAGAGAGAGAAACACAAACTGGGGGAGAGAGGGAAAAAGAAACACAAACTGGGAGAGGGAGAGAGAGAGAAACACAAACTGGGAGAGAGAGGGAAAAAGAAACACAAACTGGGATAGAGAGAGAGAGAGAAACACAAACTGGGTGAGGGAGAGAGATAGAAACACAAACTGGGAGAGGGAGAGAGAGAGAAACACAAACTGGGGGAGGGAGAGAGAGAAGCTCAAACTGGGAGAGGGAGAGAGAGAGAAACACAAACTGGGAGAGGGAGAGAGAGAAACACAAACTGGGAGAGGGAGAGAGAGAAACACAAACTGGGAGAGGGAGAGAGAGAAACACAAACTGGGAGAGGGCGAAAGAGAGAAACTCAAACTGGGAGAGGGAGAGAGAGAAACACAAACTGAGAGAGGGCGAGAGAGAGAAACACAAACTGGCAGAGGGAGAGAGAGAGAAACACAAACTGGGAGAGCGCGCGAGAGAGAAACACAAACTGGGGAGGGTGAGCGAGAAGCACAAACTGGGGGAGGGAGAGAAAGAGAAACACAAACTGGGAGAGGGAGAGAGAGAAAAACACAAACTGGGAGAGGGAGAGAGAGAAACACAAACTGGGAGAGAGAGGGGAAAAGAAACACAAACTGGGAGAGGGAGAGAGAGTGAAACACAAACTGGGAGAGGGAGAGAGAGAGAAACACAAACTGGGAGAGGGAGAGAGAGAGAAACACAAACTGGGAGAGGGAGAGAGAGAGAAAAACAAACTGGGAGAGGGCGAGAGAGAAACACAAACTGGGAGAGGGAGAGAGTGAGAGAAACACAAACTGGGAGAGGGAGAGAGAGAGAAACACAAACTGGGAGAGGGAGAGAGAGAGAGAGAAACACAAACTGGGAGAGGGAGGGAGGGAAACACAAACTTTGAGAGGGAGAGAGAGAAACACAAACTGGGAGAGGGAGAGAGAGAAACACAAACTGGGAGAGGGAGAGAGAGAAACACAAACTGGGAGAGGGCGAAAGAGAGAAACACAAACTGGGAGAGTGAGAGAGAGAAACACAAACTGAGAGAGGGCGAGAGAGAGAAACACAAACTGTGAGAGGGAGAGAGAGAGAAACACAAACTGGGAGAGGGCGAGAGAGAGAAACACAAACTGGGGAGGGTGAGCTAGAAGCACAAACTGGGAGAGGGCGAGAGAGAGAGAAACACAAACTGGGAGAGGGAGAGAGAGAAACACAAACTGGGAGAGGGAGAGAGAGAGAGAAACACAAACTGGGAGAGGGAGAGAGAGAGAAACACAAACTGGGAGAGGGAGGGAGGGAAACACAAACTTTGAGAGGGAGAGAGAGAAACACAAACTGGGAGAGGGAGAGAGAGAAACACAAACTGGGAGAGGGAGAGAGAGAAACACAAACTGGGAGAGGGCGAAAGAGAGAAACAAAAACTGGGAGAGGGAGAGAGAAACACAAACTGGAAGAGGGCGAGAGAGAGAGAAACTCAAACTGGCAGAGGGAGAGAGAGAAACACAAACTGGGGGAGGGACAGAGAGAGAAACACAAACTGGGAGAGGGAGAGAGAGAAACACAAACTGGGGGCGGGAGAGACAGAGAAACACAAACTGGGAGAGGGAGAGAGAGAAAAACACAAACTGGGAGAGGGAGAGAGAGAAACACAAACTGGGAGAGAGAGGGGAAAAGAAACACAAACTGGGAGAGAGAGAGAGAGTGAAACACAAACTGGGAGAGGGAGAGAGAGAGAAACACAAACTGGGAGAGGGAGAGAGAGAGAAACACAAACTGGGAGAGGGAGAGAGAGAGAAAAACAAACTGGGAGAGGGCGAGAGAGAAACACAAACTGGGAGAGGGAGAGAGTGAGAGAAACACAAACTGGGAGAGGGAGAGAGAGAGAAACACAAACTGGGAGAGGGAGAGAGAGAGAAAGAAACACAAACTGGGAGAAGGAGTGAGAGAAACATAAACTGGGAGAGGGAGAGAGAGAAACACAAACTGGGAGAGGGCGAGAGAGAGAAACACAAACTGGGGAGGGTGAGAGAGAAACACAAACTGGGAGCGGGCGAGAGAGAGAGAGAAACACAAACTGGGAGAGGGAGAGAGACACACACAAACTGGGGGAGGGAGAGAAAGAGAAACACAAACTGGGAGAGGGAGAGAGAGAGAGAAACACAAACTGGGAGAGGGAGAGAGAGAAACACAAACTGGGGGAGAGAGGGAAAAAGAAACACAAACTGGGAGAGGGAGAGAGAGAGAAACACAAACTGGGAGAGAGAGGGAAAAAGAAACACAAACTGGGATAGAGAGAGAGAGAGAAACACAAACTGGGTGAGGGAGAGAGATAGAAACACAAACTGGGAGAGGGAGAGAGAGAGAAACACAAACTGGGGGAGGGAGAGAGAGAAGCTCAAACTGGGAGAGGGAGAGAGAGAGAAACACAAACTGGGAGAGGGAGAGAGAGAAACACAAACTGGGAGAGGGAGAGAGAGAGAGAAACACAAACTGGGAGAGGGAGAGAGAGTGAGAAACACAAACTGGGAGAGGGAGGGAGGGAAACACAAACTTTGAGAGGGAGAGAGAGAAACACAAACTGGGAGAGGGAGAGAGAGAAACACAAAGTGGGAGAGGGCGAAAGAGAGAAACACAAACTGGGAGAGGGAGAGAGAAACACAAACTGGAAGAGGGCAAGAGAGAGAGAAACACAAACTGGGAGAGGGATAGAGAGAAACACAAACTGGGGGAGGGACAGAGAGAGAAACACAAACTGGGAGAGGGCGAGAGAGAGAGAAACACAAACTGGGAGAGCGAGAGAGAGAAACATAAACTGGGAGAGGGAGAGAGAGAGAGAAACACAAACTGGGAGAGGGAGAGAGAGAGAGAAACACAAACTGGGAGAGGGAGGGAGGGAAACACAAACTTTGAGAGGGAGAGAGAGAAACATAAACTGTGAGAGGGAGAGAGAGAGAGAAACACAAACTGGGAGAGGGAGAGAGAGAAACACAAACTGGGAGAGGGAGAGAGAGAAACACAAACTGGGAGAGGGCGAGAGAGAGAGAAACACAAACTGGGAGAGGGAGAGAGAAACACAAACTGGGAGAGGGCGAGAGAGAGAGAAACACAAACTGGGAGAGTGAGAGAGAGAAACACAAACTGGGGGAGGGACAGAGAGAGAAACACATACTGGGAAAGGGAGAGAGAGAAACACAAACTGGGGGTGGGAGAGAAAGAGAAACACAAACTAGGAGAGGGAGAGAGAGAAAAACACAAACTGGGAGAGGGAGAGAGAGAAACACAAACTGGGAGAGAGAGGGGAAAAGAAACACAAACTGGGAGAGGGAGAGAGAGTGAAACACAAACTGGGTGAGGGAGAGAGATAGAAACACAAACTGGGAGAGGGAGAGAGAGAGAGAAACACAAACTGGGAGAGAGAGAGAGAGAGAGAAACACAAACTGGGAGAGGGAGAGAGAGAAACATAAACTGTGAGAGGGAGAGAGAGAGAGAAACACAAACTGGGATAGGGAGAGAGAGAAACACAAACTGGGGGAGGGAGAGAAAGAGAAACACAAACTGGGAGAGGGAGAGGGAGAAAAACACAAACTGGGAGAGTGAGAGGGAGAAACACAAACTGGGAGAGAGAGGGGAAAAGAAACACAAACTGGGAGAGGGAGAGAGAGTGAAACACAAACTGGGAGAGGGAGAGAGAGAGAAACACAAACTGGGAGAGGGAGAGAGAGAGAAACACAAACTGGGAGAGGGAGAGAGAGAGAAAAACAAACCGGGAGAGGGCGAGAGAGAAACACAAGCTGGGAGAGGGAGAGAGAGAGAGAAACACAAACTGGGAGAGGGAGAGAGAGAGAAACACAAACTGGGAGAGGGAGAGAGAGAGAGAGAAACACAAACTGGGAGAAGGAGAGAGAGAAACATAAACTGGGAGAGGGAGAGAGAGAAACACAAACTGGGAGAGGGCGAGAGTGAGAAACACAAACTGGGGAGGGTGAGAGAGAAACACAAACTGGGAGCGGGCGAGAGAGAGAGAAACACAAACTGGGAGAGGGAGAGAGACACACACAAACTGGGGGAGGGACAGAGAAAGAAACACAAACTGGGGGAGGGAGAGAAAGAGAAACACAAACTGGGAGAGGGAGAGAGAGAGAGAGAAACACAAACTGGGAGAGGGAGAGAGAGAAACACAAACTGGGGGAGAAAGGGAAAAAGAAACACAAACTGGGAGAGGGAGAGAGAGAGAAACACAAACTTGGAGAGGGAGAGAGAGAGAAACATAAACTGGGAGAGGGAGAGAGAGAAACAGAAACTGGGAGAGAGAGGGGAAAAGAAACACAAACTGGGAGAGGGAGAGAGAGTGAAACACAAACTGGGAGAGGGAGAGAGAGAGAAACACAAACTGGGAGAGGGAGAGAGAGAGAAAAACAAACTGGGAGAGGGCGAGAGAGAAACACAAACTGGGAGAGGGAGAGAGTGAGAGAAACACAAACTGGGAGAGGGAGAGAGAGAGAAACACAAACTGGGAGAGGGAGAGAGAGAGAGAGAAACACAAACTGGGAGAAGGAGTGAGAGAAACATAAACTGGGAGAGGGAGAGAGAGAAACACAAACTGGGAGAGGGCGAGAGAGAGAAACACAAACTGGGGAGGGTGAGAGAGAAACACAAACTGGGAGCGGGCGAGAGAGAGAGAAACACAAACTGGGAGAGGGAGAGAGACACACACAAACTGGGGGAGGGAGAGAAAGAGAAACACAAACTGGGAGAGGGAGAGAGAGAGAGAAACACAAACTGGGAGAGGGCGAGAGAGAGAGAAACACAAACTGGGAGAGGGAGAGAGAGAAACACAAACTGAGAGACGGCGAGAGAGAGAAACACAAACTGGGAGAGGGAGAGAGAGAGAGAAACACAAACTGGGAGAGGGCGAGAGAGAGAAACACAAACTGGGGAGGGTGAGAGAGAAACACAAACTGGGAGAGGGAGAGAGAGAGAGAAACACAAACTGGGAGAGGGAGAGAGAGAAACACAAACTGGGAGAGGGAGAGAGAGAGAGAAATACAAACTGGGAGAGGGAGAGAGAGAGAGAAACACAAACTAGGAGAGGGAGGGAGGCAAACACAAACTTTGAGAGGGAGAGAGAGAAACACAAACTGGGAGAGGGAGAGAGAGAAACACAAACTGGGAGAGGGAGAGAGAGAAACACAAACTGGGAGAGGGCGAAAGAGAGAAACACAAACTGGGAGAGGGAGAGAGAGAAACACAAACTGAGAGAGGGCGAGAGAGAGAAACACAAACTGGGAGAGGGAGAGAGAGAGAAACACAAACTGGGACAGGGCAAGAGAGAGAAACACAAACTGGGGAGGGTGACAGAGAAGCACAAACTGGGAGAGGGTGAGGGAGTGAGAAACACAAACTGGGAGAGGGAGAGAGAGAAACACAAACTGGGAGAGGGAGAGAGAGAGAGAAACACAAACTGGGAGAGGGAGAGAGAGAGAGAAACACAAACTGGGAGAGGGAGAGAGAGAGAGAAACACAAACTGGGAGAGGGAGAGAGAGAGAGAAACACAAACTGGGAGAGGGAGAGAGAGAAACATAAACTGTGAGAGGGAGAGAGAGAGAGAAACACAAACTGGGAGAGGGAGGGAGGGAAACACAAACTTTGAGAGGGAGAGAGAGAAACACAAACTGGGAGAGGGAGAGAGAGAAACACAAACTGGGAGAGGGCGAAAGAGAGAAACACAAACTGGGAGAGGGCGAGAGAGAGAGAAACACAAACTGGGAGAGGGAGAGAGAGAAACACAACTGGGGGAGGGACAGAGAGAGAAACACAAACTGGGAGAGGGAGAGAGAAACACAAACTGTGAAAGGGAGAGAGAGAGAGAAACACAAACTGGGAGAGGGCGAGAGAGAGACACAAACTGGGAGAGGGCGAGAGAGAGAGAAACCCAAACTGGGAGAGGGAGAGAGAAAAAGACAAACTGAGAGGGGGCGAGAGAGAGAAACACAAAATGGGAGAGGGAGAGAGAGAGAGAAACACAAACTCGGAGAGGGAGAGAGAGAGAGAAACACAAACTGGGAGAGGGAGAGAGAGAGAAACACAAACTGGGAGAGGGAGAGAGAGAGAGAAACACAAACTGGGAGAGGGAGAGAGTGAAACATAAACTGTGAGAGAGAGAGAGAAACACAAACTGGGAGAGGGAGAGAGAGAAACACAAACTGGGGAGGGTGAGAGAGAAACACAAACTGGGAGAGGGCGAGAGAGAGAAACACAAACTGGGGAGGGTGAGAGAGAAACACAAACTGGGAGAGGGCGAGAGAGAGAGAAACACAAACTGGGAGAGGGAGAGAGAGAGAGAAACACAAACTGGGAGAGGGCGAGAGAGAGAAACACAAACTGGGGAGGGTGAGAGAGAAACACAAACTGGGAGAGGGCAAGAGAGAGAGAAACACAAACTGGGAGAGGGAGAGAGAGAAACACAAACTGGGAGAGGGAGAGAGAGAGAGAAACACAAACTGGGAGAGGGAGAGAGAGAGAGAAACACAAACTGGGAGAGGGCGAGGGAGAGAAACACAAACTGGGAGAGGGAGAGAGAGAAACATAAACTGTGAGAGGGAGAGAGAGAGAGAAACACAAACTGGGAGAGGGAGAGAGAGAAACACAAACTGGGAGAGGGAGAGAGAGAAACACAAACTGGGAGAGGGCGAAAGAGAGAAACACAAACTGGGAGAGGGAGAGAGAAACACAAACTGGGAGAGGGCGAGAGAGAGAGAAACACAAACTGGGAGAGGGAGAGAGAGAAACACAAACTGGGGGAGGGACAGAGAGAGAAACACAAACTGGGAGAGGGAGAGAGAGAAACACAAACTGGGGGAGGGAGAGAAAGAGAAACACAAACTGGAAGAGGGAGAGAGAGAAAAACACAAACTGGGAGAGGGAGAGAGAGAAACACAAACTGGGAGAGAGAGGGGAAAAGAAACACAAACTGGGAGAGGGAGAGAGAGTGAAACACAAACTGGGAGAGGGAGAGAGAGAGAAACACAAACTGGGAGAGGGAGAGAGAAACACAAACTGGGAGAGGGAGAGAGAGAGAAAAACAAACTGGGAGAGGGCGAGAGAGAAACACAAACTGGGAGAGGGAGAGAGAGAGAGAAACACAAACTGGGAGAGGGAGAGAGAGAAACACAAACTGGGGGAGGGACAGAGAGAGAAACACAAACTGGGAGAGGGAGAGAGAGAGACACAACCTGGGAGAGGGCGAGATAGAGAGAAACACAAACTGGGAGAGGGAGAGAGAAAAACACAAACTGAGAGGGGGCGAGAGAGAGAAACACAAAATGGGAGAGGGAGAGAGAGAGAGCAACACAAACTGGGAGAGGGAGAGAGAGAGAGAAACACAAACTGGGAGAGGGAGAGAGAGAGAGAAAAACAAACTGGGAGAGGGCGAGAGAGAAACACAAACTGGGAGAGGGCGAGAGAGAGAGAAACACAAACTGGGAGAGGGAGAGAGAGAAACACAAACTGGGGGAGGGACAGAGAGAGAAACACAAACTGGGAGAGGGAGAGAGAAACACAAACTGGGAGAGGGAGAGAGAGAGAGAAATACAAACTGGGAGAGGGAGGGAGAGAAACACAAACTGGGAGAGGGCGAGAGAGAAACACAAACTGGGAGAGGGCGAGAGAGAGACACAACCTGGGAGAGGGCGAGATAGAGAGAAACACAAACTGGGAGAGGGAGAGAGAAAAACACAAACTGAGAGGGGGCGAGAGAGAGAAACACAAAATGGGAGAGGGAGAGAGAGAGAGCAACACAAACTGGGAGAGGGAGAGAGAGAGAGAAACACAAACTGGGAGAGGGAGAGAGAGAGAGAAACACAAACTGGGAGAGGGAGAGAGAGAGAGAAACACAAACTGGGAGAGGTAGAGAGAGAAACATAAACTGTGAGAGGGAGAGAGAGAGAGAAACACAAACTGGGAGAGGGAGAGAGAGAAACACAAACTGGGGAGGGTGAGAGAGAAACACAAACTGGGAGAGGGCGAGAGAGAGAAACACAAACTGGGGAGGGTGAGAGAGAAACACAAACTGGGAGAGGGCGAGAGAGAGAGAAACACAAACTGGGAGAGGGAGAGAGAGAAACACGAACTGAGAGACGGCGAGAGAGAGAAACACAAACTGGGAGAGGGAGAGTGAGAGAGAAACACAAACTGGGAGAGGGCGAGAGAGAGAAACACAAACTGGGGAGGGTGAGAGAGAAACACAAACTGGGAGAGGGAGAGAGAGAGAGAAACACAAACTGGGAGAGGGAGAGAGAGAAACACAAACTGGGAGAGGGAGAGAGAGAGTAATACAAACTGGGAGAGGGAGAGAGAGAGAGAAACACAAACTAGGAGAGGGAGGGAGGGAAACACAAACTTTGAGAGGGAGAGAGAGAAACACAAACTGGGAGAGGGAGAGAGAGAAACACAAACTGGGAGAGGGAGAGAGAGAAACACAAACTGGGAGAGGGCGAAAGAGAGAAACACAAACTGGGAGAGGGAGAGAGAGAAACACAAACTGAGAGAGGGCGAGAGAGAGAAACACAAACTGGGAGAGGGAGAGAGAGAGAAACACAAACTGGGAAAGGGCAAGAGAGAGAAACACAAACTGGGGAGGGTGAGAGAGAAGCACAAACTGGGAGAGGGTGAGAGAGAGAGAAACACAAACTGGGAGAGGGAGAGAGAGAAACACAAACTGGGAGAGGGAGAGAGAGAGAGAAACACAAACTGGGAGAGGGAGAGAGAGAGAAACACAAACTGGGAGAGGGAGAGAGAGAGAGAAACACAAACTGGGAGAGGGAGAGAGAGAAACATAAACTGTGAGAGGGAGAGAGAGAGAGAAACACAAACTGGGAGAGGGAGGGAGGGAAACACAAACTTTGAGAGGGAGAGAGAGAAACACAAACTGAGAGAGGGAGAGAGAGAAACACAAACTGGGAGAGGGAGAGAGAGAAACACAAAATGGGAGAGGGCGAAAGAGAGAAACACAAACTGGGAGAGGGAGAGAGAGAAACACAAACTGAGAGAGGGCGAGAGAGAGAAACACAAACTGTGAGTGGGAGAGAGAGAGAAACACAAACTGGTAGAGGGCGAGAGAGAGAAACACAAACTGGGGAGGGTGAGCTAGAAGCACAAACTGGGAGAGGGCGAGAGAGAGAGAAACACAAACTGGGAGAGGGAGAGAGAGAAACACAAACTGGGAGAGGGAGAGAGAGAGAGAAACACAAACTGGGAGAGGGAGAGAGAGAGAGAAACACAAACTGGGAGAGGGAGGGAGGGAAACACAAACTTTGAGAGGGAGAGAGAGAAACACAAACTGGGAGAGGGAGAGAGAGAAACACAAACTGGGAGAGGGAGAGAGAGAAACACAAACTGGGAGAGGGCGAAAGAGAGAAACAAAAACTGGGAGAGGGAGAGAGAAACACAAACTGGAAGAGGGCGAGAGAGAGAGAAACTCAAACTGGCAGAGGGAGAGAGAGAAACACAAACTGGGGGAGGGACAGAGAGAGAAACACAAACTGGGAGAGGGAGAGAGAGAAACACAAACTGGGGGAGGGAGAGAAAGAGAAACACAAACTGGGAGAGGGAGAGAGAGAAAAACACAAACTGGGAGAGGGAGAGAGAGAAACACAAACTGGGAGAGAGAGGGGAAAAGAAACACAAACTGGGAGAGGGAGAGAGAGAGAAACACAAACTGGGAGAGGGAGAGAGAGAGAAACACAAACTGGGAGAGGGAGAGAGAGAGAAACACAAACTGGGAGAGGGAGAGAGAGAGAAAAACAAACTGGGAGAGGGCGAGAGAGAAACACAAACTGGGAGAGGGAGAGAGTGAGAGAAACACAAACTGGGAGAGGGAGAGAGAGAGAAACACAAACTGGGAGAGGGAGAGAGAGAGAGAGAAACACAAACTGGGAGAGGGAGGGAGGGAAACACAAACTTTGACAGGGAGAGAGAGAAACACAAACTGGGAGAGGGAGAGAGAGAAACACAAACTGGGAGAGGGAGAGAGAGAAACACAAACTGGGAGAGGGCGAAAGAGAGAAACACAAACTGGGAGAGTGAGAGAGAGAAACACAAACTGAGAGAGGGCGAGAGAGAGAAACACAAACTGTGAGAGGGAGAGAGAGAGAAACACAAACTGGGAGAGGGCGAGAGAGAGAAACACAAACTGGGGAGGGTGAGCTAGAAGCACAAACTGGGAGAGGGCGAGAGAGAGAGAAACACAAACTGGGAGAGGGAGAGAGAGAAACACAAACTGGGAGAGGGAGAGAGAGAGAGAAACACAAACTGGGAGAGGGAGAGAGAGAGAGAAAAACAAACTGGGAGAGGGAGGGAGGGAAACACAAACTTTGAGAGGGAGAGAGAGAAACACAAACTGGGAGAGGGAGAGAGAGAAACACAAACTGGGAGAGGGAGAGAGAGAAACACAAACTGGGAGAGGGCGAAAGAGAGAAACAAAAACTGGGAGAGGGAGAGAGAAACACAAACTGGAAGAGGGCGAGAGAGAGAGAAACTCAAACTGGCAGAGGGAGAGAGAGAAACACAAACTGGGGGAGGTACAGAGAGAGAAACACAAACTGGGTGAGGGAGAGAGAGAAATACAAACTGGGGGAGGGAGAGAAAGAGAAACACAAACTGGGAGAGGGAGAGAGAGAAAAACACAAACTGGGAGAGGGAGAGAGAGAAACACAAACTGGGAGAGAGAGGGGAAAAGAAACACAAACTGGGAGAGGGAGAGAGAGTGAAACACAAACTGGGAGAGGGAGAGAGAGAGAAACACAAACTGGGAGAGGGAGAGAGAGAGAAACACAAACTGGGAGAGGGAGAGAGAGAGAAAAACAAACTGGGAGAGGGCGAGAGAGAAACACAAACTGGGAGAGGGAGAGAGTGAGAGAAACACAAAATGGGAGAGGGAGAGAGAGAGAAACACAAACTGGGAGAGGGAGAGAGAGAGAGAGAAACACAAACTGGGAGAAGGAGTGAGAGAAACATAAACTGGGAGAGGGAGAGAGAGAAACACAAACTGGGAGAGGGCGAGAGAGAGAAACACAAACTGGGGAGGGTGAGAGAGAAACACAAACTGGGAGCAGGCGAGAGAGAGAGAAACACAAACTGGGAGAGGGAGAGAGACACACACAAACTGGGGGAGGGAGAGAAAGAGAAACACAAACTGGGAGAGGGAGAGAGAGAGAGAAACACAAACTGGGAGAGGGAGAGAGAGAAACACAAACTGGGGGAGAGAGGGAAAAAGAAACACAAACTGGGAGAGGGAGAGAGAGAGAAACACAAACTGGGGGAGGGACAGAGAGAGAAACACAAACTGGGAGAGGGAGAGAGAAACACAAACTGGGAGAGGGCGAGAGAGAGAGAAACACAAACTGGGAGAGGGAGAGAGAGAAACACAAACTGGGGGAGGGACAGAGAGAGAAACACAAACTGGGAGAGGGAGAGAGAAACACAAACTGGGAGAGGGAGAGAGAGAGAGAAATACAAACTGGGAGAGGGAGGGAGAGAAACACAAACTGGGAGAGGGCGAGAGAGAAACACAAACTGGGAGAGGGCGAGAGAGAGACACAACCTGGGAGAGGGCGAGATAGAGAGAAACACAAACTGGGAGAGGGAGAGAGAAAAACACAAACTGAGAGGGGGCGAGAGAGAGAAACACAAAATGGGAGAGGGAGAGAGAGAGAGCAACACAAACTGGGAGAGGGAGAGAGAGAGAGAAACACAAACTGGGAGAGGGAGAGAGAGAGAGAAACACAAACTGGGAGAGGGAGAGAGAGAGAGAAACACAAACTGGGAGAGGTAGAGAGAGAAACATAAACTGTGAGAGGGAGAGAGAGAGAGAAACACAAACTGGGAGAGGGAGAGAGAGAAACACAAACTGGGGAGGGTGAGAGAGAAACACAAACTGGGAGAGGGCGAGAGAGAGAAACACAAACTGGGGAGGGTGAGAGAGAAACACAAACTGGGAGAGGGCGAGAGAGAGAGAAACACAAACTGGGAGAGGGAGAGAGAGAAACACGAACTGAGAGACGGCGAGAGAGAGAAACACAAACTGGGAGAGGGAGAGTGAGAGAGAAACACAAACTGGGAGAGGGCGAGAGAGAGAAACACAAACTGGGGAGGGTGAGAGAGAAACACAAACTGGGAGAGGGAGAGAGAGAGAGAAACACGAACTGGGAGAGGGAGAGAGAGAAACACAAACTGGGAGAGGGAGAGAGAGAGTAATACAAACTGGGAGAGGGAGAGAGAGAGAGAAACACAAACTAGGAGAGGGAGGGAGGGAAACACAAACTTTGAGAGGGAGAGAGAGAAACACAAACTGGGAGAGGGAGAGAGAGAAACACAAACTGGGAGAGGGAGAGAGAGAAACACAAACTGGGAGAGGGCGAAAGAGAGAAACACAAACTGGGAGAGGGAGAGAGAGAAACACAAACTGAGAGAGGGCGAGAGAGAGAAACACAAACTGGGAGAGGGAGAGAGAGAGAAACACAAACTGGGAAAGGGCAAGAGAGAGAAACACAAACTGGGGAGGGTGAGAGAGAAGCACAAACTGGGAGAGGGTGAGAGAGAGAGAAACACAAACTGGGAGAGGGAGAGAGAGAAACACAAACTGGGAGAGGGAGAGAGAGAGAGAAACACAAACTGGGAGAGGGAGAGAGAGAGAAACACAAACTGGGAGAGGGAGAGAGAGAGAGAAACACAAACTGGGAGAGGGAGAGAGAGAAACATAAACTGTGAGAGGGAGAGAGAGAGAGAAACACAAACTGGGAGAGGGAGGGAGGGAAACACAAACTTTGAGAGGGAGAGAGAGAAACACAAACTGAGAGAGGGAGAGAGAGAAACATAAACTGGGAGAGGGAGAGAGAGAAACACAAAATGGGAGAGGGCGAAAGAGAGAAACACAAACTGGGAGAGGGAGAGAGAGAAACACAAACTGAGAGAGGGCGAGAGAGAGAAACACAAACTGTGAGAGGGAGAGAGAGAGAAACACAAACTGGTAGAGGGCGAGAGAGAGAAACACAAACTGGGGAGGGTGAGCTAGAAGCACAAACTGGGAGAGGGCGAGAGAGAGAGAAACACAAACTGGGAGAGGGAGAGAGAGAAACACAAACTGGGAGAGGGAGAGAGAGAGAGAAACACAAACTGGGAGAGGGAGAGAGAGAGAGAAACACAAACTGGGAGAGGGAGGGAGGGAAACACAAACTTTGAGAGGGAG
Organism: Heptranchias perlo; assembly: GCF_035084215.1. Classification (NCBI taxonomy): domain Eukaryota; kingdom Metazoa; phylum Chordata; class Chondrichthyes; order Hexanchiformes; family Hexanchidae; genus Heptranchias; species Heptranchias perlo. Next base: position 72,610,639 of record NC_090338.1, on the reverse strand, counting down.
AGAGAGAAACACAAACTGGGAGAGGGAGAGAGAGAAACACAAACTGGGAGAGGGAGAGAGAGAAACACAAACTGGGAGAGGGCGAAAGAGAGAAACAAAAACTGGGAGAGGGAGAGAGAAACACAAACTGGAAGAGGGCGAGAGAGAGAGAAACTCAAACTGGCAGAGGGAGAGAGAGAAACACAAACTGGGGGAGGGACAGAGAGAGAAACACAAACTGGGAGAGGGAGAGAGAGAAACACAAACTGGGGGAGGGAGAGAAAGAGAAACACAAACTGGGAGAGGGAGAGAGAGAAAAACACAAACTGGGAGAGGGAGAGAGAGAAACACAAACTGGGAGAGAGAGGGGAAAAGAAACACAAACTGGGAGAGGGAGAGAGAGAGAAACACAAACTGGGAGAGGGAGAGAGAGAGAAACACAAACTGGGAGAGGGAGAGAGAGAGAAACACAAACTGGGAGAGGGAGAGAGAGAGAAAAACAAACTGGGAGAGGGCGAGAGAGAAACACAAACTGGGAGAGGGAGAGAGTGAGAGAAACACAAACTGGGAGAGGGAGAGAGAGAGAAACACAAACTGGGAGAGGGAGAGAGAGAGAGAGAAACACAAACTGGGAGAGGGAGGGAGGGAAACACAAACTTTGACAGGGAGAGAGAGAAACACAAACTGGGAGAGGGAGAGAGAGAAACACAAACTGGGAGAGGGAGAGAGAGAAACACAAACTGGGAGAGGGCGAAAGAGAGAAACACAAACTGGGAGAGTGAGAGAGAGAAACACAAACTGAGAGAGGGCGAGAGAGAGAAACACAAACTGTGAGAGGGAGAGAGAGAGAAACACAAACTGGGAGAGGGCGAGAGAGAGAAACACAAACTGGGGAGGGTGAGCTAGAAGCACAAACTGGGAGAGGGCGAGAGAGAGAGAAACACAAACTGGGAGAGGGAGAGAGAGAAACACAAACTGGGAGAGGGAGAGAGAGAGAGAAACACAAACTGGGAGAGGGAGAGAGAGAGAGAAAAACAAACTGGGAGAGGGAGGGAGGGAAACACAAACTTTGAGAGGGAGAGAGAGAAACACAAACTGGGAGAGGGAGAGAGAGAAACACAAACTGGGAGAGGGAGAGAGAGAAACACAAACTGGGAGAGGGCGAAAGAGAGAAACAAAAACTGGGAGAGGGAGAGAGAAACACAAACTGGAAGAGGGCGAGAGAGAGAGAAACTCAAACTGGCAGAGGGAGAGAGAGAAACACAAACTGGGGGAGGTACAGAGAGAGAAACACAAACTGGGTGAGGGAGAGAGAGAAATACAAACTGGGGGAGGGAGAGAAAGAGAAACACAAACTGGGAGAGGGAGAGAGAGAAAAACACAAACTGGGAGAGGGAGAGAGAGAAACACAAACTGGGAGAGAGAGGGGAAAAGAAACACAAACTGGGAGAGGGAGAGAGAGTGAAACACAAACTGGGAGAGGGAGAGAGAGAGAAACACAAACTGGGAGAGGGAGAGAGAGAGAAACACAAACTGGGAGAGGGAGAGAGAGAGAAAAACAAACTGGGAGAGGGCGAGAGAGAAACACAAACTGGGAGAGGGAGAGAGTGAGAGAAACACAAAATGGGAGAGGGAGAGAGAGAGAAACACAAACTGGGAGAGGGAGAGAGAGAGAGAGAAACACAAACTGGGAGAAGGAGTGAGAGAAACATAAACTGGGAGAGGGAGAGAGAGAAACACAAACTGGGAGAGGGCGAGAGAGAGAAACACAAACTGGGGAGGGTGAGAGAGAAACACAAACTGGGAGCAGGCGAGAGAGAGAGAAACACAAACTGGGAGAGGGAGAGAGACACACACAAACTGGGGGAGGGAGAGAAAGAGAAACACAAACTGGGAGAGGGAGAGAGAGAGAGAAACACAAACTGGGAGAGGGAGAGAGAGAAACACAAACTGGGGGAGAGAGGGAAAAAGAAACACAAACTGGGAGAGGGAGAGAGAGAGAAACACAAACTGGGAGAGAGAGGGAAAAAGAAACACAAACTGGGATAGAGAGAGAGAGAGAAACACAAACTGGGTGAGGGAGAGAGATAGAAACACAAACTGGGAGAGGGAGAGAGAGAGAAACACAAACTGGGGGAGGGAGAGAGAGAAGCTCAAACTGGGAGAGGGAGAGAGAGAGAAACACAAACTGGGAGAGGGAGAGAGAGAGAGAAACACAAACTGGGAGAGGGAGAGAGAGAGAAACACAAACTGGGAGAGGGAGAGAGAGAGAGAGAAACACAAACTGGGAGAAGGAGAGAGAGAAACATAAACTGGGAGAGGGAGAGAAAGAAACACAAACTGGGAGAGGGCGAGAGTGAGAAACACAAACTGGGGAGGGTGAGAGAGAAACACAAACTGGGAGCGGGCGAGAGACAGAGAAACACAAACTGGGAGAGGTAGAGAGACACACACAAACTGGGGGAGGGACAGAGAGAGAAACACAAACTGGGAGCGGGAGAGAAAGAAACACAAACTGGGGGAGGGAGAGAAAGAGAAACACAAACTGGGAGAGGGAGAGAGAGAGAGAAACACAAACTGGGAGAGGGAGAGAGAGAAACACAAACTGGGGGAGAAAGGGAAAAAGAAACACAAACTGGGAGAGGGAGAGAGAGAGAAACACAAACTTGGAGAGGGAGAGAGAGAGAAACATAAACTGGGAGAGGGAGAGAGAGAAACAGAAACTGGGAGAGAGAGGGGAAAAGAAACAGAAACTGGGAGAGGGAGAGAGAGTGAAACACAAACTGGGAGAGGGAGAGAGAGAGAAACACAAACTGGGAGAGGGCGAGAGAGAAACACAAACTGGGAGAGGGAGAGAGTGAGAGAAACACAAACTGGGAGAGGGAGAGAGAGAGAAACACAAACTGGGAGAGGGAGAGAGAGAGAGAGAAACACAAACTGGGAGAAGGAGTGAGAGAAACATAAACTGGGAGAGGGAGAGAGAGAAACACAAACTGGGAGAGGGCGAGAGAGAGAAACACAAACTGGGGAGGGTGAGAGAGAAACACAAACTGGGAGCGGGCGAGAGAGAGAGAAACACAAACTGGGAGAGGGAGAGAGACACACACAAACTGGGGGAGGGAGAGAAAGAGAAACACAAACTGGGAGAGGGAGAGAGAGAGAGAAACACAAACTGGGAGAGGGAGAGAGAGAAACACAAACTGGGGGAGAGAGGGAAAAAGAAACACAAACTGGGAGAGGGAGAGAGAGAGAAACACAAACTGGGTGAGGGAGAGAGATAGAAACACAAACTGGGAGAGGGAGAGAGAGAGAAACACAAACTGGGGGAGGGAGAGAGAGAAGCTCAAACTGGGAGAGGGAGAGAGAGAGAAACACAAACTGGGAGAGGGAGAGAGAGAAACACAAACTGGGAGAGGGAGAGAGAGAGAGAAACACAAACTGGGAGAGGGAGAGAGAGTGAGAAACACAAACTGGGAGAGGGAGGGAGGGAAACACAAACTTTGAGAGGGAGAGAGAGAAACACAAACTGGGAGAGGTAGAGAGAGAAACACAAACTGGGAGAGGGAGAGAGAGAAACACAAAGTGGGAGAGGGCGAAAGAGAGAAACACAAACTGGGAGAGGGAGAGAGAAACACAAACTGGAAGAGGGCAAGAGAGAGAGAAACACAAACTGGGAGAGGGAGAGAGAGAAACACAAACTGGGGGAGGGACAGAGAGAGAAACACAAACTGGGAGAGGGCGAGAGAGAGAGAAACACAAACTGGGAGAGGGAGAGAGAGAAACACAAACTGGGAGAGGGAGAGAGAGAGAGAAACACAAACTGGGAGAGGGAGAGAGAGAGAGAAACACAAACTGGGAGAGGGAGAGAGAAACACAAACTGGGAGAGGGCGAGAGAGAGTGAAACACAAACTGGGAGAGGGAGAGAGAGAAACACAAACTGGGGGAGGGACAGAGAGAGAAACACATCCTGGGAAACGGAGAGAGAGAAACACAAACTGGGGGTGGGAGAGAAAGAGAAACACAAACTAGGAGAGGGAGAGAGAGAAAAACACAAACTGAGAGAGGGAGAGAGAGAAACACAAACTGGGAGAGAGAGGGGAAAAGAAACACAAACTGGGAGAGGGAGAGAGAGTGAAACACAAACTGGGTGAGGGAGAGAGATAGAAACACAAACTGGGAGAGGGAGAGAGAGAGAGAAACACAAACTGGGAGAGAGAGAGAGAGAGAGAAACACAAACTGGGAGAGGGAGAGAGAGAAACATAAACTGTGAGAGGGAGAGAGAGAGAGAAACACAAACTGGGATAGGGAGAGAGAGAAACGCAAACTGGGGGAGGGAGAGAAAGAGAAACACAAACTGGGAGAGGGAGAGGGAGAAAAACACAAACTGGGAGAGTGAGAGAGAGAGAAACACAAACTGGGAGAGGGAGAGAGAGAGAAACACAAACTGGGAGAGGGAGAGAGAGAGAAAAACAAACTGGGAGAGGGCGAGAGAGAAACACAAGCTGGGAGAGGGAGAGAGAGAGAGAAACACAAACTGGGAGAGGGAGAGAGAGAGAAACACAAACTGGGAGAGGGAGAGAGAGAGAGAGAAACACAAACTGGGAGAAGGAGAGAGAGAAACATAAACTGGGAGAGGGAGAGAAAGAAACACAAACTGGGAGAGGGCGAGAGTGAGAAACACAAACTGGGGAGGGTGAGAGAGAAACACAAACTGGGAGCGGGCGAGAGACAGAGAAACACAAACTGGGAGAGGTAGAGAGACACACACAAACTGGGGGAGGGACAGAGAGAGAAACACAAACTGGGAGCGGGAGAGAAAGAAACACAAACTGGGGGAGGGAGAGAAAGAGAAACACAAACTGGGAGAGGGAGAGAGAGAGAGAAACACAAACTGGGAGAGGGAGAGAGAGAAACACAAACTGGGAGAGGGAGAGAGAGAGAGAAACACAAACTGGGAGAGGGAGAGAGAGAGAGAAACACAAACTGGGAGAGGGAGAGAGAGAAACATAAACTGTGAGAGGGAGAGAGAGAGAGAAACACAAACTGGGAGAGGGAGAGAGAGAAACACAAACTGGGAGCGGGCGATAGAGAGAGAAACACAAACTGGGAGAGGGAGAGAGACACACACAAACTGGGGGAGGGAGAGAAAGAGAAACACAAACTGGGAGAGGGAGAGAGAGAGAGAAACACAAACTGGGAGAGGGAGAGAGAGAAACACAAACTGGGAGAGGGAGAGAGAGAGAGAAACACAAACTGGGAGAGGGAGAGAGAGAGAGAAACACAAACTGGGAGAGGGAGAGAGAGAAACATAAACTGTGAGAGGGAGAGAGAGAGAGAAACACAAACTGGGAGAGGGAGAGAGAGAAACACAAACTGGGAGCGGGCGAGAGAGAGAGAAACACAAACTGGGAGAGGGAGAGAGACACACACAAACTGGGGGAGGGAGAGAAAGAGAAACACAAACTGGGAGAGGGAGAGAGAGAGAGAAACACAAACTGGGAGAGGGAGAGAGAGAAACACAAACTGGGGGGAGAGGGAAAAAGAAACACAAGCTGGGAGAGGGAGAGAGAGAGAAACACAAACTGGGAGAGAGAGGGAAAAAGAAACACAAACTGGGATAGAGAGAGAGAGAGAAACACAAACTGGGTGAGGGAGAGAGATAGAAACACAAACTGGGAGAGGGAGAGAGAGAGAAACACAAACTGGGGGAGGGAGAGAGAGAAGCTCAAACTGGGAGAGGGAGAGAGAGAGAAACACAAACTGGGAGAGGGAGAGAGACACACACAAACTGGGGGAGGGAGAGAAAGAGAAACACAAACTGGGAGAGGGAGAGAGAGAGAGAAACACAAACTGGGAGAGGGAGAGAGAGAAACACAAACTGGGGGGAGAGGGAAAAAGAAACACAAGCTGGGAGAGGGAGAGAGAGAGAAACACAAACTGGGAGAGAGAGGGAAAAAGAAACACAAACTGGGATAGAGAGAGAGAGAAAAACACAAACTGGGTGAGGGAGAGAGATAGAAACACAAACTGGGAGAGGGAGAGAGAGAGAAACACAAACTGGGGGAGGGAGAGAGAGAAGCTCAAACTGGGAGAGGGAGAGAGATAGAAACACAAACTGGGAGAGGGAGAGAGAGAGAAACACAAACTGGGGGAGGGAGAGAGAGAAGCTCAAACTGGGAGAGGGAGAGAGAGAGAAACACAAACTGGGAGAGGGAGAGAGAGAGAGAAACACAAACTGGGAGAGGGAGAGAGAGTGAGAAACACAAACTGGGAGAGGGAGGGAGGGAAACACAAACTTTGAGAGGGAGAGAGAGAAACACAAACTGGGAGAGGTAGAGAGAGAAACACAAACTGGGAGAGGGAGAGAGAGAAACACAAAGTGGGAGAGGGCGAAAGAGAGAAACACAAACTGGGAGAGGGAGAGAGAAACACAAACTGGAAGAGGGCAAGAGAGAGAGAAACACAAACTGGGAGAGGGAGAGAGAGAAACACAAACTGGGGGAGGGACAGAGAGAGAAACACAAACTGGGAGAGGGAGAGAGAGAGAGAAACACAAACTGGGAGAGGGAGAGAGAGAAACACAAACTGGGAGAGGGAGGGAGGGAAACACAAACTTTGAGAGGGAGAGAGAGAAACATAAATAGTGAGAGGGAGAGAGAGAGATAAACACAAACTGGGAGAGGGAGAGAGAGAAAAACACAAACTGAGAGAGGGAGAGAGAGAAACACAAACTGGGAGAGAGAGGGGAAAAGAAACACAAACTGGGAGAGGGAGAGAGAGTGAAACACAAACTGGGTGAGGGAGAGAGATAGAAACACAAACTGGGAGAGGGAGAGAGAGAAACACAAAGTGGGAGAGGGCGAAAGAGAGAAACACAAACTGGGAGAGGGAGAGAGAAACACAAACTGGAAGAGGGCAAGAGAGAGAGAAACACAAACTGGGAGAGGGAGAGAGAGAAACACAAACTGGGAGAGGGAGAGAGAGAAACACAAACTGGGAGAGCGAGAGAGAGAGAGAAACACAAACTGGGAGAGGGAGAGAGAGAAACACAAACTGGGAGAGGGAGGGAGGGAAACACAAACTTTGAGAGGGAGAGAGAGAAACATAAACTGTGAGAGGGAGAGAGAGAGAGAAACACAAACTGGGAGAGGGAGGGAGGGAAACACAAACTTTGAGAGGGAGAGAGAGAAACATAAACTGTGAGAGGGAGAGAGAGAGAGAAACACAAACTGGGAGAGGGAGAGAGAGAAACACAAACTGGGAGAGGGAGAGAGAGAAACACAAACTGGGAGAGGGCGAGAGAGAGAGAAACACAAACTGGGAGAGGGAGAGAGAAACACAAACTGGGAGAGGGCGAGAGAGAGTGAAACACAAACTGGGAGAGGGAGAGAGAGAAACACAAACTGGGGGAGGGACAGAGAGAGAAACACATCCTGGGAAACGGAGAGAGAGAAACACAAACTGGGGGTGGGAGAGAAAGTGAAACACAAACTAGGAGAGGGAGAGAGAGAAAAACACAAACTGAGAGAGGGAGAGAGAGAAACACAAACTGGGAGAGAGAGGGGAAAAGAAACACAAACTGGGAGAGGGAGAGAGAGTGAAACACAAACTGGGTGAGGGAGAGAGATAGAAACACAAACTGGGAGAGGGAGAGAGAGAGAGAAACACAAACTGGGAGAGAGAGAGAGAGAGAGAAACACAAACTGGGAGAGGGAGAGAGAGAAACATAAACTGTGAGAGGGAGAGAGAGAGAGAAACACAAACTGGGATAGGGAGAGAGAGAAACGCAAACTGGGGGAGGGAGAGAGAGAGAAACACAAACTGGGAGAGGGAGAGGGAGAAAAACACAAACTGGGAGAGTGAGAGAGAGAGAAACACAAACTGGGAGAGGGAGAGAGAGAGAAACACAAACTGGGAGAGGGAGAGAGAGAGAAAAACAAACTGGGAGAGGGCGAGAGAGAAACACAAGCTGGGAGAGGGAGAGAGAGAGAGAAACACAAACTGGGAGAGGGAGAGAGAGAGAAACACAAACTGGGAGAGGGAGAGAGAGAGAGAAACACAAACTGGGAGAAGGAGAGAGAGAAACATAAACTGGGAGAGGGAGAGAAAGAAACACAAACTGGGAGAGGGCGAGAGTGAGAAACACAAACTGGGGAGGGTGAGAGAGAAACACAAACTGGGAGCGGGCGAGAGACAGAGAAACACAAACTGGGAGAGGTAGAGAGACACACACAAACTGGGGGAGGGACAGAGAGAGAAACACAAACTGGGAGCGGGAGAGAAAGAAACACAAACTGGGGGAGGGAGAGAAAGAGAAACACAAACTGGGAGAGGGAGAGAGAGAGAGAAACACAAACTGGGAGAGGGAGAGAGAGAAACACAAACTGGGGGAGAAAGGGAAAAAGAAACACAAACTGGGAGAGGGAGAGAGAGAGAAACACAAACTTGGAGAGGGAGAGAGAGAGAAACATAAACTGGGAGAGGGAGAGAGAGAAACAGAAACTGGGAGAGAGAGGGGAAAAGAAACACAAACTGGGAGAGGGAGAGAGAGTGAAACACAAACTGGGAGAGGGAGAGAGAGAGAAACACAAACTGGGAGAGGGCGAGAGAGAAACACAAACTGGGAGAGGGAGAGAGTGAGAGAAACACAAACTGGGAGAGGGAGAGAGAGAGAAACACAAACTGGGAGAGGGAGAGAGAGAGAGAGAAACACAAACTGGGAGAAGGAGTGAGAGAAACATAAACTGGGAGAGGGAGAGAGAGAAACACAAACTGGGAGAGGGTGAGAGAGAGAAACACAAACTGGGGAGGGTGAGAGAGAAACACAAACTGGGAGCGGGCGAGAGAGAGAGAAACACAAACTGGGAGAGGGAGAGAGACACACACAAACTGGGGGAGGGAGAGAAAGAGAAACACAAACTGGGAGAGGGAGAGAGAGAGAGAAGCACAAACTGGGAGAGGGAGAGAGAGAAACACAAACTGGGGGAGAGAGGGAAAAAGAAACACAAACTGGGAGAGGGAGAGAGAGAGAAACACAAACTGGGAGAGAGAGGGAAAAAGAAACACAAACTGGGATAGAGAGAGAGAGAGAAACACAAACTGGGTGAGGGAGAGAGATAGAAACACAAACTGGGAGAGGGAGAGAGAGAGAAACACAAACTGGGGGAGGGAGAGAGAGAAGCTCAAACTGGGAGAGGGAGAGAGAGAGAAACACAAACTGGGAGAGGGAGAGAGAGAAACACAAACTGGGAGAGGGAGAGAGAGAGAGAAACACAAACTGGGAGAGGGAGAGAGAGTGAGAAACACAAACTGGGAGAGGGAGGGAGGGAAACACAAACTTTGAGAGGGAGAGAGAGAAACACAAACTGGGAGAGGTAGAGAGAGAAACACAAACTGGGAGAGGGAGAGAGAGAAACACAAAGTGGGAGAGGGCGAAAGAGAGAAACACAAACTGGAAGAGGGCAAGAGAGAGAGAAACACAAACTGGGAGAGGGAGAGAGAGAAACACAAACTGGGGGAGGGACAGAGAGAGAAACACAAACTGGGAGAGGGCGAGAGAGAGAGAAACACAAACTGGGAGAGGGAGAGAGAGAAACACAAACTGGGAGAGGGAGAGAGAGAGAGAAACACAAACTGGGAGAGGGAGAGAGAGAGAGAAACACAAACTGGGAGAGGGAGAGAGAGAAACATAAACTGTGAGAGGGAGAGAGAGAGAGAAACACAAACTGGGAGAGGGAGAGAGAGAAACACAAACTGGGAGAGGGAGAGAGAGAAACACAAACTGGGAGAGGGCAAGAGAGAGAGAAACACAAACTGGGAGAGGGAGAGAGAAACACACACTGGGAGAGGGCGAGAGAGAGAGAAACACAAACTGGGAGAGGGAGAGAGAGAAACACAAACTGGGGGAGGGACAGAGAGAGAAACACATACTGGGAAAGGGAGAGAGAGAAACACAAACTGGGGGTGGGAGAGAAAGAGAAACACAAACTGGGAGAGGGAGAGAGAGAAAAACACAAACTGGGAGAGGGAGAGAGAGAAACACAAACTGGGAGAGAGAGGGGAAAAGAAACACAAACTGGGAGAGGGAGAGAGAGTGAAACACAAACTGGGTGAGGGAGAGAGATAGAAACACAAACTGGGAGAGGGAGAGAGAGAGAGAAACACAAACTGGGAGAGGGAGAGAGAGAGAGAAACACAAACTGGGAGAGGGAGAGAGAGAAACATAAACTGTGAGAGGGAGAGAGAGAGAGAAACACAAACTGGGATAGGGAGAGAGAGAAACACAAACTGGGGGAGGGAGAGAAAGAGAAACACAAACTGGGAGAGGGAGAGGGAGAAAAACACAAACTGGGAGAGTGAGAGAGAGAAACACAAACTGGGAGAGAGAGGGGAAAAGAAACACAAACTGGGAGAGGGAGGGAGAATGAAACACAAACTGGGAGAGGGAGAGAGAGAGAAACACAAACTGGGAGAGGGAGAGAGAGAAACACAAACTGGGAGAGGGAGAGAGAGAGAAAAACAAACTGGGAGAGGGCGAGAGAGAAACACAAGCTGGGAGAGGGAGAGAGAGAGAGAAACACAAACTGGGAGAGGGAGAGAGAGAGAAACACAAACTGGGAGAGGGAGAGAGAGAGAGAGAAACACAAACTGGGAGAATGAGAGAGAGAAACATAAACTGGGAGAGGGAGAGAGAGAAACACAAACTGGGAGAGGGCGAGAGTGAGAGAAACACAAACTGGGAGAGGTAGAGAGACACACACAAACTGGGGGAGGGACAGAGAGAGAAACACAAACTGGGAGCGGGAGAGAAAGAAACACAAACTGGAGGAGGGAGAGAAAGAGAAACACAAACTGGGAGAGGGAGAGAGAGAGAGAAACACAAACTGGGAGAGGGAGAGAGAGAAACACAAACTGGGGGAGAAAGGGAAAAAGAAACACAAACTGGGAGAGGGAGAGAGAGAGAAACACAAACTTGGAGAGGGAGAGAGAGAGAAACATAAACTGGGAGAGGGAGAGAGAGAAACAGAAACTGGGAGAGAGAGGGGAAAAGAAACACAAACTGGGAGAGGGAGAGAGAGTGAAACACAAACTGGGAGAGGGAGAGAGAGAGAAACACAAACTGGGAGAGGGAGAGAGAGATAAACACAAACTGGGAGAGGGAGAGAGAGAAACACAAACTGGGAGAGGGAGAGAGAGAGAGAAACACAAACTGGGAGAGGGAGAGAGAGAGAGAAACACAAACTGGGAGAGGGAGAGAGAGAAACACAAACTGGGAGAGGGAGAGAGAGAGAGAAACACAAACTGGGAGAGGGAGAGAGAGAGAGAAACACAAACTGGGAGAGGGAGGGAGGGAAACACAAACTTTGAGAGGGAGAGAGAGAAACATAAACTGTGAGAGGGAGAGAGAGAAACACAAACTGGGAGAGGGAGAGAGAGGAACACAAACTGGGAGAGGGCGAAAGAGAGAAACACAAACTGGGAGAGGGAGAGAGAAACACAAACGGGGAGAGGGCGAGAGAGAGAGAAACACAAACTGGGAGAGGGAGAGAGAGAAACACATACTGGGAGAGGGAGAGAGAGAAACACAAACTGGGAGAGGGCGAAAGAGAGAAACACAAACTGGGAGAGGGAGAGAGAAACACAAACGGGGAGAGGGCGAGAGAGAGAGAAACACAAACTGGGAGAGGGAGAGAGAGAAACACATACTGGGGGAGGGACAGAGAGAGAAACACGAACTGGGAAAGGGAGAGAGAGAAACACAAACTGGGGGAGGGAGAGAAAGAGAAACACAAACTGGGAGAGGGAGAGAGAGAAAAACACAAACTGGGAGAGGGAGAGAGAGAAACACAAACTGGGAGAGAGAGGGGAAAAGAAACACAAACTGGGAGAGGGAGAGAGAGAGAAACACAAACTGGGAGAGGGAGAGAGAGAGAAACACAAACTGGGAGAGGGAGAGAGAGAAACACAAACTGGGGGAGGGACAGAGAGAGAAACACAAACTGGGAGAGGGAGAGAGAGAAACACAAACTGGGGGAGGGAGAGAAAGAGAAACACAAACTGGGAGAGGGAGAGAGAGAAAAACACAAACTGGGGAGGGAGAGAGAGAAACACAAACTGGGAGAGAGAGGGGAAAAGAAACACAAACTGGGAGAGGGAGAGAGAGTGAAACACAAACTGGGAGAGGGAGAGAGAGAGAAACACAAACTGGGAGAGGGAGAGAGAGAGAAACACAAACTGGGAGAGGGAGAGAGAGAGAAAAACAAACTGGGAGAGGGCGAGAGAGAAACACAAACTGGGAGAGGGAGAGAGAGATAAACACAAACTGGGGGAGGGAGAGAGAGAGAGAGAAACACAAACTGGGAGAAAGAGAGAGAGAAACATAAACTGGGAGAGGGAGAGAGAGAAACACAAACTGGGGAGGGTGAGAGAGAAACACAAACTGGGAGAGGGCGAAAGAGAGAAACACAAACTGGGAGAGGGAGAGAGAAACACAAACGGGGAGAGGGCGAGAGAGAGAGAAACACAAACTGGGAGAGGGAGAGAGAGAAACGCATACTGGGGGAGGGACAGAGAGAGAAACACGAACTGGAAAAGTGAGAGAGAGAAACACAAACTGGGGGAGGGAGAGAAAGAGAAACACAAACTGGGAGAGGGAGAGAGAGAAACGCAAACTGGGGGAGGGAGAGAAAGAGAAACACAAACTGGGAGAGGGAGAGGGAGAAAAACACAAACTGGGAGAGTGAGAGAGAGAGAAACACAAACTGGGAGAGGGAGAGAGAGAGAAACACAAACTGGGAGAGGGAGAGAGAGAGAAAAACAAACTGGGAGAGGGCGAGAGAGAAACACAAGCTGGGAGAGGGAGAGAGAGAGAGAAACACAAACTGGGAGAGGGAGAGAGAGAGAAACACAAACTGGGAGAGGGAGAGAGAGAGAGAGAAACACAAACTGGGAGAAGGAGAGAGAGAAACATAAACTGGGAGAGGGAGAGAAAGAAACACAAACTGGGAGAGGGCGAGAGTGAGAAACACAAACTGGGGAGGGTGAGAGAGAAACACAAACTGGGAGCGGGCGAGAGACAGAGAAACACAAACTGGGAGAGGTAGAGAGACACACACAAACTGGGGGAGGGACAGAGAGAGAAACACAAACTGGGAGCGGGAGAGAAAGAAACACAAACTGGGGGAGGGAGAGAAAGAGCAACACAAACTGGGAGAGGGAGAGAGAGAGAGAAACACAAACTGGGAGAGGGAGAGAGAGAAACACAAACTGGGGGAGAAAGGGAAAAAGAAACACAAACTGGGAGAGGGAGAGAGAGAGAAACACAAACTTGGAGAGGGAGAGAGAGAGAAACATAAACTGGGAGAGGGAGAGAGAGAAACAGAAACTGGGAGAGAGAGGGGAAAAGAAACACAAACTGGGAGAGGGAGAGAGAGTGAAACACAAACTGGGAGAGGGAGAGAGAGAGAAACACAAACTGGGAGAGGGCGAGAGAGAAACACAAACTGGGAGAGGGAGAGAGTGAGAGAAACACAAACTGGGAGAGGGAGAGAGAGAGAAACACAAACTGGGAGAGGGAGAGAGAGAGAGAGAAACACAAACTGGGAGAAGGAGTGAGAGAAACATAAACTGGGAGAGGGAGAGAGAGAAACACAAACTGGGAGAGGGCGAGAGAGAGAAACACAAACTGGGGAGGGTGAGAGAGAAACACAAACTGGGAGCGGGCGAGAGAGAGAGAAACACAAACTGGGAGAGGGAGAGAGACACACACAAACTGGGGGAGGGAGAGAAAGAGAAACACAAACTGGGAGAGGGAGAGAGAGAGAGAAACACAAACTGGGAGAGGGAGAGAGAGAAACACAAACTGGGGGAGAGAGGGAAAAAGAAACACAAACTGGGAGAGGGAGAGAGAGAGAAACACAAACTGGGAGAGAGAGGGAAAAAGAAACACAAACTGGGATAGAGAGAGAGAGAGAAACACAAACTGGGAGAGGGAGAGAGAGAGAAACACAAACTGGGGGAGGGAGAGAGAGAAGCTCAAACTGGGAGAGGGAGAGAGAGAGAAACACAAACTGGGAGAGGGAGAGAGAGAAACACAAACTGGGAGAGGGAGAGAGAGAGAGAAACACAAACTGGGAGAGGGAGAGAGAGTGAGAAACACAAACTGGGAGAGGGAGGGAGGGAAACACAAACTTTGAGAGGGAGAGAGAGAAACACAAACTGGGAGAGGTAGAGAGAGAAACACAAACTGGGAGAGGGAGAGAGAGAAACACAAAGTGGGAGAGGGCGAAAGAGAGAAACACAAACTGGGAGAGGGAGAGAGAAACACAAACTGGAAGAGGGCAAGAGAGAGAGAAACACAAACTGGGAGAGGGAGAGAGAGAAACACAAACTGGGGGAGGGACAGAGAGAGAAACACAAACTGGGAGAGGGCGAGAGAGAGAGAAACACAAACTGGGAGAGGGAGAGAGAGAAACACAAACTGGGAGAGGGAGAGAGAGAGAGAAACACAAACTGGGAGAGGGAGAGAGAGAGAGAGACACAAACTGGGAGAGGGAGAGAGAGAAACATAAACTGTGAGAGGGAGAGAGAGAGAGAAACACAAACTGGGAGAGGGAGAGAGAGAAACACAAACTGGGAGAGGGAGAGAGAGAAACACAAACTGGGAGAGGGCAAGAGAGAGAGAAACACAAACTGGGAGAGGGAGAGAGAAACACACACTGGGAGAGGGCGAGAGAGAGAGAAACACAAACTGGGAGAGGGAGAGAGAGAAACACAAACTGGGGGAGGGACAGAGAGAGAAACACATACTGGGAAAGGGAGAGAGAGAAACACAAACTGGGGGTGGGAGAGAAAGAGAAACACAAACTGGGAGAGGGAGAGAGAGAAAAACACAAACTGGGAGAGGGAGAGAGAGAAACACAAACTGGGAGAGAGAGGGGAAAAGAAACACAAACTGGGAGAGGGAGAGAGAGTGAAACACAAACTGGGTGAGGGAGAGAGATAGAAACACAAACTGGGAGAGGGAGAGAGAGAGAGAAACACAAACTGGGAGAGGGAGAGAGAGAGAGAAACACAAACTGGGAGAGGGAGAGACAGAAACATAAACTGTGAGAGGGAGAGAGAGAGAGAAACACAAACTGGGATAGGGAGAGAGAGAAACACAAACTGGGGGAGGGAGAGAAAGAGAAACACAAACTGGGAGAGGGAGAGGGAGAAAAACACAAACTGGGAGAGTGAGAGAGAGAAACACAAACTGGGAGAGAGAGGGGAAAAGAAACACAAACTGGGAGAGGGAGGGAGAATGAAACACAAACTGGGAGAGGGAGAGAGAGGGAAACACAAACTGGGAGAGGGAGAGAGAGAAACACAAACTGGGAGAGGGAGAGAGAGAGAAAAACAAACTGGGAGAGGGCGAGAGAGAAACACAAGCTGGGAGAGGGAGAGAGAGAGAGAAACACAAACTGGGAGAGGGAGAGAGAGAGAAACACAAACTGGGAGAGGGAGAGAGAGAGAGAGAAACACAAACTGGGAGAATGAGAGAGAGAAACATAAACTGGGAGAGGGAGAGAGAGAAACACAAACTGGGAGAGGGCGAGAGTGAGAAACACAAACTGGGGAGGGTGAGAGAGAAACACAAACTGGGAGCGGGCGAGAGAGAGAGAAACACAAACTGGGAGAGGTAGAGAGACACACACAAACTGGGGGAGGGACAGAGAGAGAAACACAAACTGGGAGCGGGAGAGAAAGAAACACAAACTGGAGGAGGGAGAGAAAGAGAAACACAAACTGGGAGAGGGAGAGAGAGAGAGAAACACAAACTGGGAGAGGGAGAGAGAGAAACACAAACTGGGGGAGAAAGGGAAAAAGAAACACAAACTGGGAGAGGGAGAGAGAGAGAAACACAAACTTGGAGAGGGAGAGAGAGAGAAACATAAACTGGGAGAGGGAGAGAGAGAAACAGAAACTGGGAGAGAGAGGGGAAAAGAAACACAAACTGGGAGAGGGAGAGAGAGTGAAACACAAACTGGGAGAGGGAGAGAGAGAGAAACACAAACTGGGAGAGGGAGAGAGAGATAAACACAAACTGGGAGAGGGAGAGAGAGAAACACAAACTGGGAGAGGGAGAGAGAGAGAGAAACACAAACTGGGAGAGGGAGAGAGAGAGAGAAACACAAACTGGGAGAGGGAGAGAGAGAAACACAAACTGGGAGAGGGAGAGAGAGAGAGAAACACAAACTGGGAGAGGGAGAGAGAGAGAGAAACACAAACTGGGAGAGGGAGGGAGGGAAACACAAACTTTGAGAGGGAGAGAGAGAAACATAAACTGTGAGAGGGAGAGAGAGAGAGAAACACAAACTGGGAGAGGGAGAGAGAGAAACACAAACTGGGAGAGGGAGAGAGAGAAACACAAACTGGGAGAGGGCGAAAGAGAGAAACACAAACTGGGAGAGGGAGAGAGAAACACAAACGGGGAGAGGGCGAGAGAGAGAGAAACACAAACTGGGAGAGGGAGAGAGAGAAACACACACTGGGGGAGGGACAGAGAGAGAAACACGAACTGGGAAAGGGAGAGAGAGAAACACAAACTGGGGGAGGGAGAGAAAGAGAAACACAAACTGGGAGATGGAGAGAGAGAAAAACACAAACTGGGAGAGGGAGAGAGAGATACACAAACTGGGAGAGAGAGGGGAAAAGAAACACAAACTGGGAGAGGGAGAGAGAGAGAAACACAAACTGGGAGAGGGAGAGAGAGAGAAACACAAACTGGGAGAGGGAGAGAGAGAAACACAAACTGGGGGAGGGACAGAGAGAGAAACACAAACTGGGAGAGGGAGAGAGAGAAACACAAACTGGGGGAGGGAGAGAAAGAGAAACACAAACTGGGAGAGGGAGAGAGAGAAAAACACAAACTGGGGAGGGAGAGAGAGAAACACAAACTGGGAGAGAGAGGGGAAAAGAAACACAAACTGGGAGAGGGAGAGAGAGTGAAACACAAACTGGGAGAGGGAGAGAGAGAGAAACACAAACTGGGAGAGGGAGAGAGAGAGAAACACAAACTGGGAGAGGGAGAGAGAGAGAAAAACAAACTGGGAGAGGGCGAGAGAGAAACACAAACTGGGAGAGGGAGAGAGAGATAAACACAAACTGGGGGAGGGAGAGAGAGAGAGAGAAACACAAACTGGGAGAAAGAGAGAGAGAAACATAAACTGGGAGAGGGAGAGAGAGAAACACAAACTGGGGAGGGTGAGAGAGAAACACAAACTGGGAGAGGGCGAAAGAGAGAAACACAAACTGGGAGAGGGAGAGAGAAACACAAACGGGGAGAGGGCGAGAGAGAGAGAAACACAAACTGGGAGAGGGAGAGAGAGAAACGCATACTGGGGGAGGGACAGAGAGAGAAACACGAACTGGGAAAGTGAGAGAGAGAAACACAAACTGGGGGAGGGAGAGAAAGAGAAACACAAACTGGGAGAGGGAGAGAGAGAAAAACACAAACTGGGAGAGGGAGAGAGAGAAACACAAACTGGGAGAGAGAGGGGAAAAGAAACACAAACTGGGAGAGGGAGAGAGAGAGAAACACAAACTGGGAGAGGGAGAGAGAGAGAAACACAAACTGGGGAGGGTGAGAGAGAAACACAAACTGGGAGAGGGCGAGAGAGAGAGAAACACAAACTGGGAGAGGGAGAGAGAGAAACACAAACTTGGGGAGGGACAGAGAGAGAAACACAAACTGGGAGAGGGAGAGAGAGAAACACAAACTGGGGGAGGGAGAGAAAGAGAAACACAAACTGGGAGAGGGAGAGAGAGAGAGAAACACAAACTGGGAGAGGGAGAGAGAGAGAAAAACAAACTGGGAGAGGGAGAGAGAGAGAGAAACACAAACTGGGAGAGGGAGAGAGAAAGAAACACAAACTGGGAGAGGGAGAGAGAGAGAGAGAAACACAAAGTGGGAGAAGGAGAGAGAGAAACATAAACTCGGAGAGGGAGAGAGAGAAACACAAACTGGGGAGGGTGAGAGAGAAACACAAACTGGGAGAGGGCGAGAGAGAGAGAAACACAAACTGGGAGAGGGAGAGAGAGAAACACAAACTGGGAGAGGGAGAGAGAGAGAAACACAAACTGGGAGAGGGAGAGAGAGAGAAAAACAAACTGGGAGAGGGCGAGAGAGAAACACAAACTGGGAGAGGGAGAGAGAGAGAAACACAAACTGGGGGAGGGAGAGAGAGAGAGAGAAACACAAACTGGGAGAAGGAGAGAGAGAAACATAAACTGGGAGAGGGAGAGAGAGAAACACAAACTGGGGAGGGTGAGAGAGAAACACAAACTGGGAGAGGGCGAAAGAGAGAAACACAAACTGGGAGAGGGAGAGAGAAACACCAACGGGGAGAGGGCGAGAGAGAGAGAAACACAAACTGGGAGAGGGAGAGAGAGAAACACATACTGGGGGAGGGACAGAGAGAGAAACACGAACTGGGAAAGGGAGAGAGAGAAACACAAACTGGGGGAGGGAGAGAAAGAGAAACACAAACTGGGAGAGGGAGAGAGAGAAAAACACAAACTGGGAGAGGGAGAGAGAGAAACACAAACTGGGAGAGAGAGGGGAAAATAAACACAAACTGGGAGAGGGAGAGAGAGAGAAACACAAACTGGGAGAGGGAGAGAGAGAGAAACACAAACTGGGAGAGGGAGAGAGAGAAACACAAACTGGGGGAGGGACAGAGAGAGAAACACAAACTGGGAGAGGGAGAGAGAGAAACACAAACTGGGGGAGGGAGAGAAAGAGAAACACAAACTGGGAGAGGGAGAGAGAGAAAAACACAAACTGGGGAGGGAGAGAGAGAAACACAAACTGGGAGAGAGAGGGGAAAAGAAACACAAACTGGGAGAGGGAGAGAGAGTGAAACACAAACTGGGAGAGGGAGAGAGAGAGAAACACAAACTGGGAGAGGGAGAGAGAGAGAAACACAAACTGGGAGAGGGAGAGAGAGAGAAAAACAAACTGGGAGAGGGCGAGAGAGAAACACAAACTGGGAGAGGGAGAGAGAGAGAAACACAAACTGGGGGAGGGAGAGAGAGAGAGAGAAACACAAACTGGGAGAAGGAGAGAGAGAAACATAAACTGGGAGAGGGAGAGAGAGAAACACAAACTGGGGAGGGTGAGAGAGAAACACAAACTGGGAGAGGGCGAGAGAGAGAGAAACACAAACTGGGAGAGGGAGAGAGAGAAACACAAACTTGGGGAGGGACAGAGAGAGAAACACAAACTGGGAGAGGGAGAGAGAGAAACACAAACTGGGGGAGGGAGAGAAAGAGAAACACAAACTGGGAGAGGGAGAGAGAGAGAGAAACACAAACTGGGAGAGGGAGACAGGGAGAAAAACAAACTGGGAGAGGGAGAGAGAGAGAGAAACACAAACTGGGAGAGGGAGAGAGAAAGAAACACAAACTGGGAGAGGGAGAGAGAGAGAGAGAAACACAAAGTGGGAGAAGGAGAGAGAGAAACATAAACTCAGAGAGGGAGAGAGAGAAACACAAACTGGGGAGGGTGAGAGAGAAACACAAACTGGGAGAGGGCGAGAGAGAGAGAAACACAAACTGGGAGAGGGAGAGAGAGAAACACAAACTGGGGGAGGGACAGAGAGAGAAACACAAACGGGGAGAGGGAGAGAGAGAAACACAAACTGGGGGAGGGAGAGAAAGAGAAACACAAACTGGGAGAGGGAGAGAGAGAGAGAAACACAAACTGGGAGAGGGAGAGAGAGAAACACAAACTGGGGGAGAGAGGGAAAAAGAAACACAAACTGGGAGAGGGAGAGAGAGAGAAACACAAACTGTGAGAGGGAGAGAGAGAGAAACACAAACTGGGAGAGGGAGAGAGAGAGAAACACAAACTGGGAGAGGGAGCGAGAGAGAAACACAAACTGGGAGAGGGAGAGAGAGAAACACAAACTGGGAGAGAGAGGGGAAAAGAAACACAAACTGGGAGAGGGAGAGAGAGTGAAACACAAACTGGGAGAGGGAGAGAGAGAGAAACACAAACTGGGAGAGGGAGAGAGAGATAAACACAAACTGGGAGAGGGAGAGAGAGAAACACAAACTGGGAGAGGGAGAGAGAGAGAGAAACACAAACTGGGAGAGGGCGAGAGAGAGAGAAACACAAACTGGGAGAGGGAGAGAGAGAAACACAAACTGGGAGAGGGAGAGAGAGAGAGAAACACAAACTGGGAGAGGGAGAGAGAGAGAGAAACACAAACTGGGAGAGGGAGGGAGGGAAACACAAACTTTGAGAGGGAGAGAGAGAAATATAAACTGTGAGAGGGAGAGAGAGAGAGAAACACAAACTGGGAGAGGGAGAGAGAGAAACACAAACTGGGAGAGGGAGAGAGAGAAACACAAACTGGGAGAGGGCGAAAGAGAGAAACACAAACTGGGAGAGGGAGAGAGAAACACAAACGGGGAGAGGGCGAGAGAGAGAGAAACACAAACTGGGAGAGGGAGAGAGAGAAACACATACTGGGGGAGGGGCAGAGAGAGAAACACGAACTGGGAAAGGGAGAGAGAGAAACACAAACTGGGGGAGGGAGAGAAAGAGAAACACAAACTGGGAGAGGGAGAGAGAGAAAAACACAAACTGGGAGAGGGAGAGAGAGAAACACAAACTGGGAGAGAGAGGGGAAAAGAAACACAAACTGGGAGAGGGAGAGAGAGAGAAACACAAACTGGGAGAGGGAGAGAGAGAGAAACACAAACTGGGAGAGGGAGAGAGAGAAACACAAACTGGGGGAGGGACAGATAGAGAAACACAAACTGGGAGAGGGAGAGAGAGAAACACAAACTGGGGGAGGGAGAGAAAGAGAAACACAAACTGGGAGAGGGAGAGAGAGAAAAACACAAACTGGGGAGGGAGGGAGAGAAACACAAACTGGGAGAGAGAGGGGAAAAGAAACACAAACTGGGAGAGGGAGAGAGAGTGAAACACAAACTGGGAGAGGGAGAGAGAGAGAAACACAAACTGGGAGAGGGAGAGAGAGAGAAACACAAACTGGGAGAGGGAGAGAGAGAGAAAAACAAACTGGGAGAGGGCGAGAGAGAAACACAAACTGGGAGAGGGAGAGAGAGAGAAACACAAACTGGGGGAGGGAGAGAGAGAGAGAGAAACACAAACTGGGAGAAGGAGAGAGAGAAACATAAACTGGGAGAGGGAGAGAGAGAAACACAAACTGGGGAGGGTGAGAGAGAAACACAAACTGGGAGAGGGCGAAAGAGAGAAACACAAACTGGGAGAGGGAGAGAGAAACACAAACGGGGAGAGGGCGAGAGAGAGAGAAACACAAACTGGGAGAGGGAGAGAGAGAAACACATACTGGGGGAGGGACAGAGAGAGAAACACGAACTGGGAAAGGGAGAGAGAGAAACACAAACTGGGGGAGGGAGAGAAAGAGAAACACAAACTGGGAGAGGGAGAGAGAGAAAAACACAAACTTGGAGAGGGAGAGAGAGAAACACAAACTGGGAGAGAGAGGGGAAAAGAAACACAAACTGGGAGAGGGAGAGAGAGAGAAACACAAACTGGGAGAGGGAGAGAGAGAGAAACACAAACTGGGAGAGGGAGAGAGTGAAACACAAACTGGGGGGGGGGACAGAGAGAGAAACACAAACTGGGAGAGGGAGAGAGAGAAACACAAACTGGGGGAGGGAGAGAAAGAGAAACACAAACTGGGAGAGGGAGAGAGAGAAAAACACAAACTGGGGAGGGAGAGAGAGAAACACAAACTGGGAGAGAGAGGGGAAAAGAAACACAAACTGGGAGAGGGAGAGAGAGTGAAACACAAACTGGGAGAGGGAGAGAGAGAGAAACACAAACTGGGAGAGGGAGAGAGAGAGAAACACAAACTGGGAGAGGGAGAGAGAGAGAAAAACAAACTGGGAGAGGGCGAGAGAGAAACACAAACTGGGAGAGGGAGAGAGAGAGAAACACAAACTGGGGGAGTGAGAGAGAGAGAGAGAAACACAAACTGGGAGAAGGAGAGAGAGAAACATAAACTGGGAGAGGGAGAGAGAGAAACACAAACTGGGGAGGGTGAGAGAGAAACACAAACTGGGAGAGGGCGAGAGAGAGAGAGAAACACAAACTGGGAGAGGGAGAGAGAGAAACACAAACTTGGGGAGGGACAGAGAGAGAAACACAAACTGGGAGAGGGAGAGAGAGAAACACAAACTGGGGGAGGGAGAGAAAGAGAAACACAAACTGGGAGAGGGAGAGAGAGAGAGAAACACAAATTGGGAGAGGGAGAGAGAGAGAAAAACAAACTGGGAGAGGGAGAGAGAGAGAGAAACACAAACTGGGAGAGGGAGAGAGAAAGAAACACAAACTGGGAGAGGGAGAGAGAGAAACATAAACTCGGAGAGGGAGAGAGAGAAACACAAACTGGGGAGGGTGAGAGAGAAACACAAACTGGGAGAGGGCGAGAGAGAGAGAAACACAAACTGGGAGAGGGAGAGAGAGAAACACAAACTGGGGGAGGGAGAGAGAGAGAAACACAAACTGGGAGAGGGAGAGAGAGAGAAAAACAAACTGGGAGAGGGCGAGAGAGAAACACAAACTGGGAGAGGGAGAGAGAGAGAAACACAAACTGGGGGAGGGAGAGAGAGAGAGAGAAACACAAACTGGGAGAAGGAGAGAGAGAAACATAAATTGGGAGAGGGAGAGAGAGAAACACAAACTGGGGAGGGTGAGAGAGAAACACAAACTGGGAGAGGGCGAAAGAGAGAAACACAAACTGGGAGAGGGAGAGAGAAACACAAACGGGGAGAGGGCGAGAGAGAGAGAAACACAAACTGGGAGAGGGAGAGAGAGAAACACATACTGGGGGAGGGACAGAGAGAGAAACACGAACTGGGAAAGGGAGAGAGAGAAACACAAACTGGGGGAGGGAGAGAAAGAGAAACACAAACTGGGAGAGGGAGAGAGAGAAAAACACAAACTGGGAGAGGGAGAGAGAGAAACACAAACTGGGAGAGAGAGGGGAAAAGAAACACAAACTGGGAGAGGGAGAGAGAGAGAGAAACACAAACTGGGAGAGGGAGAGAGAGAGAAACACAAACTGGGGGAGGGACAGAGAGAGAAACACAAACTGGGAGAGGGAGAGAGAGAAACACAAACTGGGAGAGGGAGAGAGAGAAACACAAACTGGGGGAGGGAGAGAAAGAGAAACACAAACTGGGAGAGGGAGAGAGAGAAAAACACAAACTGGGGAGGGAGAGAGAGAAACACAAACTGGGAGAGAGAGGGGAAAAGAAACACAAACTGGGAGAGGGAGAGAGAGTGAAACACAAACTGGGAGAGGGAGAGAGAGAGAAACACAAACTGGGAGAGGGAGAGAGAGAGAAACACAAACTGGGAGAGGGAGAGAGAGAGAAAAACAAACTGGGAGAGGGCGAGAGAGAAACACAAACTGGGAGAGGGAGAGAGAGAGAAACACAAACTGGGGGAGGGAGAGAGAGAGAGAGAAACACAAACTGGGAGAAGGAGAGAGAGAAACATAAACTGGGAGAGGGAGAGAGAGAAACACAAACTGGGGAGGGTGAGAGAGAAACACAAACTGGGAGAGGGCGAGAGAGAGAGAAACACAAACTGGGAGAGGGAGAGAGAGAAACACAAACTTGGGGAGGGACAGAGAGAGAAACACAAACTGGGAGAGGGAGAGAGAGAAACACAAACTGGGGGAGGGAGAGAAAGAGAAACACAAACTGGGAGAGGGAGAGAGAGAGAAACACAAACTGGGAGAGGGAGAGAGAGAGAAAAACAAACTGGGAGAGGGAGAGAGAGAGAGAAACACAAACTGGGAGAGGGAGAGAGAAAGAAACACAAACTGGGAGAGGGAGAGAGAGAGAGAGAAACACAAAGTGGGAGAAGGAGAGAGAGAAACATAAACTCGGAGAGGGAGAGAGAGAAACACAAACTGGGGAGGGTGAGAGAGAAACACAAACTGGGAGAGGGCGAGAGAGAGAGAAACACAAACTGGGAGAGGGAGAGAGAGAGAAACACAAACTGGGAGAGGGAGAGAGAGAGAAACACAAACTGGGAGAGGGAGAGAGAGAGAAACACAAACTGGGAGAGGGAGCGAGAGAGAAACATAAACTGGGAGAGGGAGAGAGAGAAACACAAACTGGCAGAGAGAGGGAAAAAGAAACACAAACTGGGAGAGGGAGAGAGAGAGAAACACAAACTGGGAGAGGGAGAGAGATAGAAACACAAACTGGGAGAGGGAGAGTGAGAGAAACACAAACTGGGAGAGGGAGAGAGAGGAACACAAACTGGGTAGGGTGAGAGAGAAACACAAACTGGGAGAGAGAGGGAGAGAATCACAAACTGCGGAAGATAGAGAGAGCGAAATCCAAACTGGGGGAGAGAGAGAAACACAAACTGGGGAGAGGTAATGTGAGAAATGTGTGGGTGTGTGGCGAGTGTGAAGTGTGAGATGTGGGTGTGTGTGTGGTGAGTGTGAGGGGAGAGCTGCAGTGTGAAATGTGGGTGTGTGTGGTGAGTGTGAGGGGAGAGGTGAAGTGTGAAATGTGGGTGTGTGTGGTGAGTGTGAGGCGAGAGGTGAAGTGTGAAATGTGGGTGTGTGTGGTGAGTGTGAGGGGAGAGGTGAAGTGTGAAATGTGGGTGTGTGTGGTGAGTGTGAGGCGAGAGGTGAAGTGTGAAATGTGGGTGTGTGTGGTGAGTGTGAGGGGAGAGGTGAAGTGTGAAATGTGGGTGTGTGTGGTGAGTGTGAGAGGAGAGGTGAAGTGTGAAATGTGGGTGTGTGTGCGGTGAGTGTGAAGGGAGAGGTGTGGGGTGTGCCAATGTTAGAGTGGATGAAGACGTTCTGCAAGGCAGTTTTTGTATTTTTGAGGAGGTGTGTCGCCATGGTGCTGGCAAGGGAGTTAGTAGGTGCCCTTAATCAGAGTGCAGCGTGAAGGGTTGGGGGTGTGGGTATTGCTTGAAGAGGGTGCAGAGAGTGGGGGTGCCCCAGGTGGGCAAGGAAAAAAAGAAGCCAGCATGACTGCCTTATCTTACTGGATCTGGTGTGATCATTGAATTTCTTCCTGCATTGCTCTGCTGTCCTGGGAGAGAAGAAGTGAGCCATCAGTGACAGTGACAGTACTAGTGGCAGTGCCACCTCCCTCCAGGCACCACGGCTTTAATGCTCTGCCAGGCTTGGTGGCCGTGTCCCCCTCAAATCTACCTCTTGTAAGAGGGCATCAAGGACCTCCTCTGAGAACTTCACCTTTTCCCTTCTCCCACCTCTTCTGTGTTGCTCAGTGGGCTCCGGTACCACCTGCATTTCCTCGCTGGTGCCAACACAAGATAAAAATGTGGGTCAGAGATGCAGTGGAGAGAGGTGAGCAGAGCTGAGAGAGAACACACTTGCTGCAGCCTTACCTGTCAGTCTCCCAGGGCCGTACTGAAGACAGGAGACTGCGGCGTCCTTGTAAACACACGTATTATTGTGGCACTCAAATTCCCTGGGGGTTTGGCTTCTTACATTCATTTTACACTCGTTATTCCAGAAGGAACACCTGCTGATATGCAGAAGAGCTTACCGAGGAAGTGTCCGTTCTGCTCCCCTGCTGTTGAATGGTGTTATTTTCTGGCACTCTTATGGTGCCACAGACATCGAGGAAACTCAGGGGCATGGGCTGTTCCATCGGTGTGTCGAGCTTCTCAGGAACCTGAGAGAGAGAGAAACCTGCAGTGACCTGTATCTAACCGAGGCTTTCTAAAGGCTCCATGTGTGTCAGTGATAGCTTTATTCCATTGGGTCAGTGAGTGCTGTGTGATTGGCTTGTTCCATCAACCAGCCCATGGAGAAATGAGGAGAGGGGCAGGTCCCAGTGTCAGTGACAGTAAAATGTGTTGTGATTGGCTCATTCTATCTACGAACAGAGAAATAAGTGAGATTTCCCAGTAATGTCACTGTGACTGGACCCTCTGTGAGGGAATCCCACCGATCCCAGGTCCCTGGGAGGCTGTTCCTTCTCCTCTCCTCACTTCACATGATTGTAGAGAGTTTGACCCTGCAGAGAGGGGGGAGCACAGACTGGAGACCCTCGGGATAATAATAATTATTAATAATGGAAAGATGAGGGCTCCAGTACAGAGAAACTGGACTGAACACAGACGGCTTTGAAAATCACAAACTGAGCTGAAGTGGCAGCAAACCAGGATCCCACTGCACGTGTGGAGATCAGTGTGAATGCAGGGAGACTGCAAATCCCGGGATTCTGCCATTTTCAGGATGGGTTGCTGCGGGGTCTCAGTACGAGCATTAGAAGGGGTGCAGGTTGTTGCACTGATCACTCGTTCCCCTTTGGGTTTCTGATCTGAAATGTCCCCACTGATAAAAACATTCTCTCCTCTTTCATTCCAGAGTGACTGAGACTCAGAGAGTCACAGACCCAGATGTTCCAGCGCTCACCCTGAACCTGTCCAATATATCTCAACTTATCCAGAAGAGGCTGAATGGATCGGAAAAGTATCACTCAGACATATTGGGAATCATTGGTAAGAACGTGCAGCTTTTCTCCAATATAAGGGACTGAGAGCAGGTCGGGTTAGTTGTGTTCAGACAGCTGGGAATATCCAAAATAATTCAGGAACTTACAAAGACACAGACACACACGCCCCATCACAGAGACTCACACAGACACACACGCCCTGTCACAGAGACTCACACAGACACACACGCCCTGTCACAGAGACTCACACAGACACACACGCCCTGTCACAGAGACTCACACAGACACATACGCCCCGCCACAGAGACTCACACAGACACACACGCCCTGTCACAGAGACTCGCACAGACACACACGCCCTGTCAGAGACTCAAACAGACACACACGCCCTGTCACAGAGACTCACACAGACACACACGCCCTGTCACAGAGACTCACACAGACACACACGCCCTGTCACAGAGACTCACACAGACACACACGCCCCGCCACAGAGACTCACACAGACACACACGCCCTGTCACAGAGACTCACACAGACACACACGCCCTGTCACAGAGAATCACACAGACACACACGCCCTGTCACAGAGAGTCACACAGACACACACGCCCTGTCACAGAGACTCACACAGACACACACGCCCCATCACAGAGACTCACACAGACACACACGCCCTGTCAGAGACTCACACAGACACACACGCCCCGTCACAGAGACTCACACAGACACACACGCCCTGTCAGAGACTCACACAGACAGACAAGTCCTGTCACAGAGACTCACACAGACACACACGCCCTGTCACAGAGACTCGCACAGACACACACGCCCTGTCACAGAGACTCACACAGACACACACGCCCTGTCACAGAGACTCACACAGACACACACGCCCTGTCACAGAGACTCACACAGACACACACGCCCCGCCACAGAGACTCACACAGACACACATGCCCTGTCACAGAGACTCACACAGACACACACGCCCCGCCACAGAGACTCACACAAACACACACGCCCTGTCAGAGACTCACACAGACACACAAGCCCTGTCACAGAGACTCACACAGACACACACACACCCGTCACAGAGACTCACACAGACACACACCCTGTCACAGAGACTCACACAGACACACACGCCCTGTCACAGAGACTCACATAGACACACACGCCCTGTCACAGAGACTCACACAGACACACACGCATACATAGACATGCAGAGACACACACAGACACCCACGCACTGCCAGAGAGACACACATAGACACGCACGGCCTGGTACAGTGAAACACACTGACACAGATAGATGCAGACACAATCAATAAATATACCAATATAAATAGATTCAGAGAGAGAGATATAGATAGAAATCAATGGAAGTCATGATGCTAAAGCATTTAAGCAACATTGACTGCTCCCACAATTGGCATCAAAACAAGTTATTTATTTAATTGTTCTCATCACTCTCTCACTGTGACTGTCTATTCCATTCTCTTTAATACCCACTCGACCTGATCCATTCTCGAATACTGACTGATCTGTTTCACTCTGTAATTCCCAACCCATTTTCCTATAGGTTTCATCTACTATAATACCTGCTCCGTCAGTTTCACTGTTCGGGTCTGTCGCACCTGTGCTGTCTGGTTCACTCTACATAATACGCAATTGACCTGTTTTGTTCTTTGTACAGGTGAGAAACAGTAAATCAAATTTATCATGAAGCTAAATGAGACAGCAGCAAGAGCAAATCAGCAGATGAGATGACAAAACAGGACTGAACTTGCTCCCACACATCGATTGGCTTCCTGGGTCCAACAGAACAAGTGTTTTAGAGGATTTTCTGCCCTTTTCTCCGAGTCCTTATAACTCTGGTGCTTAAGTCTCCACAGAGCTCAGTGCTGTAACGTGGGGTTAAATAGTACACAGGTGAATTAAAGCAAACAGCAGCAGCTGTCACACTGACCCCCCTAGAACTGTCAATCAGAATCAGCACAAACCACACGGTGGCAGCAACCATTTCAATCTGAAATGACACCCGGCTCCTGCAGTACCAGGAAATGATAATACTGACACATGGGGGCTGATTTTCGGATGGCCGAGCAGGTGCGTTGGGGGCGGGGGTCTCCTAAAATGGCGGAATCCCGGAGCGTGTCCGGAGCTCAGCTCCAACCCGTTCACTTTCGGGTTCCCCAGTGACGCGTTCAGGTGCGGCGCAGCTCCCGCATGCGGGACTCCCACTGCCGGCGGGATGCTACTTTACATAGTTATTTAGATAGTTGAGGTACTTGATAGACCTCATTGACTGGAGATTTTGGCAGGGGTGCAGTTTTGAAGGATCCTCAGTGTGTTTCCCGTGCTGTGGGAAACACTCCCTGTTGGAGCAGACGTGTTTCAGCCAGCAGCCAGTGGGAGATACGAAGGATTATTTGACCTCATTTATTGCAGCAGGGCACTCTGTCACTTCAGACAAAGTTTTGGCTGCAACACCTTTGTCTTTCCACTCAAAATTCTTAATTTATACCCTAAACTTTCTGTGCAAACACATTTACCGACTTTGCGGACCCCCTCAAACTCACACCGTCAGGATGGGGGACGCCATAGCTGTATTACTAGCCCAGTAACATAACCACTATGCTACCAGGGTACGGTAGCATAGTGGTTATGTTACTGGGCTAGTAATCCAGAGGCCTGGACTAAAATCCAGAGTCATGAGTTCAAATCCCGCCACGGCAGCTGGCGAATTTAAATTCAATTAATTAAATTCAATTAATTAAATTCAATTAATTAAATGAATAAAAATCTGGAATTAAAATACTAGTATCAGTAATGATGGCCATGAAACTATCGGATTGTCAAAAAAACCCATCTGGTTCACTAATGTCCTTTAGGGAAGGAAGCCTGCCGCCCTTACCCGGTCTGGCCTAAAAGTGACTCCAGACCCACAGCAATGTGGTTGATTCTTAATTGCCCTCTGAAATGGCCTAGCAAGCCACTCAGTTGTAAAATCTCGCTACGAAAAGTCATAACAAGAATAAAACCGGACGGACCACCCGGCATCGGACACGACAACGGCAAAACACCAAGCCCAGTCGACCCTGCAAGGTCCTCCTTACTAACATCTGGGGACTTGTGCCAAAATTGGGAGAGCTGTCCCACAGACTAGTCAAGCAACAGCCTGACCTAGCCATACTCACAGAATCATATCTTTCAACCAACGTCCCAAACTCTTCCATCACCATCCCTGGGTATGTCCTGTCCCACCGGCAGGACAGACCCACCAGAGGTGGCGGTACAGTGATATACAGTCAGGAGGGAGTGGCCCTGGGAGTCCTCAACATTGACTCTGGACCCCATGAAATCTCATGGCATCAGGTCAAACATGGGCAAGGAAACCTCCTGCTGATTACCACCTACCGTCCTCCCTCAGCTGATGAATCAGTCCTCCTCCATGTTGAACACCACTTGGAGGAAGCACTGAGGGCAGCAAGGGCACAAAATGTACTCTGGGTTGGGGACTTCAATGTCCATCACCAAGAGTGGCTCGGTAGCACCACTACTGACCGAGCTGGCCGAGTCCTGAAGGACATAGCTGCTAGACTGGGCCTGCGGCAGGTGGTGAGCGAACCAATACGAGGGAAAAACTTACTTGACCTCGTCCTCACCAATCTACCTGTCGCAAATGCATCTGTCCATGACAGTATTGGTAGGAGTGACCACCGCACAGTCCTCGTGGAGATGAAATCCCGTCTTTGCACTGAGGACACCATCCAACGTGTTGTGTGGCACTACCACCGTGCTAAATGGGGTAGATTCAGAACAGATCTAGCAGCTCAAAACTGGGCATCCATGAGGCGCTGTGGGCCATCAGCAGCAGCAGAATTGTATTCCAGCACAATCTGTAACCTCATGGCCCGGCATATTCCTCACTCTACCATTACCAACAAGCCAGGGGATCAACCCTGATTCAATGAGGAGTGTAGAAGAGCATGCCAGGAGCAGCACCAGGCGTACCTAAAAACGAGGTGCCAACCTGGAGAAGCTACAACTCAGGACTACATGCATGCTAAACAGCGGAAGCAACATGTTATAGACAGAGCTAAGCGATTCCACAACCAACAGATCAGATCAAAGCTCTGCAGTCCTGCCACATCCAGTCGTGAATGGTGGTGGACAATTAAACAACTAACGGGAGGAGGAGGCTCTGCAAACATCCCCATTCTCAATGATGGCGGAGTCCAGCACGTGAGTGCAAAAGACAAGGCTGAAGCGTTTGCAACCATCTTCAGCCAGAAGTGCTGAGTGGATAATCCATCTCAGCCTCCTCCCGATATCCCCACCATCACGGAAGCCAGTCTTCGGCCAATTCGATTCACTCCACGTGATATCAAGAAACGGCTGAGTGCACTGGATACAGCAAAGGCTATGGGCCCCGACAACATCCCAGCTGTAGTGCTGAAGACTTGTGCTCCAGAACTAGCTGCGCCTCTAGCCAAGCTGTTCCAGTACAGCTACAACACTGGCATCCACCCGACAATGTGGAAAATTGCCCAGGTATGTCCTGTCCACAAAAAGCAGGACAAATCCAATCCGGCCAATTACCGCCCCATCAGTCTACTCTCAATCATCAGCAAAGTGATGGAAGGTGTCGTCGACAGTGCTATCAAGCGGCACTTACTCACCAATAACCTGCTCACCGATGCTCAGTTTGGGTTCCGCCAGGACCACTCGGCTCCAGACCTCATTACAGCCTTGGTCCAAACATGGACAAAAGAGCTGAATTCCAGAGGTGAGGTGAGAGTGACTGCCCTTGACATCAAGGCAGCATTTGACCGAGTGTGGCACCAAGGAGCCCTAATAAAATTGAAGTCAATGGGAATCAGGGGGAAAACTCTCCAGTGGCTGGAGTCATACCGAGCACAAAGGAAGATGGTAGTGGTTGTTGGAGGCCAATCATCTCAGCCCCAGGGCATTGCTGCAGGAGTTCCTCAGGGCAGTGTCCTAGGCCCAACCATCTTCAGCTGCTTCATCAATGACCTTCCCTCCATCATAAGGTCAGAAATGGGGATGTTCGCTGATGACTGCACAGAGTTCAGTTCCATTCGCAACCCCTCAGATAATGAAGCAGTCCGAGCCTGCATGCAGCAAGACCTGGACAACATCCAGGCTTGGGCTCATAAGTGGCAAGTAACATTCGCGCCAGATAAGTGCCAGGCAATGACCATCTCCAACAAGAGAGAGTCTAACCACCTCCCCATGACATTCAACGACATTACCATCGCCGAATCCCCCACCATCAACATCCTGGGGGTCACCATTGACCAGAAACTTAACTGGACCAGCCATATAAATACTGTGGCTACGAGAGCAGGTCAGAGGTTGGGTATTCTGCGGTGAGTGACTCACCTCCTGACTCCCCAAAGCCTTTCCACCATCTACAAGGCACAAGTCAGGAGTGTGATGGAATACTCTCCACTTGCCTGGATGAGTGCAGCTCTAACAACACTCAAGAAGCTCGACACCATCCAAGATAAAGCAGCCCGCTTGATTGGCACCCCATCCTCCACCCTAAACATTCACTCCCTTCACCACCGGCGCACTGTGGCTGCAGTGTGTACCATCCACAGGATGCACTGCAGCAACTCGCCAAGGCTTCTTCGACAGCACCTCCCAAACCCGCGACCTCTACCACCTAGAAGGACAAGGGCAGCAGGCGCATGGGAACAACACCACCTGCACGTTCCCCTCCAAGTCACACACCATCCCGACTTGGAAATATATCGCCGTTCCTTCATTGTCGCTGGGTCAAAATCCTGGAACTCCCTTCCTAACAGCACTGTGGGAGAACCGTCACCACACGGACTGCAGCAGTTCAAGAAGGCGGCTCACCACCACCTTCTCGAGGGCAATTAGGGATGGGCAATAAATGCAGGCCTTGCCAGCGACGCCCACATCCCGTGAACGAATAAAAAATAAAAAAATAAATTCATCACTTCATCTGAGGACGAGCAATATCATCAGCCTCGCCAGGCACGCCGTCCACCTCCGCCACGTAGAGCTCCACAACACAGTGCTGCGCCACAGGCACCTGCACAACAGCATGGAGGGCAACAACAGAGAGAGCGGCGTCGCAGGAGGCACTACCCTCGCCACAGGGTCTACAGACCGAGGCTCAGCTTCCTGGACCTCTCTGAGGAGCAGTGCATACGGAGGCTCAGAGTCAGTCACCAGTTAGTCGAGGACATCTGCAGCCTCCTTCATGGCGAGCTGCTCCCGGCTGGGCCAAGCAGCATCTTCTCACCTGTCGCTGTCAAAGTCACCACTGCCCTCAACTTCTTCGCCTCCGGATCATTCCAGGGTGCTACCGGGGACATCGCCGGGGTCTCTCAGTCGTCTGCACACAAGTGTATAAGGCAGGTCATCGACGGCTTGTTTCGCAGGGCCTCGCAATACGTCAACTTCCTCATGGATGACCTCAGCCAGACGGAGAGGGCAGTGGGATTCCACGTTGTGGCTGGCTTCCCACGGGTGCAGGGTGTAATCGATTGCACCCATATAGTAATACGAGCATCTCCACACGAGCCAGGACTGTTCATCAACAGGAAGGGCTATCACTCCATCAACACTCAGCTCATCTGTGACCGCCGCAAGAGATTCCTTCACGTGTGCGCCAGATACCCTGGCAGCTGCCACGATTCCTTCATCCTCCAGGAGTCCAACATCCAGCCCCTCTTCCACGCACCGAACACCCGCAAGGGCTGACTCCTCGGGGACAAGGGATACCCCCTGCACACGTGGCTCATGACACCTCTGAGGAACCCCACCACCGAGCAACAGTGTCGATATAACGACAGCCACATCGCAACCAGGTCTACAATTGAGCATGCTGTAGGACTGCTCAAGATTGATTGTCCTGGGGGAGCGCTTCAATACGCACCAGACAGAGTGGGACGCATTATAGTCGTCTGTTGTGCCCTGCACAAGATGGCACAACAGAGAGAGGTGCCGCTCGAGGAGGCCCCCTCCACATCTGCCACCCATATGGAGGAGGAGGAGGCAGAGGAGGAGGAGCAACCCATGGGCAGAACAGTGGTTCACCTGGCTGCTCATGAGTCCGGTCCTCATCACCTGGACAGAGGAGCAGCCACACCAGCCCCTTCCCCCGCCCCCTGCACAAAATAGTCATGCAACTATACATGCATCCACTGTAGGGTGACCCAATGGGTGGCATCAAGTGTGGGTGTTTATGGTGAACCTCATGAAAGGGCCTTATTACACAAGCCAGTCAAGAATGGCCAAGACATGGCAGTAGTGGTGATAATAATAATATTTAATGTGCCATTAACAAAAATCAAATATAAATAAAGAACATGACAAACTGTCAAACACCCTTGTGAATCCCCTTCGTGCTCACAAAACCTTTGCCTCACGCTTACAAGTACTCCTATGTGGGTCTTCCCTTGTGGCTGCAGCAGAGGTAGTGGCGGGTAGCTCTTGCTCATGCCCTGACCGATTAGATGCTTTGGGCCTACGCACTCTGGGTTTCGGTGCCCGTGAGGGCCCCTCCAAAGACTGCTCCACTTGCACCTGTGCAGGGGCAGACTCGACCACCGGGAGAGGAGGCAGCATTGCGGGTACTGGTTGAGAGGGGGGCAATGGGTGAGACGTGGGAGCGCTTTGAGTGGCGTCCCCACTTCCATGCCCCCTTTCACCATCATCCCTCTCTTGGGCCAGGCCCACATCACTCCTACCACTCTGCTGGACAACAGTTTGGAGGACATGTGTGAAGATTTGTAAGGCCAGTGCCAGAGTATCTGCCTGCCTGTTTAAGGTGGCAGAAAGTTGCTCACCCTGAGTCCGAAGGGCCGTTGTCAGGGCCCCAATGGACTCATTGGTGAGCCGTGCTTGAAGCTCCATGGAGGCTAGCCTTCCCTCCATCGCAGACATTCCCGCACTTACCCGCGACACTATCTCAGGGAAGCCCTCACGTCCCTGTGACACTATCTCAGAGATTCCCTCCTGTACCTGTGCCACCATTCCACTCATGCAGGAGTTGGACTCCTCCAGCCTCTGCGCGACTGTGGAGAGTGCGCGTGGCACCTGTTCCAGCACCTCGCAGATGTGCTGCTTCCCCTCCATCATTCTCCTTTTAAAGGATGGCCCCCAATGTTCAGCATCTGTGTACAGCTGAGCACAGCCTGGAGAGGAGTGCTCCCACCGACGCGGACTCTCCACAGCTGCCCCTGCCACCAGTGTCTGCTCGTGCTCACATGTGTGTGGTGAATCACCATGTGCAACCCCAACTGACTGAGGACGGGGACCCACTGAGGTGTGTGTATCTGCGCTGGTGGATGGCTCGCTCAGATGTGAAGGTGCCCCCTCAGAGGCCGGCAGGTCCTCTGAGGAATCGCCCTCCGCCATCACGGCGGTCGCTGAAGGCCCTGTAAGAGAACAGAAGGCAATATTAAGCATGATGACAGATGATGAGGTGCTGAAGATGGCAAGGCATGTTAACATCAATTGCTATTGTGAGTGCTGAATGTTAAAGTTCTGTCACCAGCTGTTTGTCGGGTGGCCGTCTCGGCATCCCCGATGGACAGGCACTCGAGGGTGCGGCTTAGTTCAAGAGCCTCCCGCTCCGTATCCGTGAGGACGACCTGATGTTGCGGCTCCTTCCGGTCTTCACCCTCTCTCGTTCATTCTGGGCTCTCTTCTCCTATAAGAGAGGCATGAGTGAGGAATGATGACCGTGGCCACCCGCTGAATGCATTGATTTGGGTGAGGCTGACCATGAAAGAGATGCATCAGAGGGTGAGTGTGAGACAGAGCCATGACATTGTATGAAGATTGGGTTGAGTGGTAGTGGTGGGATGAGTACTGGGGAGGTGAGTAAGTGCAGGTAAGTTGAGGATGAGCTTTGAGTGGGTGTGAGGAGTGATATGATAAGAGCAGTGTTGGCAGTGCAGAAGGAGTTGTGGGGTGGGGGCGGTGATGTGGAAGATGGAGTGTAGGAGAATGAGTCAGTGTACTCACTTTGCTGACCTAGTTAGGTCATTGAAGCGCTTCCTGCACTGGATCCATGTGCGGGAGACGTTGCTGCTGCTGGTGACCTCCTCTGCCACCTCGAGCCAGGCCTTCTTGGTGGCAGAGGCAGGCCACTTCCTCCCGTCCATCGGGTAGAAAATATCCCTCCTCCTCCTCACCCCATCTAGTAGGACCTGGAGTGAGGCATCGGTAAATCTGGGAGCAGCCTTTCCCCTGGTCTGCTCCATTCTGTACTTTTGGTTATTTGCTGCAGGAGCAGCATCGGAGGACTGCCCCTTTAAATAGGGCTCCTCCAGCTGACAGCCTGTGATGCGGGTGCGCAGTCCGCCCGCTGCGCAGGTTGACGACGGGAAACCCGGAAGCCACGATAGGTGCCTTCAATTTACCCGCGATCGCGTGGGGAACGGACTGATTTCACTGGGCGGGTTACCCACATGCCCAGTCGCACCCCCCCCACTCCCCCGCTGCCATTCCGCCTCCCTGGTAATATCGGGGCCATGGACACTGGCCACTCACACAGACTCACTGGGGGTGATTTTAGGGGGCAATTGCAGGTGCGTTGACGTGGGGCAGCTCC
Source organism: Heptranchias perlo (assembly GCF_035084215.1). NCBI lineage: Eukaryota > Metazoa > Chordata > Chondrichthyes > Hexanchiformes > Hexanchidae > Heptranchias > Heptranchias perlo. The sequence goes on along the minus strand of NC_090338.1, from coordinate 72,574,525 downwards.
GAAAATCGCGGAAATCCCATTCGGGTTCGGAAGCCGGCTCCAACCCGCCAATTAAAGCCAGCGGGATGACAGTTAAAGAGCCAAATGTACCTCCCTGAGGTACTTAAGGTACTTTACCTGTGACAGATGAAGGGATCAGAATGATTTTTAACTTACCTGAGAGGCTTGCCCACCGCTTCTGATTCATGCATGGTGAAACCAGGATGAAGGGCTGGATCAGGGAACAAGAAACTAAATAAATTAAATAAAAAACCATAGATGGAAGTGAAAACACAAAGTCAACCTACCTTTGAAACCTGCTCCAATGTCCGATGTCTTCCGTTCCGATGTCCCCCTCTTCACCCCCCCAATGTCCCCCCAAGGTCCCCCTCTTCACCCCCCGATGTCCCCCCGACGACCCCCTCTTCACCTCCCCCCGATGTCCCCCTGATTTTCCTTCGATGTCCCACCGATGTCCTCCCGATCTTCCCCCGGTGTCTTCCCGATCTTCACCTCTCCCTTCGATCTTCCCCTCTCCCCCGATCTTCCCCTCTCCCCCCGATCTTCCTCTCTCCCCTCGATCTTCCTCTCTCCCCTCGATCTTCCCCTCTCCCCCGATCTTCCCCTCTCCCCCGATCTTCCCCTCTCCCCCCGATCTTCCTCTCTCCCCTCGATCTTCCCCTCTCCCCCCGATCTTCCTCTCTCCCCCGATCTTCCCCTCTCCCCCCGATCTTCCTCTCTCCCCTCGATCTTCCCCTCTCCCCCCGATCTTCCTCTCTCCCCTCGATCTTCCCCTCTCCCCCCGATCTTCCTCTCTCCCCTCGATCTTCCTCTCTCCCCTCGATCTTCCCCTCTCCCCCGATCTTCCCCTCTCCCCCGATCTTCCCCTCTCCCCCCGATCTTCCTCTCTCCCCTCGATCTTCCCCTCTCCCCCGATCTTCCTCTCTCCCCTCGATCTTCCCCTCTCCCCCCCGATCTTCCCCTCTCCAATCCCAGATCTTCACCTCTCCCCTCGATCTTCCCCTCTCCCCCCGATCTTCCCCTCTCCCCCCGATCTTCCCCTCTCCCCCTGATCTTCACCTCTCCCCCCAATCTTCCCCTCTCCCCCCGATCTTCCATTCTCCCCACCCCGATCTTCCCCTCTTCCCCCAATTTTCACCTCTCCCCTCGATCTTCCCCTCTCCCCCCGATCTTCGCCTCTCACCCCTATCTTCCCCTCTCCCATCCCCAATCTTCCCCACTCCCATCCCCGATCTTCCCCTCTCCCCCCCAATCTTCCCCTCTCCCGGCAACCCCCCCCCACCCCCCGTCTTCCAGTCCAGCGCTGGATGACATCTCGCTCTCTCCCTTTCTCTCCCCCCGACTTGTGTTGCAGCTCCTGACGGCAGCCTGTCAATCAGGCTGGCTGCCGGGCGTGAAACCCGGAGAGGACGTTAATCATCAGCAATCACCATCAATCGCGACGGAAAAGGTAAGTTTGGTTCCTGCAGGTTTGCCACGAGCCCAATCACCCCCTCCCACTGCCATCCCACCACCGTTGTAAAATCGAGCCCACTGTCGTCTTATCTGATTAATTACTGGCTCAAACAATCCCGTCTGCTTCCAACAGGCAGCAGGTGTCAAGAGAAACAACAGCTTCCAGTGTAACACCAGGCACTTCAGAAACCCACCCACCCATTCCACAGATGCTGCCTGGCCCGCTGAGTGTGAGCAATGCCACGGGGGATCTGCTAATATTTAATTACAGAGAAATGTAAAGACTATATAACCCCACCATCCAGTAATATGAAGGAGGCTGGACCTCGCTGGGTCACAATTCCCAATCACCGTGTGCTTTGTTTACAGTGCCAGCTTCCACCGAATACAGGGGCCCATCGAATGTAACTCCTCCCCCACACAGCTCTTCTGGGGCAGTCCCTGTCCCAGGGAATGTCCTCCAGCTGTCGACTGGGATCACGGGAAGAGCGGGAATATCCCAAGGTCTGTTTATAATCTTACACAAGGATCACGGGGGCAGTGATTCATTTCTGTTTAACTCTTTGTTTTTCTCTGGTGTTTCTTCAGTCAGGGTTTAGTACAGAGGATTCGAGGGTCGAGTTCCTGCAACTCTTTCCTCTCCACAACTCGGAATTGGTCCGAGTCTCAGACTGAGGGCTGGAGGGGGGTCCTGGGGAACTCACAGTGAACAGGGACTAAGCGAAGGGACATAAGATTCATCCGAATTCTCAGGTCAATCCGCGGGACTGTTTGTAAACTGATGGAGGCTTTAATCAAGCTGTGGGCAGGATGGAACAGTAACAGGAGGGAGAGAGCCCAGGGCACACTCCTGTATTCAAGATGGGACAGTAACAGGAGGGAGAGAGCCCAGGGCACACTCCTGTATTCAGGATGGGACAGTAACAGGAGGGAGAGAGCCCAGGGCACACTCCTGTATTCAGGATGGAACAGTAACAGGAGGGAGAGAGCCCAGGGCACACTCCTGTATTCAGGATGGAACAGTAACAGGAGGGAGAGAGCTCAGGGCACACTCCTGTATTCAGGATGGGACAGTAACAGGAGGGAGAGAGCCCAGGGCACACTCCTGTATTCAGGATGGAACAGTAACAGGAGGGAGAGAGCCCAGGGCACACTCCTGTGTTCAGGATGGAACAGTAACAGGAGGGAGACAGCCCAGGGCACACTCCTGTATTCAGGATGGAACAGTAACAGGAGGGAGAGAGCCCAGGGCACACTCCTGTATTCAGGATGGAACAGTAACAGGAGGGAGAGAGCCCAGGGCACACTCCTGTGTTCAGGATAGGAGAGTAACAGGAGGGAGAGAGCCCAGGGCACGCTCCTGTATTCAGGATGGAACAGTAACAGGAGGGAGAGAGCCCAGGGCACACTCCTGTATTCAGGATGGGACAGTAACAGGAGGGAGAGAGCCCAGGGCACACTCCTGTATTCAGGATGGAATAGTAACAGGAGGGAGAGAGCCCAGGGCACACTCCTGTGTTCAGGATAGGAGAGTAACAGGAGGGAGAGAGCCCAGGGCACACTCCTGTATTCAGGATGGAACAGTAACAGGAGGGAGAGAGCCCAGGGCACACTCCTGTGTTCAGGATGGGACAGTAACAGGAGGGAGAGAGCCCAGGGCACACTCCTGTATTCAGGATGGAACAGTAACAGGAGGGAGAGAGCCCAGGGCACACTCCTGCATTCAGGATGGGACAGTGACAGGAGGGAGAGAGCCCAAGGCACACTCCTGTATTCAGGATGGGACAGTAACAGGAGGGAGAGAGCCCAGGGCACACTCCTGTATTCAGGATGGAACAGTAACAGGAGGGAGAGAGCCCAGGGCACACTCCTGTGTTCAGGATGGAACAATAACAGGAGGGAGAGAGCCCAGGGCACACTCCTGTATTCAGGATGGAACAGTAACAGGAGGGAGAGAGCCCAAGGCACACTCCTGTATTCAGGATGGGACAGTAACAGGAGGGAGAGAGCCCAGGGCACACTCCTGTATTCAGGATGGAACAGTAACAGGAGGGAGAGAGCCCAGGGCACACTCCTGTATTCAGGATGGGACAGTAACAGGAGGGAGAGAGCCCAGGGCACACTCCTGTATTCAGGATGGGACAGTGACAGGAGGGAGAGAGCCCAGGGCACACTCCTGTATTCAGGATGGGACAGTAACAGGAGGGAGAGAGCCCAGGGCACACTCCTGTATTCAGGATGGGACAGTAACAGGAGGGAGAGAGCCCAAGGCACACTCCTGTATTCAGGATGGGACAGTAACAGGAGGGAGTGAGCACAGGGCACACTCCTGTATTCAGGATGGGACAGTAACAGGAGGGAGAGAGCCCAGGGCACACTCCTGTATTCAGGATGGAACATTAACAGGAGGGAGAGAGCCCAGGGCACACTCCTGTATTCAGGATGGGACAGTAACAGGAGGGAGAGAGCCCAGGGCACACTCCTGTATTCAGGATGGGACAGTAACAGGAGGGAGAGAGCCCAGGGCACACTCCTGTATTCAGGATGGAACAATAACAGGAGGGAGAGAGCCCAGGGCACACTCCTGTATTCAGGATGGGACAGTAACAGGAGGGAGAGAGCCCAGGGCACACTCCTGTGTTCAGGATGGAACAATAACAGGAGGGAGAGAGCCCAGGGCACACTCCTGTATTCAGGATGGGACAGTAACAGGAGGGAGAGAGCCAAGGGCACACTCCTGTATTCAGGATGGGACAGTAACAGGAGGGAGAGAGCCCAGGGCACACTCCTGTATTCAGGATGGGACAGTAACAGGAGGGAGAGAGCCCAGGGCACACTCCTGTATTCAGGATGGGACAGTAACAGGAGGGAGAGAGCCCAGGGCACACTCCTGTATTCAGGATGGAACAGTAACAGGAGGGAGAGAGCCCAGGGCACACTCCTGTATTCAGGATGGAACAGTAACAGGAGGGAGAGAGCCCAGGGCACACTCCTGTATTCAGGATGAGACAGTAACAGGAGGGAGAGAGCCCAGGGCACACTCCTGTATTCAGGATGGAACAGTAACAGGAGGGAGAGAGCCCAGGGCACACTCCTGTATTCAGGATGGGATAGTAACAGGAGGGAGAGAGCCCAGGGCACACTCCTGTATTCAGGATGGGACAGTAACAGGAGGGAGAGATCCCAGGGCACACTCCTGTATTCAGGATGGAACAGTAACAGGAGGGAGAGAGCCCAGGGCACACTCCTGTGTTCAGGATGGAACAATAACAGGAGGGAGAGAGCCCAGGGCACACTCCTGTATTCAGGATGGAACAGTAACAGGAGGGAGAGAGCCCAGGGCACACTCCTGTATTCAGGATGGGACAGTAACAGGAGGGAGAGAGCCCAGGGCACACTCCTGTATTCAGGATGGGACAGTAACAGGAGGGAGAGAGCCCAGGGCACACTCCTGTATTCAGGATGGGACAGTAACAGGAGGGAGAGAGCTCAGGGCACACTCCTGTATTAAGGATGGGACAGTAACAGGAGGGAGAGAGCCCAGGGCACACTCCTGTATTCAGGATGGAACAGTAACAGGAGGGAGAGAGCCCAGGGCACACTCCTGTGTTCAGGATGGAACAGTAACAGGAGGGAGAGAGCCCAGGGCACACTCCTGTATTCAGGATGGAACAGTAACAGGAGGGAGAGAGCCCAGGGCACACTCCTGTGTTCAGGATAGGAGAGTAACAGGAGGGAGAGAGCACAGGGCACACTCCTGTATTCAGGATGGAAAGGTAACAGGAGGGAGAGAGCCCAGGGCACACTCCTGTATTCAGGATGGGACAGTAACAGGAGGGAGAGAGCCCAGGGCACACTCCTGTATTCAGGATGGAACAGTAACAGGAGGGAGAGAGCCCAGGGCACACTCCTGTGTTCAGGATAGGAGAGTAACAGGAGGGAGAGAGCCCAGGGCACACTCCTGTATTCAGGATGGAACAGTAACAGGAGGGAGAGAGCCCAGGGCACACTCCTGTGTTCAGGATGGGACAGTAACAGGAGGGAGAGAGCCCAGGGCACACTCCTGTATTCAGGATGGAACAGTAACAGGAGGGAGAGAGCCCAGGGCACACTCCTGTGTTCAGGATGGAACAGTAACAGGAGGGAGAGAGCCCAGGCCACACTCCTGTGTTCAGGATGGAACAATAACAGGAGGGAGAGAGCCCAGGGCACACTCCTGTATTCAGGATGGAACAGTAACAGGAGGGAGAGAGCCCAGGGCACACTCCTGTATTCAGGATGGGACAGTAACAGGAGGGAGAGAGCCCAGGGCACACTCCTGTATTCAGGATGGGACAGTAACAGGAGGGAGAGAGCCCAGGGCACACTCCTGTATTCAGGATGGGACAGTAACAGGAGGGAGAGAGCTCAGGGCACACTCCTGTATTCAGGATGGGACAGTAACAGGAGGGAGAGAGCCCAGGGCACACTCCTGTGTTCAGGATGGAACAGTAACAGGAGGGAGAGAGCCCAGGGCACACTCCTGTATTCAAGATGGGACAGTAACAGGAGGGAGAGAGCCCAGGGCACACTCCTGTATTCAGGATGGGACAGTAACAGGAGGGAGAGAGCCCAGGGCACACTCCTGTATTCAGGATGGAACAGTAACAGGAGGGAGAGAGCCCAGGGCACACTCCTGTATTCAGGATGGAACAGTAACAGGAGGGAGAGAGCTCAGGGCACACTCCTGTATTCAGGATGGGACAGTAACAGGAGGGAGAGAGCCCAGGGCACACTCCTGTATTCAGGATGGAACAGTAACAGGAGGGAGAGAGCCCAGGGCACACTCCTGTGTTCAGGATGGAACAGTAACAGGAGGGAGACAGCCCAGGGCACACTCCTGTATTCAGGATGGAACAGTAACAGGAGGGAGAGAGCCCAGGGCACACTCCTGTATTCAGGATGGAACAGTAACAGGAGGGAGAGAGCCCAGGGCACACTCCTGTGTTCAGGATAGGAGAGTAACAGGAGGGAGAGAGCCCAGGGCACGCTCCTGTATTCAGGATGGAACAGTAACAGGAGGGAGAGAGCCCAGGGCACACTCCTGTATTCAGGATGGGACAGTAACAGGAGGGAGAGAGCCCAGGGCACACTCCTGTATTCAGGATGGAATAGTAACAGGAGGGAGAGAGCCCAGGGCACACTCCTGTGTTCAGGATAGGAGAGTAACAGGAGGGAGAGAGCCCAGGGCACACTCCTGTATTCAGGATGGAACAGTAACAGGAGGGAGAGAGCCCAGGGCACACTCCTGTGTTCAGGATGGGACAGTAACAGGAGGGAGAGAGCCCAGGGCACACTCCTGTATTCAGGATGGAACAGTAACAGGAGGGAGAGAGCCCAGGGCACACTCCTGCATTCAGGATGGGACAGTGACAGGAGGGAGAGAGCCCAAGGCACACTCCTGTATTCAGGATGGGACAGTAACAGGAGGGAGAGAGCCCAGGGCACACTCCTGTATTCAGGATGGAACAGTAACAGGAGGGAGAGAGCCCAGGGCACACTCCTGTGTTCAGGATGGAACAATAACAGGAGGGAGAGAGCCCAGGGCACACTCCTGTATTCAGGATGGAACAGTAACAGGAGGGAGAGAGCCCAAGGCACACTCCTGTATTCAGGATGGGACAGTAACAGGAGGGAGAGAGCCCAGGGCACACTCCTGTATTCAGGATGGAACAGTAACAGGAGGGAGAGAGCCCAGGGCACACTCCTGTATTCAGGATGGGACAGTAACAGGAGGGAGAGAGCCCAGGGCACACTCCTGTATTCAGGATGGGACAGTGACAGGAGGGAGAGAGCCCAGGGCACACTCCTGTATTCAGGATGGGACAGTAACAGGAGGGAGAGAGCCCAGGGCACACTCCTGTATTCAGGATGGGACAGTAACAGGAGGGAGAGAGCCCAAGGCACACTCCTGTATTCAGGATGGGACAGTAACAGGAGGGAGTGAGCACAGGGCACACTCCTGTATTCAGGATGGGACAGTAACAGGAGGGAGAGAGCCCAGGGCACACTCCTGTATTCAGGATGGAACATTAACAGGAGGGAGAGAGCCCAGGGCACACTCCTGTATTCAGGATGGGACAGTAACAGGAGGGAGAGAGCCCAGGGCACACTCCTGTATTCAGGATGGGACAGTAACAGGAGGGAGAGAGCCCAGGGCACACTCCTGTATTCAGGATGGAACAATAACAGGAGGGAGAGAGCCCAGGGCACACTCCTGTATTCAGGATGGGACAGTAACAGGAGGGAGAGAGCCCAGGGCACACTCCTGTGTTCAGGATGGAACAATAACAGGAGGGAGAGAGCCCAGGGCACACTCCTGTATTCAGGATGGGACAGTAACAGGAGGGAGAGAGCCAAGGGCACACTCCTGTATTCAGGATGGGACAGTAACAGGAGGGAGAGAGCCCAGGGCACACTCCTGTATTCAGGATGGGACAGTAACAGGAGGGAGAGAGCCCAGGGCACACTCCTGTATTCAGGATGGGACAGTAACAGGAGGGAGAGAGCCCAGGGCACACTCCTGTATTCAGGATGGAACAGTAACAGGAGGGAGAGAGCCCAGGGCACACTCCTGTATTCAGGATGGAACAGTAACAGGAGGGAGAGAGCCCAGGGCACACTCCTGTATTCAGGATGAGACAGTAACAGGAGGGAGAGAGCCCAGGGCACACTCCTGTATTCAGGATGGAACAGTAACAGGAGGGAGAGAGCCCAGGGCACACTCCTGTATTCAGGATGGGATAGTAACAGGAGGGAGAGAGCCCAGGGCACACTCCTGTATTCAGGATGGGACAGTAACAGGAGGGAGAGATCCCAGGGCACACTCCTGTATTCAGGATGGAACAGTAACAGGAGGGAGAGAGCCCAGGGCACACTCCTGTGTTCAGGATGGAACAATAACAGGAGGGAGAGAGCCCAGGGCACACTCCTGTATTCAGGATGGAACAGTAACAGGAGGGAGAGAGCCCAGGGCACACTCCTGTATTCAGGATGGGACAGTAACAGGAGGGAGAGAGCCCAGGGCACACTCCTGTATTCAGGATGGGACAGTAACAGGAGGGAGAGAGCCCAGGGCACACTCCTGTATTCAGGATGGGACAGTAACAGGAGGGAGAGAGCTCAGGGCACACTCCTGTATTAAGGATGGGACAGTAACAGGAGGGAGAGAGCCCAGGGCACACTCCTGTATTCAGGATGGAACAGTAACAGGAGGGAGAGAGCCCAGGGCACACTCCTGTGTTCAGGATGGAACAGTAACAGGAGGGAGAGAGCCCAGGGCACACTCCTGTATTCAGGATGGAACAGTAACAGGAGGGAGAGAGCCCAGGGCACACTCCTGTGTTCAGGATAGGAGAGTAACAGGAGGGAGAGAGCACAGGGCACACTCCTGTATTCAGGATGGAAAGGTAACAGGAGGGAGAGAGCCCAGGGCACACTCCTGTATTCAGGATGGGACAGTAACAGGAGGGAGAGAGCCCAGGGCACACTCCTGTATTCAGGATGGAACAGTAACAGGAGGGAGAGAGCCCAGGGCACACTCCTGTGTTCAGGATAGGAGAGTAACAGGAGGGAGAGAGCCCAGGGCACACTCCTGTATTCAGGATGGAACAGTAACAGGAGGGAGAGAGCCCAGGGCACACTCCTGTGTTCAGGATGGGACAGTAACAGGAGGGAGAGAGCCCAGGGCACACTCCTGTATTCAGGATGGAACAGTAACAGGAGGGAGAGAGCCCAGGGCACACTCCTGTGTTCAGGATGGAACAGTAACAGGAGGGAGAGAGCCCAGGGCACACTCCTGTGTTCAGGATGGAACAATAACAGGAGGGAGAGAGCCCAGGGCACACTCCTGTATTCAGGATGGAACAGTAACAGGAGGGAGAGAGCCCAGGGCACACTCCTGTATTCAGGATGGGACAGTAACAGGAGGGAGAGAGCCCAGGGCACACTCCTGTATTCAGGATGGGACAGTAACAGGAGGGAGAGAGCCCAGGGCACACTCCTGTATTCAGGATGGGACAGTAACAGGAGGGAGAGAGCTCAGGGCACACTCCTGTATTCAGGATGGGACAGTAACAGGAGGGAGAGAGCCCAGGGCACACTCCTGTGTTCAGGATGGAACAGTAACAGGAGGGAGAGAGCCCAGGGCACACTCCTGTATTCAGGATGGAACAGTAACAGGAGGGAGAGAGCCCAGGGCACACTCCTGTGTTCAGGATAGGAGAGTAACAGGAGGGAGAGAGCACAGGGCACACTCCTGTATTCAGGATGGAACAGTAACAGGAGGGAGAGAGCCCAGGGCACACTCCTGTATTCAGGATGGGACAGTAACAGGAGGGAGAGAGCCCAGGGCACACTCCTGTATTCAGGATGGAACAGTAACAGGAGGGAGAGAGCCCAGGGCACACTCCTGTGTTCAGGATAGCAGAGTAACAGGAGGGAGAGAGCCCAGGGCACACTCCTTTATTCAGGATGGAACAGTAACAGGAGGGAGAGAGCCCAGGGCACACTCCTGTGTTCAGGATGGGACAGTAACAGGAGGGAGAGTGCCCAGGGCACACTCCTGTATTCAGGATGGAACAGTAACAGGAGGGAGAGAGCCCAGGGCACACTCCTGCATTCAGGATGGGACAGTGACAGGAGGGAGAGAGCCCAAGGCACACTCCTGTATTCAGGATGGGACAGTAACAGGAGGGAGAGAGCCCAGGGCACACTCCTGTATTCAGGATGGAACAGTAACAGGAGGGAGAGAGCCCAAGGCACACTCCTGTATTCAGGATGGGACAGTAACAGGAGGGAGAGAGCCCAGGGCACACTCCTGTATTCAGGATGGGACAGTAACAGGAGGGAGAGAGCCCAGGGCACACTCCTGTATTCAGGATGGGACAGTAACAGGAGGGAGAGAGCCCAGGGCACACTCCTGTATTCAGGATGGGACAGTAACAGGAGGGAGAGAGCCCAGGGCACACTCCTGTATTCAGGATGGGACAGTAACAGGAGGGAGAGAGCCCAGGGCACACTCCTGTATTCAGGATGGGACAGTAACAGGAGGGAGAGAGCCCAGGGCACACTCCTGTATTCAGGATGGGACAGTAACAGGAGGGAGAGAGCCCAGGGCACACTCCTGTATTCAGGATGGAACAGTAACAGGAGGGAGAGAGCCCAGGGCACACTCCTGTATTCAGGATGGAACAATAACAGGAGGGAGAGAGCCCAGGGCACACTCCTGTATTCAGGATGGGACAGTAACAGGAGGGAGAGAGCCCAGGGCACACTCCTGTCTTCAGGATGGAACAATAACAGGAGGGAGAGAGCCCAGGGCACACTCCTGTATTCAGGATGGGACAGTAACAGGAGGGAGAGAGCCCAGGGCACACTCCTGTATTCAGGATGGGACAGTAACAGGAGGGAGAGAGCCCAGGGCACACTCCTGTATTCAGGATGGGACAGTAACAGGAGGGAGAGAGCCCAGGGCACACTCCTGTGTTCAGGATGGAACAGTAACAGGAGGGAGAGAGCCCAGGGCACACTCCTGTATTCAGGATGGAACAGTAACAGGAGGGAGAGAGCCCAGGGCACACTCCTGTGTTCAGGATAGGAGAGTAACAGGAGGGAGAGAGCACAGGGCACACTCCTGTATTCAGGATGGAACAGTAACAGGAGGGAGAGAGCCCAGGGCACACTCCTGTATTCAGGATGGGACAGTAACAGGAGGGAGAGATCCCAGGGCACACTCCTGTATTCAGGATGGAACAGTAACAGGAGGGAGAGAGCCCAGGGCACACTCCTGTGTTCAGGATAGGAGAGTAACAGGAGGGAGAGAGCCCAGGGCACACTCCTGTATTCAGGATGGAACAGTAACAGGAGGGAGAGAGCCCAGGGCACACTCCTGTGTTCAGGATGGGACAGTAACAGGAGGGAGAGAGCCCAGGGCACACTCCTGTATTCAGGATGGGACAGTAACAGGAGGGAGAGAGCCCAGGGCACACTCCTGTGTTCAGGATGGAACAGTAACAGGAGGGAGAGAGCCCAGGGCACACTCCTGTGTTCAGGATGGAACAATAACAGGAGGGAGAGAGCCCAGGGCACACTCCTGTATTCAGGATGGGACAGTAACAGGAGGGAGAGAGCCCAGGGCACACTCCTGTATTCAGGATGGAACAGTAACAGGAGGGAGAGAGCCCAGGGCACACTCCTGTGTTCAGGATGGAACAATAACAGGAGGGAGAGAGCCCAGGGCACACTCCTGTATTCAGGATGGAACAGTAACAGGAGGGAGAGAGCCCAAGGCACACTCCTGTATTCAGGATGGGACAGTAACAGGAGGGAGAGAGCCCAGGGCACACTCCTGTATTCAGGATGGAACAGTAACAGGAGGGAGAGAGCCCAGGGCACACTCCTGTATTCAGGATGGGACAGTAACAGGAGGGAGAGAGCCCAGGGCACACTCCTGTATTCAGGATGGGACAGTGACAGGAGGGAGAGAGCCCAGGGCACACTCCTGTATTCAGGATGGGACAGTAACAGGAGGGAGAGAGCCCAGGGCACACTCCTGTATTCAGGATGGGACAGTAACAGGAGGGAGAGAGCCCAAGGCACACTCCTGTATTCAGGATGGGACAGTAACAGGAGGGAGTGAGCACAGGGCACACTCCTGTATTCAGGATGGGACAGTAACAGGAGGGAGAGAGCCCAGGGCACACTCCTGTATTCAGGATGGAACATTAACAGGAGGGAGAGAGCCCAGGGCACACTCCTGTATTCAGGATGGGACAGTAACAGGAGGGAGAGAGCCCAGGGCACACTCCTGTATTCAGGATGGGACAGTAACAGGAGGGAGAGAGCCCAGGGCACACTCCTGTATTCAGGATGGAACAATAACAGGAGGGAGAGAGCCCAGGGCACACTCCTGTATTCAGGATGGGACAGTAACAGGAGGGAGAGAGCCCAGGGCACACTCCTGTGTTCAGGATGGAACAATAACAGGAGGGAGAGAGCCCAGGGCACACTCCTGTATTCAGGATGGGACAGTAACAGGAGGGAGAGAGCCAAGGGCACACTCCTGTATTCAGGATGGGACAGTAACAGGAGGGAGAGAGCCCAGGGCACACTCCTGTATTCAGGATGGGACAGTAACAGGAGGGAGAGAGCCCAGGGCACACTCCTGTATTCAGGATGGGACAGTAACAGGAGGGAGAGAGCCCAGGGCACACTCCTGTATTCAGGATGGAACAGTAACAGGAGGGAGAGAGCCCAGGGCACACTCCTGTATTCAGGATGGAACAGTAACAGGAGGGAGAGAGCCCAGGGCACACTCCTGTATTCAGGATGAGACAGTAACAGGAGGGAGAGAGCCCAGGGCACACTCCTGTATTCAGGATGGAACAGTAACAGGAGGGAGAGAGCCCAGGGCACACTCCTGTATTCAGGATGGGATAGTAACAGGAGGGAGAGAGCCCAGGGCACACTCCTGTATTCAGGATGGGACAGTAACAGGAGGGAGAGATCCCAGGGCACACTCCTGTATTCAGGATGGAACAGTAACAGGAGGGAGAGAGCCCAGGGCACACTCCTGTGTTCAGGATGGAACAATAACAGGAGGGAGAGAGCCCAGGGCACACTCCTGTATTCAGGATGGAACAGTAACAGGAGGGAGAGAGCCCAGGGCACACTCCTGTATTCAGGATGGGACAGTAACAGGAGGGAGAGAGCCCAGGGCACACTCCTGTATTCAGGATGGGACAGTAACAGGAGGGAGAGAGCCCAGGGCACACTCCTGTATTCAGGATGGGACAGTAACAGGAGGGAGAGAGCTCAGGGCACACTCCTGTATTAAGGATGGGACAGTAACAGGAGGGAGAGAGCCCAGGGCACACTCCTGTATTCAGGATGGAACAGTAACAGGAGGGAGAGAGCCCAGGGCACACTCCTGTGTTCAGGATGGAACAGTAACAGGAGGGAGAGAGCCCAGGGCACACTCCTGTATTCAGGATGGAACAGTAACAGGAGGGAGAGAGCCCAGGGCACACTCCTGTGTTCAGGATAGGAGAGTAACAGGAGGGAGAGAGCACAGGGCACACTCCTGTATTCAGGATGGAAAGGTAACAGGAGGGAGAGAGCCCAGGGCACACTCCTGTATTCAGGATGGGACAGTAACAGGAGGGAGAGAGCCCAGGGCACACTCCTGTATTCAGGATGGAACAGTAACAGGAGGGAGAGAGCCCAGGGCACACTCCTGTGTTCAGGATAGGAGAGTAACAGGAGGGAGAGAGCCCAGGGCACACTCCTGTATTCAGGATGGAACAGTAACAGGAGGGAGAGAGCCCAGGGCACACTCCTGTGTTCAGGATGGGACAGTAACAGGAGGGAGAGAGCCCAGGGCACACTCCTGTATTCAGGATGGAACAGTAACAGGAGGGAGAGAGCCCAGGGCACACTCCTGTGTTCAGGATGGAACAGTAACAGGAGGGAGAGAGCCCAGGGCACACTCCTGTGTTCAGGATGGAACAATAACAGGAGGGAGAGAGCCCAGGGCACACTCCTGTATTCAGGATGGAACAGTAACAGGAGGGAGAGAGCCCAGGGCACACTCCTGTATTCAGGATGGGACAGTAACAGGAGGGAGAGAGCCCAGGGCACACTCCTGTATTCAGGATGGGACAGTAACAGGAGGGAGAGAGCCCAGGGCACACTCCTGTATTCAGGATGGGACAGTAACAGGAGGGAGAGAGCTCAGGGCACACTCCTGTATTCAGGATGGGACAGTAACAGGAGGGAGAGAGCCCAGGGCACACTCCTGTGTTCAGGATGGAACAGTAACAGGAGGGAGAGAGCCCAGGGCACACTCCTGTATTCAGGATGGAACAGTAACAGGAGGGAGAGAGCCCAGGGCACACTCCTGTGTTCAGGATAGGAGAGTAACAGGAGGGAGAGAGCACAGGGCACACTCCTGTATTCAGGATGGAACAGTAACAGGAGGGAGAGAGCCCAGGGCACACTCCTGTATTCAGGATGGGACAGTAACAGGAGGGAGAGAGCCCAGGGCACACTCCTGTATTCAGGATGGGACAGTAACAGGAGGGAGAGAGCCCAGGGCACACTCCTGTATTCAGGATGGGACAGTAACAGGAGGGAGAGAGCTCAGGGCACACTCCTGTATTAAGGATGGGACAGTAACAGGAGGGAGAGAGCCCAGGGCACACTCCTGTATTCAGGATGGAACAGTAACAGGAGGGAGAGAGCCCAGGGCACACTCCTGTGTTCAGGATGGAACAGTAACAGGAGGGAGAGAGCCCAGGGCACACTCCTGTATTCAGGATGGAACAGTAACAGGAGGGAGAGAGCCCAGGGCACACTCCTGTGTTCAGGATAGGAGAGTAACAGGAGGGAGAGAGCACAGGGCACACTCCTGTATTCAGGATGGAAAGGTAACAGGAGGGAGAGAGCCCAGGGCACACTCCTGTATTCAGGATGGGACAGTAACAGGAGGGAGAGAGCCCAGGGCACACTCCTGTATTCAGGATGGAACAGTAACAGGAGGGAGAGAGCCCAGGGCACACTCCTGTATTCAGGATGGGACAGTAACAGGAGGGAGAGAGCCAAGGGCACACTCCTGTATTCAGGATGGGACAGTAACAGGAGGGAGAGAGCCCAGGGCACACTCCTGTATTCAGGATGGGACAGTAACAGGAGGGAGAGAGCCCAGGGCACACTCCTGTATTCAGGATGGGACAGTAACAGGAGGGAGAGAGCCCAGGGCACACTCCTGTATTCAGGATGGAACAGTAACAGGAGGGAGAGAGCCCAGGGCACACTCCTGTATTCAGGATGGAACAGTAACAGGAGGGAGAGAGCCCAGGGCACACTCCTGTATTCAGGATGAGACAGTAACAGGAGGGAGAGAGCCCAGGGCACACTCCTGTATTCAGGATGGAACAGTAACAGGAGGGAGAGAGCCCAGGGCACACTCCTGTATTCAGGATGGGATAGTAACAGGAGGGAGAGAGCCCAGGGCACACTCCTGTATTCAGGATGGGACAGTAACAGGAGGGAGAGATCCCAGGGCACACTCCTGTATTCAGGATGGAACAGTAACAGGAGGGAGAGAGCCCAGGGCACACTCATGTGTTCAGGATGGAACAATAACAGGAGGGAGAGAGCCCAGGGCACACTCCTGTATTCAGGATGGAACAGTAACAGGAGGGAGAGAGCCCAGGGCACACTCCTGTATTCAGGATGGGACAGTAACAGGAGGGAGAGAGCCCAGGGCACACTCCTGTATTCAGGATGGGACAGTAACAGGAGGGAGAGAGCCCAGGGCACACTCCTGTATTCAGGATGGGACAGTAACAGGAGGGAGAGAGCTCAGGGCACACTCCTGTATTAAGGATGGGACAGTAACAGGAGGGAGAGAGCCCAGGGCACACTCCTGTATTAAGGATGGAACAGTAACAGGAGGGAGAGAGCCCAGGGCACACTCCTGTGTTCAGGATGGAACAGTAACAGGAGGGAGAGAGCCCAGGGCACACTCCTGTATTCAGGATGGAACAGTAACAGGAGGGAGAGAGCCCAGGGCACACTCCTGTGTTCAGGATAGGAGAGTAACAGGAGGGAGAGAGCACAGGGCACACTCCTGTATTCAGGATGGAAAGGTAACAGGAGGGAGAGAGCCCAGGGCACACTCCTGTATTCAGGATGGGACAGTAACAGGAGGGAGAGAGCCCAGGGCACACTCCTGTATTCAGGATGGAACAGTAACAGGAGGGAGAGAGCCCAGGGCACACTCCTGTGTTCAGGATAGGAGAGTAACAGGAGGGAGAGAGCCCAGGGCACACTCCTGTATTCAGGATGGAACAGTAACAGGAGGGAGAGAGCCCAGGGCACACTCCTGTGTTCAGGATGGGACAGTAACAGGAGGGAGAGAGCCCAGGGCACACTCCTGTATTCAGGATGGAACAGTAACAGGAGGGAGAGAGCCCAGGGCACACTCCTGTGTTCAGGATGGAACAGTAACAGGAGGGAGAGAGCCCAGGGCACACTCCTGTGTTCAGGATGGAACAATAACAGGAGGGAGAGAGCCCAGGGCACACTCCTGTATTCAGGATGGAACAGTAACAGGAGGGAGAGAGCCCAGGGCACACTCCTGTATTCAGGATGGGACAGTAACAGGAGGGAGAGAGCCCAGGGCACACTCCTGTATTCAGGATGGGACAGTAACAGGAGGGAGAGAGCCCAGGGCACACTCCTGTATTCAGGATGGGACAGTAACAGGAGGGAGAGAGCTCAGGGCACACTCCTGTATTCAGGATGGGACAGTAACAGGAGGGAGAGAGCCCAGGGCACACTCCTGTGTTCAGGATGGAACAGTAACAGGAGGGAGAGAGCCCAGGGCACACTCCTGTATTCAGGATGGAACAGTAACAGGAGGGAGAGAGCCCAGGGCACACTCCTGTGTTCAGGATAGGAGAGTAACAGGAGGGAGAGAGCACAGGGCACACTCCTGTATTCAGGATGGAACAGTAACAGGAGGGAGAGAGCCCAGGGCACACTCCTGTATTCAGGATGGGACAGTAACAGGAGGGAGAGAGCCCAGGGCACACTCCTGTATTCAGGATGGAACAGTAACAGGAGGGAGAGAGCCCAGGGCACACTCCTGTGTTCAGGATAGCAGAGTAACAGGAGGGAGAGAGCCCAGGGCACACTCCTTTATTCAGGATGGAACAGTAACAGGAGGGAGAGAGCCCAGGGCACACTCCTGTGTTCAGGATGGGACAGTAACAGGAGGGAGAGAGCCCAGGGCACACTCCTGTATTCAGGATGGAACAGTAACAGGAGGGAGAGAGCCCAGGGCACACTCCTGCATTCAGGATGGGACAGTGACAGGAGGGAGAGAGCCCAAGGCACACTCCTGTATTCAGGATGGGACAGTAACAGGAGGGAGAGAGCCCAGGGCACACTCCTGTATTCAGGATGGAACAGTAACAGGAGGGAGAGAGCCCAAGGCACACTCCTGTATTCAGGATGGGACAGTAACAGGAGGGAGAGAGCCCAGGGCACACTCCTGTATTCAGGATGGGACAGTAACAGGAGGGAGAGAGCCCAGGGCACACTCCTGTATTCAGGATGGGACAGTAACAGGAGGGAGAGAGCCCAGGGCACACTCCTGTATTCAGGATGGGACAGTAACAGGAGGGAGAGAGCCCAGGGCACACTCCTGTATTCAGGATGGGACAGTAACAGGAGGGAGAGAGCCCAGGGCACACTCCTGTATTCAGGATGGGACAGTAACAGGAGGGAGAGAGCCCAGGGCACACTCCTGTATTCAGGATGGGACAGTAACAGGAGGGAGAGAGCCCAGGGCACACTCCTGTATTCAGGATGGAACAGTAACAGGAGGGAGAGAGCCCAGGGCACACTCCTGTATTCAGGATGGAACAATAACAGGAGGGAGAGAGCCCAGGGCACACTCCTGTATTCAGGATGGGACAGTAACAGGAGGGAGAGAGCCCAGGGCACACTCCTGTCTTCAGGATGGAACAATAACAGGAGGGAGAGAGCCCAGGGCACACTCCTGTATTCAGGATGGGACAGTAACAGGAGGGAGAGAGCCCAGGGCACACTCCTGTATTCAGGATGGGACAGTAACAGGAGGGAGAGAGCCCAGGGCACACTCCTGTATTCAGGATGGGACAGTAACAGGAGGGAGAGAGCCCAGGGCACACTCCTGTGTTCAGGATGGAACAGTAACAGGAGGGAGAGAGCCCAGGGCACACTCCTGTATTCAGGATGGAACAGTAACAGGAGGGAGAGAGCCCAGGGCACACTCCTGTGTTCAGGATAGGAGAGTAACAGGAGGGAGAGAGCACAGGGCACACTCCTGTATTCAGGATGGAACAGTAACAGGAGGGAGAGAGCCCAGGGCACACTCCTGTATTCAGGATGGGACAGTAACAGGAGGGAGAGATCCCAGGGCACACTCCTGTATTCAGGATGGAACAGTAACAGGAGGGAGAGAGCCCAGGGCACACTCCTGTGTTCAGGATAGGAGAGTAACAGGAGGGAGAGAGCCCAGGGCACACTCCTGTATTCAGGATGGAACAGTAACAGGAGGGAGAGAGCCCAGGGCACACTCCTGTGTTCAGGATGGGACAGTAACAGGAGGGAGAGAGCCCAGGGCACACTCCTGTATTCAGGATGGAACAGTAACAGGAGGGAGAGAGCCCAAGGCACACTCCTGTATTCAGGATGGGACAGTAACAGGAGGGAGAGAGCCCAGGGCACACTCCTGTATTCAGGATGGGACAGTAACAGGAGGGAGAGAGCCCAGGGCACACTCCTGTATTCAGGATGGGACAGTAACAGGAGGGAGAGAGCCCAGGGCACACTCCTGTATTCAGGATGGGACAGTAACAGGAGGGAGAGAGCCCAGGGCACACTCCTGTATTCAGGATGGGACAGTAACAGGGGGGAGAGAGCCCAAGGCACACTCCTGTATTCAGGATGGGACAGTAACAGGAGGGAGAGAGCCCAGGGCACACTCCTGTATTCAGGATGGGACAGTAACAGGAGGGAGAGAGCCCAGGGCACACTCCTGTGTTCAGGATGGAACAATAACAGGAGGGAGAGAGCCCAGGGCACACTCCTGTATTCAGGATGGGACAGTAACAGGAGGGAGAGAGCCCAGGGCACACTCCTGTATTCAGGATGGGACAGTAACAGGAGGGAGAGAGCCCGGGGCATACTCCTGTATTCAGGATGGGACAGTAACAGGAGGGAGAGAGCCCAGGGCACACTCCTGTATTCAGGATGGGACAGTAACAGGAGGGAGAGAGCCCAGGGCACACTCCTGTATTCAGGATGGGACAGTAACAGGAGGGAGAGAGCCCAGGGCACACTCCTGTATTCAGGATGGGACAGTAACAGGAGGGAGAGAGCCCGGGGCATACTCCTGTATTCAGGATGGGACAGTAACAGGAGGGAGAGAGCCCAGGGCACACTCCTGTATTCAGGATGGGACAGTAACAGGAGGGAGAGAGCCCAGGGCACACTCCTGTATTCAGGATGGAACAGTAACAGGAGGGAGAGAGCCCAGGGCACACTCCTGTATTCAGGATGGGACAGTAACAGGAGGGAGAGAGCCCAGGGCACACTCCTGTATTCAGGATGGGACAGTAACAGGAGGGAGAGAGCCCAGGGCACACTCCTGTATTCAGGATGGGACAGTAACAGGAGGGAGAGAGCCCAGGGCACACTCCTGTGTTCAGGATGGAACAGTAACAGGAGGGAGAGAGCCCAGGGCACACTCCTGTGTTCAGGATGGAACAGTAACAGGAGGGAGAGAGCCCAGGGCACACTCCTGTATTCAGGATGGAACAGTAACAGGAGGGAGAGAGCCCAGGGCACACTCCTGTATTCAGGATGGGACAGTAACAGGAGGGAGAGAGCTCAGGGCACACTCCTGTATTCAGGATGGAACAGTAACAGGAGGGAGAGAGCCCAGGGCACACTCCTGTATTCAGGATGGGACAGTAACAGGAGGGAGAGAGCCCAGGGCACACTCCTGTATTCAGGATGGGACAGTAACAGGAGGGAGAGAGCTCAGGGCACACTCCTGTATTCAGGATGAGACAGTAACAGGAGGGAGAGAGCTCAGGGCACACTCCTGTATTCAGGATGGGACAGTAACAGGAGGGAGAGAGCCCAGGGCACACTCCTGTATTCAGGATGGGACAGTAACAGGAGGGAGAGAGCCCAGGGCACACTCCTGTATTCAGGATGGAACAGTAACAGGAGGGAGAGAGCCCAAGGCACACTCCTGTATTCAGGATGGGACAGTAACAGGAGGGAGAGAGCCCAGGGCACACTCCTGTATTCAGGATGGAACAGTAACAGGAGGGAGAGAGCCCAGGGCACACTCCTGTATTCAGGATGGGACAGTAACAGGAGGGAGAGAGCCCAGGGCACACTCCTGTATTCAGGATGGGACAGTAACAGGAGGGAGAGAGCCCAGGGCACACTCCTGTATTCAGGATGGGACAGTAACAGGAGGGAGAGAGCCCAAGGCACACTCCTGTATTCAGGATGGGACAGTAACAGGAGGGAGAGAGCCCAGGGCACACTCCTGTATTCAGGATGGGACAGTAACAGGAGGGAGAGAGCCCAGGGCACACTCCTGTATTCAGGATGGGACAGTAACAGGAGGGAGAGAGCCCAGGGCACACTCCTGTATTCAGGATGGAACAATAACAGGAGGGAGAGAGCCCAGGGCACATTCCTGTATTCAGGATGGGACAGTAACAGGAGGGAGAGAGCCCAGGGCACACTCCTGTATTCAGGATGGGACAGTAACAGGAGGGAGAGAGCCCAGGGCACATTCCTGTATTCAGGATGGGACAGTAACAGGAGGGAGAGAGCCCAGGGCACACTCCTGTGTTCAGGATGGAACAATAACAGGAGGGAGAGAGCCCAGGGCACACTCCTGTATTCAGGATGGGACAGTAACAGGAGGGAGAGAGAGCAGGGCACACTCCTGTATTCAGGATGGGACAGTAACAGGAGGGAGAGAGCCCGGGGCATACTCCTGTATTCAGGATGGGACAGTAACAGGAGGGAGAGAGCCCAGGGCACACTCCTGTATTCAGGATGGGACAGTAACAGGAGGGAGAGAGCCCAGGGCACACTCCTGTATTCAGGATGGGACAGTAACAGGAGGGAGAGAGCCCAGGGCACACTCCTGTATTCAGGATGGGACAGTAACAGGAGGGAGAGAGCCCGGGGCATACTCCTGTATTCAGGATGGGACAGTAACAGGAGGGAGAGAGCCCAGGGCACACTCCTGTATTCAGGATGGGACAGTAACAGGAGGGAGAGAGCCCAGGGCACACTCCTGTATTCAGGATGGGACAGTAACAGGAGGGAGAGAGCCCAGGGCACACTCCTGTGTTCAGGATGGAACAGTAACAGGAGGGAGAGAGCCCAGGGCACACTCCTGTGTTCAGGATGGAACAGTAACAGGAGGGAGAGAGCCCAGGGCACACTCCTGTATTCAGGATGGAACAGTAACAGGAGGGAGAGAGCCCAGGGCACACTCCTGTATTCAGGATGGGACAGTAACAGGAGGGAGAGAGCCCAGGGCACACTCCTGTATTCAGGATGGAACAGTAACAGGAGGGAGAGAGCCCAGGGCACACTCCTGTATTCAGGATGGGACAGTAACAGGAGGGAGAGAGCCCAGGGCACACTCCTGTATTCAGGATGGGACAGTAACAGGAGGGAGAGAGCCCAGGGCACACTCCTGTAATCAGGATGGGACAGTAACAGGAGGGAGAGAGCCCAGGGCACACTCCTGTATTCAGGATGGGACAGTAACAGGAGGGAGAGAGCCCAGGGCACACTCCTGTATTCAGGATGGAACAGTAACAGGAGGGAGAGAGCCCAGGGCACACTCCTGTATTCAGGATGGAACAGTAACAGGAGGGAGAGAGCCCAGGGCACACTCCTGTATTCAGGATGGGACAGTAACAGGAGGGAGAGAGCCCAGGGCACACTCCTGTATTGAGGATGGGACAGTAACAGGAGGGAGAGAGCCCGGGGCACACTCCTGTATTCAGGATGGGACAGTAACAGGAGGGAGAGAGCCCAGGGCACACTCCTGTATTCAGGATGGGACAGTAACAGGAGGGAGAGAGCCCGGGGCACACTCCTGTATTCAGGATGGGACAGTAACAGGAGGGAGAGAGCCCAGGGCACACTCCTGTGAGCTGTGTGTTCCCAGTACAGCCAGAGGGCTGGGGGGAGGAGACCCTCCCATCGGGAGGGCTGAGTGGGGGGGGGGGGGTAGCAGGAGATCGGGGCTGGAGGAGGCCGAAGGTGCCTGTGGTGAACACTCCTGCTCCTCCTGGCCCACAAGGAGAGCTGAAGGCGCCACTTGCCTTGGGGAGCCGGCAGCTCCAGCCTCGGATCAGCTGCCGGGAATCCCACAGCCTCGGGCCGCCCGCTCACTTTCTGTTCAGTTGAAGTCGCGGTGCCGATGATGTCATCAGCCTGCGACTTTGGTATGTTAATTAGGCTCCCCCATGCCTTTTGCGG
Organism: Heptranchias perlo; assembly: GCF_035084215.1. Classification (NCBI taxonomy): domain Eukaryota; kingdom Metazoa; phylum Chordata; class Chondrichthyes; order Hexanchiformes; family Hexanchidae; genus Heptranchias; species Heptranchias perlo. Next base: position 72,551,944 of record NC_090338.1, on the reverse strand, counting down.
GAGCTATTTCCATGGCCCGAATTCTGCGCTTTAAAATTTAAAAGGGGGGGAATGGAGTCGGGTTGCCTGAACCTGATATATCAACTCCTCTCCCGCCCATCAGGAGGGTTAAAATCGAGGCCATTGTGTCTGGGAGAACGTGAGCACAGTGCCAGGGGCTTGTGTGATTAAACTGACTGCTACTGTGTGTCTCCACTGCAGTGTTTGCACTGAGTGTACAGCACTGGGACCCACACACTGCTATTTAACAGGGATTCTGATTGAAGGCCATTGATTTAACATGGGATGAATCCAGTCTAAGAGGTAATATGGGGTACGGTAGCATCGTGTTATGTTACTGGACTAGTAATCCAGAGACCTGGACTAACATTCTGGAGTCATGGGGCTCAATTTTAAAATCAAATTGCGGGTGTGTTGGGGGTGGGGGTGCTGCGAAAATGTCGAAAATCCCGAGCGGGTGAGGAAGCCGGCTCCAACCCGCCGCATTCCGGGTTCCCCACTGACAGGCCAGTGCGCCCGCCTCATGAATGCGGAAGTCCCGCCGGCAGTTAAAACCGGCGAGATGATAGTTAAAGAATCAAATGTACCTCATTGAGATGCTTAAGGTACTTTATTTCTGACCCCCCCTCCCCCCGATGTCTGCATCTACGATCTCTCCCTCTCCCCCCCCAATATCCCTCTCCGATCTCTCCCTCTCCCCCCCCAATATCCCTCTCCGATTTCTCCCTCTCCCCCCCGATATCCCTCTCCGATCTCCCCCTCTCCCCCAAAATGACCCTCTCCAATCTCCCCCTCTCCCCCCCGATATCCCTCTCCGATTTCTCCCTCTCCCCCCCGATATCCCTCTCCGATTTCTCCCTCTCCCCCCCGATATCCCTCTCTGATCTCCCCCTCTCCCCCCCGATATCCCTCTCCGATCTCCCCCTCTCCCCCAAAATGACCCTCTCCAATCTCCCCCTCTCCCCCCTGATATCCCTCTCCGATTTCTCCCTCTCCCCCCCGATATCCCTCTCCGATTTCTCCCTCTCCCCCCCGATATCCCTCTCCGATTTCTCCCTCTCCCCCCCGATATCCCTCTCTGATCTCCCCCTCTCCCCCCCGATATCCCTCTCCGATTTCTCCCTCTCCCCCCCGATATCCCTCTCCGATCTCCCCCTCTCCCCCCCGATATCCCTCTCCGATCTCCCCCTCTCCCCCAAAATGACCCTCTCCAATCTCCCCCTCTCCCCCCTGATATCCCTCTCCGATTTCTCCCTCTCCCCCCCGATATCCCTCTCCGATTTCTCCCTCTCCCCCCCGATATCCCTCTCCGATCTCCCCCTCTCCCCCCCGATATCCCTCTCCGATCTCCCCCTCTCCCCCAAAATGACCCTCTCCAATCTCCCCCTCTCCCTCCCTGATGTCCCCCCCCCCGATCTTCCCCTGTCCCCCCCACCCCGATCTTCCTGTCTCCCCCCCCCCCCGCGCCGATCTTCCCTGGTGAAACCAGGCATGAAGGCCCGGATCAGATAAAAATAAACGAAATAAATTAAATAAAAACCATTGCACAAAGTTAAAACACAAAATAAACCAACCTCTCCACCCTGCTCCGATGTCTGATGTCTCCCTCTCTGATGTCCCCCTCTCCCCCCGATGTCTCCCTCTCCGATGTCATTCCTGGGATGTGGAGACTGAAGGTAATTACTGGGGAATAGGGATTTTATATGGGAGTGTGGAGCGAGAGGGGACCAGGTCTTATCTTGGAAAAAGCATTAAATCGTGCTATTTATGTTTTTATCATGGTTGCTTCACAGCCTGGCACAATATGCAGTGCATTGACCTCCCAACGAATCTGTTTATCAGCAGGATCTGAGTTCAGTTAGACTACATGGCCGGGACTGTGTCATTTCACCAGGTCACTGACTCACTGACACATTTACACACATTTCAAACCACATTCACTGAAACCGTGTTTCCAGCATTTTATTGTTGGGAAAAATCCCTAAACCTCTTAAATTAATCCTATTTTCTGCCTGACTGCTCTCCTGAATGACCGTCCCAGCTCCACCCTACAAGAAGTCCTAGTTTGCCCAAAGCTTTCGCTCACATCCTATTCCCAGATTAACAATGTTTGCCAACCTTACTGGCTCCCCGCCCTCTTATATTGACTTCAAAGTCCTCAACCTCCTGAGAAAATCCCTCTGCTGACTCTATGGGGTAGATTTTGACTTTGTGCGATTGTGTAAAACAGGCGATTGGTAGTGGAAATAAAATCCGGGAGAGATGTAAAACAGGCTGCCGTTTGCTGTCGCCTATTTTACACTGTCGCAGAAAGTCAAAATCTACCCCGTACCTTTGTAACCTCCTCCTGCCCTGTGTCCCGGATCACATCACGTTCTCTTGCAGTTCTGGCTCAGTATGTATCTCCCACTCCCACTGATCCATCAACAATGGCAGATCCTTCAACCATATCGCCCTACGCTCTAACTCTCCCTGAACCCCTCTACCTTCCTGCTCCATAACTCTCCCTGAACCCTTCCACCTTCCTACGCTCTAACTCTACCTGAACCCCTCTACCTTCCTGCTCCATAACTCTCCCTGAACCCTTCCACCTTCCTACGCTCTAACTTTCCCTGAACCCCTCCACCTTCCTAATCTCTTGCCCCCCTTCAAAAACCTCCTCAAAACTTGCCTCCTCTTCAGTATTTCCTTAACTTTGCCACTGCTGCTGCTCATTGTTGGTTTCCCCGATTTGTCTGTAAAATTTGTTGGGACACTGGGCCATGTTATAAGAAATGTGCATGGTTTTTTACTCCTCGAGGTGGAAATTAGCTGTCGCGGGAGTGCCAGATGGACACACGTTAACCTACAAGGTGAAATGGCCATGCTGCATATGGGACTCGGTCTGGGGAGAGGAGTGCTCGTGCCATACATAGTCTGGGCTCAGGGGCGGGAAGTGTAGAGATTGACATTTGCTTGTCAGGAATGAGTTTATTGTACAAATTTCAAGTGGATCAGTTTGGATCAAATCGCACATTGATCCAAATTGATTCAAAGGAGGCAACATATAGCTTGGATAATAAGAGTCTAAATGGGGTAGAGGAGCAAAGGGACCTAGGGGTACACATTCACAAATCATTAAAGTTCACAATGCAAGTTAACAAGATCGTAAAAAATGCAAACAGAGCACTGGGGTTCATTTCTAAAGGGATAGAATTGAAAAGCAGAGGAGTTATGTTAAACTTATATGGAACCATGGTTAGACCCCACTTGGAATACTGTGCACAGTTCTGGCCTCCATATTATAAAAAGGATATAGAGGCACTGGAGAAGGTGCAAAAAAATTTGACGAGGTTGATACCAGAACTAAAAGGTTACAACTATCAGGAAAGACTGAACAATCTGGGGCTCTTTTCTCTAGAAAAGGTAAGCTGAGGGGTGACCTGATGGAGGTCTTTAAAATTATGAAAGGGATAGATAGGGTAGATGTAGAGAAGATGTTTCCACTTGTAGGGGAGTCCAAAACTAGAGGCCATAAATATAAGATAGTCACTAATAAATCCAATAAAGAATTCAGGAGAATCTTCTTTACCCAGAGAGTGGTTACAATGTGGAACGTGCTACCACATGGAGTAGTTGAGGCGAATAACATGGATGCATTTGAAGGGAAGCTAGATTAACACACGAGGGAGAAAGGAATAGAAGGATATGCTGATAGGATTAAATGAAGTAAGGTGAGAAGAGGCTCGTGTAGAGCATAAACACTACAGGACCTGTTGAGCCAAATGGCCTGTTTCGGCGTTGCAAATTATATGTAATTCTACGTAACTTAAATTTATTATTTTATTTCACAATGAAGTTGTTAATAATATTAGGAATGGATTTATCAACCATTTACAGATTCAAAATCTAAAGCAAACTGGGATTGAACACTGTGCAATCATCAGCTAACATCCCCACTTCTGACCTTATGATTGATGAAGCAGCTGAAGATGGTTGGGCCTAGGACACTGCCCTGAAGAACTCCTGCAGCAATGTCCTGGGGCTGAGTTGATTGGCCTCCAACAACCACGACCATCTTCCTTTGTGCTAGGTATGACTCCAGCCACTGGAGAATTTTCCTCCGATTCCCATTAGCTTCAATTTTACTAGAGCTCCTTGGTGCCACACTCGGTTAAATGCTGCCATGATCTCAAAGGCAGTCACTCTCACCTCACCTCTGGAATTCAGCTCTTTTGTCCATGAGGTCTGGAGCCGAGTGGTCCTGACGGAACCCAAACTGAGCATCGGTGAGCAGGTTATTGGTGAATAAGTGCTGCTTGATAGCACTGTCGACGACATCTTCCATCACTTTGCTGATGATTGAGAGTAGACTGATGGGGCGGTAATTGGCCGGATTGGATTGGTCCTGCTTTTTTGTGGACAGGACATGCCTGGGCAATTTTCCACATTGTTGGGTAGATGCCAGTGTTGTAGCTGTACTGGAACTGTTTGTCCAGTCTTCAGCCCTACAGCCGGGATGTTGTTCGGGGCCCATAGCCTTTGTTATATCCAGTGCACTCAGCCGTTTCTTGATATCACGTGGAGTGAATCGAATTGGCTGAAGACTGGCTTCTGTGATGGTGGGGATATCGGGGGGAGGCCAAGATGGATCATCCACTCGGCACTTCTGGCTGAAGATGGTTGCAAACGCTTCAGCCTTGTCTTTTGCACTCACATGCTGGACTCCGCCATTATTGAGGATGGGGATGTTTACAGAGCCTCCTCCTCCCGTCAGTTGTTTAATTGTCCACCACCATTCACGACTGGACGTGGCAGGACTGCAGAGCTATGATCTGATCCATTGGTTGTGGAATTGCTTAGCTCTGTCTATAGCATGTTGCTTCCGCTGTTTAGCATGCATGTAATCCTGTGTTGTAGCTTCACCATATTGGCACCTCATTTTCAGGTACACCTGGTGCTGCTCCTGGCTGCTCTTCTACACTCCTAATTGAACCAGGGTTGATCCCCTGGCTTGTTGGTAATGGTAGAGTGAGGAATATGCCAGGCCATGAGGTTACAGATTGTGTTGGAATACAATTCTGCTGCTGCTGATGGCCCACAGTGCCTCATGGATGCCCAGTTTTGAGCTGCCAGATCTGTTCTGAATCTATCCCATTTAGCACGGTGGTAATGGCACACAACACATTGGATAGTGTCCTCAGTGCGAAGACGGGACTTCGTCTCCACGAGGACTGTGCGGTGGTCACTCCTACCAATACTGTCATGGACAGATGAATCTGCGACAGGTAAGATTGGTGAGGACGTGGTCAAGCAGGTTTTGCCTCACCAAGTCCAGTCGACCCTGCAAAGTCCTCCTCACTAACATCTGGGGACTTGTGCCAAAATTGGAAGAGCTGTCCCACAGACTAGTAGATAAGTCACCCGGTCTGGATGGGATGCATCCAGGTTGCTGAGGGAAGTAAGGGTGGAAATTGCGGAGATACTGGCCATAATCTTCCAAACATCCTTAGATACGGGGGGGTGGTGCCAGAGGACTGGAGAATTGCAAATGTTATACCCTTGTTCAAAAAGGGGTGTAAGGATAAACCCAGCAATTATAGGCCAGTCAGTTTAACCTCAGTGGTGGGGAAACTTATAGAAACGATAATCTGGGACAGAATTAACAGTCACTTGGACAAGTGTGGATTGATTAGGGAAAGACAGCATGGACTTGTTCAAGGCAAATCATGTTTAACTAACCTGATAGAGTTTTTTGATGAGGTAACAGAGAGGGTAGATGAGAGCAATGCAGATGATGTGGTGTATTTGGACTTTCAAAAGGCGTTTGATAAAGTACCACATGGTAGGCTTGTCATCAATATTGCAGCCCATGGAATAAAGGGGGCAATAGCAGCATGGATACAAAATTGGCTAAGTGACAGGAAACAGAGAGTAGTGGTGAATGGTTGTTTTTTGGACTGGAGGGAGGTGTACAGTGGTGTTCCCCAGGGGTTGGTGCTGGGACTACTGCTTTTCTTGATATATATTAATGACTCGGACTTGGGTGTTCAGGGCACAATTTCAAAATTTGCAGTTGACACGAAACTTGGAAGGGTAGTGAACAATGAGGAAGATAGTGATAGATTTCAAGATGATAGATTCAGGCTGGTGGCATGGGCGGACACGTGGCAGATGAAATTTAACGCAGAAAAATATGAAGTGATACATTTCAGTAGGAAGAATGAGGAAAGGCAATATAAACTAGAGGACACAACTCTAAAAGGGGTACAGGAACAGAGAGATCTGGGGTATGTGTGCACAATTCGTTGAAGGTGGCAGGGCAGGGTGAGAAAGCAGTTAAAAAAGCATACGGGATCCTCGGCTTTATAAATAGAAGCATCAAGTACAAAAGCATGGAAGTCATGATGAACCTTTATAAAACACTGGATCGGCCACAACTGGAGTATTGTGTCCAGTTCTGGGCACCGTACTTTAGGAAAGATGTGAAGGCCTTAGAGAGGGTGCAGAAGAGATTTCCTGGAATGATTCCAGGGATGAGGGTCTTTAATTACGTGGATAGACTGGAGAAGCTGGGGTTGTTCTCCTTGGAGCAGAGACGGTTGCGCGGAGATTTGATAGAGGTATTCAAAATCATGAAGGGCCGAGACAGAGTAGATAGAGAGAAACTGTTTCCATTGGCGGAAAGGTCAAGAACCAGAAGACATAGATTTAAGGTGATTGGCAAAAGAACCAAAGGTGACATGAGGATAAACTTTTTTACACAGCGAGTGGTTAGGATCTGAAATGCCCTGCCTGAGGGGGTGGTGGAGGCAGATTCAATCATGGCCTTCAAAAGGGAACTGGATAAGTACTTGAAAGTAAAACATTTGCAGAGCTACGAGGATAGGGCAGGGGAATGGGTCTAGCTGGATTGCAATTGCATAGAGCTGGCACGGACTCGATGGGCCTAATGGCCTCCTTCCGTGCTGTAACCTTTCTAGGATTCTATGATTCTATTTTCATTTGTTTCACCTCAGACACTCCTATTCTGGATTGCATTGAGTTTTTTAATTTACCTCGTTCAAGACACATTGCATTGCTCATGGGTTATATGAACAGGACTATGCAAGAATACATGCATGATTTTGACTGAATTTCAACAGCAGGACAAAAAAAAAATCAAATTTATAAAGAAAAGGGAGAGCACAACAAAGAACACAAAAAAACAAGCAAGGAAAAGAATCACAGTACACTTCAAAATGCCAGACAACGCACCAAAACATTTCCTGAGTGTGTGTATCCTGAGTTCAGCAGGGCCATTTAAATTTGATCATAATGACTCAGAAGTGAGGTTTTTATGCCTTCTGCGACATTTTCCTGTAATTACGCTGGGTGGCAGTGATGTGTTAAACTCTCCCACATAAACCGGATGGTAAAATAAATGGGATGCTTCAAATTGGAGTCTTTTGGAAGGCTGTTGACCATAAAGTTAATCGGTGCGTGGGAAAAAGGCATTTTATTAAATAATACGGTGGGGGGGGGGCTTGTTCCATTCAATATTTGCCACCATTCCCCTTACACAATGTGTGTTCTCCTTCAGAGGTTCCCATCAAACTTATGCTACTTCAAGAAAGAGGAGCAGGATGAACAGGGACTGCTCGACACCAGGGAAGTGAGGCAATATCAGAGGAGGAGGAGGAGGGCTCCTACCTGCAGGTATCCCAGCAACCAGATGTATCATGACCTTTAGAGGAGCAAAGCCTTTGCAGGCCCAGTTTCACCAGGGAGGCTGTAACTGAATTGTGTCACCAGCCAAAGAGTAGGAAAAACACAATACTGCCAGTGGCAATGATGGCGACAACTGCCTTAACTTTTTTGCTTTTTTTTTATTCGTTCATGGGATGTGGGTGTTGCTGGCAAGGCCAGCATTTATTGCCCATCCCTAATAGCCCTTGAGAAGGTGGTGGTGAGCCGCCTTCTTGAACCACTGCAGTCTGTGTGGTGAAGGTTCTCCCACAGTGCTGTTAGGTTGGGAGTTCCAGGATTTTGACCCAACGACGACGAAGGAACGGCGATATATTTCCAAGTCGGGATGGTGTGTGACTTGGAGGGGAACGTGCAGGTAGTGTTGTTCCCATGTGCCTGCTGACCTTGTCCTTCTAGGTGGTAGGGGTCGCGAGTTTGGGAGGTGCTGTTGAAGAAGCCTTGGCGAGTTGCTGCTGTGCATCCTGTGGATGGTGCACACTGCAGCCACAGTGTACCAGTGGTGAAGGGAGTGAATGTTTAGGGTGGTGGATGGGGTGCCAATCAGGCGGGCTACTTTGTCCTGGATGGTGTCGAGCTTCTTGAATGTTGTTGGAGCTGCACTCATCCAGGCAAGTGGAGAGTATTCCATCATACTCCTGACTTGTGCCTTATAGATGGTGGAAAGGCTTTGGGGAGTCAAGAGGTGAGTCACTTGCTGCAGAATACCCAGCCTCTGACCTGCTCTTGTAGCCACAGTATTTATGTGGCTGGTCCAGTTCAGTTTCTGGTCAGTGGCATGTTGGTGGTGGGGGATTCAGTGAGGTAATGCCGTTGAATGTCAAGGGGATGTGGTTAGACTCTCTCTTGTTGGAGATGGTCATTGCCTGGCACTTGAGTTATTTCCAGGGAGCCCCAGTGTGGACATGAGTAACATCAGCCCATTTGCAGTGCATCGCGACATAAAGCAGGTGACTGATACATTGTTTTCAGAACAATTTCGTCACTTTCCCCATCAGCAAGAGAGAGCAATGGGAAACAGCAATGGGCCGGAACTTGCTCCGACCGCGTGGCATGGCTCTCGGCACATCCTGTGGATAAAAAGTAATGCTCACTGCGTGGCCACGACGTCCATTTGCTGAATTTTGAAATCTTCTTCAGTGGTGCACTCCGAGATCAGCGCAGGCCACGTGCGCTCTGAGATCAGCGCAGGCCACGTGCGATCCGAGATCAGCGCAGGCCACGTGCGATCCGAGATCAGCGCAGGCCACGTGCGTCCCGAGATCAGCGCAGGCCACGTGCGATCCGAGATCAGCGCAGGCCACGTGCGATCCGAGATCAGCGCAGGCCACGTGCGATCCGAGATCAGCGCAGGCCACGTGCGCGTGCAAAGGCTGTGGGAATGGAAGCCCCGCCCACAAGCAGGCAAGTAATACTCATTCATTTAAAGTGATATTAACTATGTTAGTCTAATTAAACATTTAACATAATAACATACCTCATTATAAAAAGGCAAGGAAATGTTTTATAATGTACTGGAACACACAGGAATTAAAAGTATTTTTTTAAAAATTTTTAATGATTAAAAAGTATTAAAATAAGAATAATTAGACATTCCACATTTTTAAAATTTAATTTATTGTTGTTTTGCAGTCATTAACAGTCACCCCGCTTTTAAAAAGTAGTGTAGGGCTGGTATTTTCCAGCGTACCTTCTTGTGGCGTAAATATCTTCATTCCAGCTGGGCAGATGGGGAAGTTTACGGATGTTTCCTGATTGTATTGATTGTAACGTAGGTGGCCCTTTAATTTATAACTGTCAAAACGCCGGTGAACCAATCGGAGCAAGTTCGCGATTTTGGGGTTTTGGATTCACGGCGGTTGGGATGGACGCCATTACAGAGCGGCGTCCAAGGTCAGTAATTTCTGGGCCATTGTTTTTTTTATCAAGTGGCAAGTCCAAGATGTCGATAATGACATGCACATAGCTTCAATAAACAGCAGTGCTCCATACAACCACGAGGAGATTTCAATCGTTCAAAAAAGCAGAGGATGCGGTGGAGCAAGCCCTTGGCTCTTCCATATGCTGATTCGGTAGACCTTGGAACAGGATACCTTCTCCCTGAGCATTTCCCATTTCAGTCTCCCCTACGTCCTTGAATAAATAAACATTTTCTGTACTCTGAATACCATCTTCCCTTGTGAAGGCATGTCACCCTCGTCAGCCACACATTGCTTTCTCTAGCAACACAAATTAAACTGTGTGGGAAGACTGAAAATACAAGGCAAACATTTTCTTTTCTACCAATAACTGTGAGTGTCATGTCACTGCTTGTGGAGATTCAGGTGACTCGCCACCTCCATGAGCATTGGCATCAGATGGCCTTGCTTGAGGTTGTTGTACTTTTCCACCAGTAGTGACGACCTGGCCGCATGGGAAGACATTAGAGCTGGGAGCTTGGAATGGTCTGGGTGTGGCATCATTGTGAGACAGAACATCATAGTCCTCTGCCACTTCAATCATGCCCCTGCTTGAGTCTCCATGTACGTCATTGTGCCTGTTGATCAGAAACCCCCAAAACAGCAATGGTAAAGTTGAAGCCCTATCAATGGCTCACTGAATTCAGCCATACTGATCAGATAACCTGTCCAAGGAGGAGTCTGATTGGCGAAAGTCAGCGCATTCATGAGAGACAAAGACTGACATTATAACCTCTACAATGAAAAGCTGAGCTGCAGATGTCCTAGGAAGTGCCCTGTGCTCTAAGGTGGGCTACAGAATTTCAGCGGCCTACATGAGAACCCCACATACCTGGGTATTGGACACCTCCACAATAGAAGCTCTGAGGCTGAACTCTCGATCATTTGAGCAACCTATTATGTTTCTAAAGGATTTGTTTTTTAAAAGCTAGGTCTGGATGTCAGCATCCCCTCATCAGCTGCGGGTAGGTGCAGCAGATCCTTCTAAACAACTGGCTCACTGTGCTTCTTCAAACTGGTTTCTATATTCACCGTGATGGATGTCTCTGGGCTACTGTTTGTCACAGTTCAATTGAGCAATGGACAGCGGTGCAAGGTGGCAGAAATCTTGAGCAAACTTCCCCATGGTATTCCTCTGTGTGGCAATATACGCAGTGCTCTCGTTCAACAGGAAGGTGCAGAATGTGAATGCATCTCGCTCGCCATTCACAAGGAATTCAACACAGGTGTGAGTGAGGATTCCTTAATGGGGATAATTGGTGAATGTGAAACATCAGTGATGTTTTCCTATCTTCTCCACATATGAGGCTGTGAGCAAAGAAATACTAAACCCAGGGCCCACGGGAGTCCATTCTGGTCACTATTTCACACTAAACCCAGGGCCCGTGGGAATGCAGTCTAGGCACTATTTCACACTAAACCCTGAGCAGGTGGGAGTCCAGTCTGAGCACTATTTCACACTGAAACCTGAGCAGGTGGGAGTCCAGTCTGAGCACTATTTCACACTAAACCCTGAGCAGGTGGGAGTCCAGTCTGAGCACTATTTCACACTAAACCCTGAGCAGGTGGGAGTCCAGTCTAGGCACTATTTCACACCAAACCCTGAGCAGGTGGGAGTCCAGTCTAGGCACTATTTCACACTAAACCCTGAGCAGGTGGGAGTCCAGTCGAGGCACTATTTCACACCAAACCCTGAGCAGGTGGGAGTCCAGTCTCGGCACTATTTCACACTAAACCCTGAGCAGGTGGGAGTCCAGTCTGAGTACTATTTCACACTAAACCCTGAGCAGGTGGGAGTCCAGTCTCGGCACTATTTCACACTAAACCCTGAGCAGGTGGGAGTCCAGTCTAGGCACTATTTCACACTAAACCCTGAGCAGGTGGGAGTCCAGTCTAGGCACTATTTCACACTAAACCCTGAGCAGGTGGGCGTCCAGTCTAGGCACTATTTCACACTAAACCCTGAGCAGGTGGGAGTCCAGTCTAGGCACTATTTCACACCAAACCCTGAGCAGGTGGGAGTCCAGTCTGGGCTCTATTTCACACTAAACCCTGAGCAGGTGGGAGTCCAGTCTAGGCACTATTTCACACCAAACCCTAAGCAGGTGGGAGTCCAGTCTAGGCACTATTTCACACCAAACCCTGAGCAGGTGGGAGTCCAGTCTGAGTACTATTTCACACCAAACCCTGAGCAGGTGGGAGTCCAGTCTAAGCACTATTTCACACCAAACCCTGAGCAGGTGGGAGTCCAGTCTCGGCACTATTTCACACCAAACCCTTAGCAGGTGGGAGTCCAGTCTGAGTACTATTTCACACCAAACCCTGAGCAGGTGGGAGTCCAGTCTAGGCACTATTTCACACCAAACCCTGAGCAGGTGGGAGTCCAGTCTAGGCACTATTTCACACCAAACCCTGAGCAGGTGGGAGTCCAGTCTAGGCACTATTTCACACCAAACGCTAAGCAGGTGGGAGTCCAGTCTAGGCACTATTTCAGACTAAACCCTGAGCAGGTGGGAGTCCAGTCTGAGTACTATTTCACACCAAACCCTGAGCAGGTGGGAGTCCAGTCTAGGCACTATTTCACACCAAACCCTGAGCAGGTGGGAGTCCAGTCTAGGCACTATTTCACACCAAACCCTGAGCAGGTGGGAGTCCAGTCTAGGCACTATTTCACACCAAACCCTAAGCAGGTGGGAGTCCAGTCTAGGCACTATTTCAGACTAAACCCTAAGCAGGTGAGAGTCCAGTCTAGGCACTATTTCACACCAAACCCTAAGCAGGTGGGAGTCCAGTCTAGGCACTATTTCACACCAAACCCTGAGCAGGTGGGAGTCCAGTCTAGGCACTATTTCACACTAAACCCTGAGCAGGTGGGAGTCCAGTCTGAGTACTATTTCACACCAAACCCTGAGCAGGTGGGAGTCCAGTCTGAATACTATTTCACACCAAACCCTAAGCAGGTGGGAGTCCAGTCTAGGCACTATTTCAGACTAAACCCTGAGCAGGTGGGAGTCCAGTCTGAGTACTATTTCACACCAAACCCTAAGCAGGTGGGAGTCCAGTCTAGGCACTATTTCACACTAAACCCTGAGCAGGTGGGAGTCCAGTCTAGGCACTATTTCACACTAAACCCTGAGCAGGTGGGCGTCCAGTCTAGGCACTATTTCACACTAAACCCTGAGCAGGTGGGAGTCCAGTCTAGGCACTATTTCACACCAAACCCTGAGCAGGTGGGAGTCCAGTCTGGGCTCTATTTCACACTAAACCCTGAGCAGGTGGGAGTCCAGTCTAGGCACTATTTCACACCAAACCCTAAGCAGGTGGGAGTCCAGTCTAGGCACTATTTCACACCAAACCCTGAGCAGGTGGGAGTCCAGTCTAGGCACTATTTCACACCAAACCCTGAGCAGGTGGGAGTCCAGTCTGAGTACTATTTCACACCAAACCCTGAGCAGGTGGGAGTCCAGTCTAGGCACTATTTCACACCAAACCCTGAGCAGGTGGGAGTCCAGTCTCGGCACTATTTCACACCAAACCCTTAGCAGGTGGGAGTCCAGTCTGAGTACTATTTCACACCAAACCCTGAGCAGGTGGGAGTCCAGTCTAGGCACTATTTCACACCAAACCCTAAGCAGGTGGGAGTCCAGTCTAGGCACTATTTCAGACTAAACCCTGAGCAGGTGGGAGTCCAGTCTGAGCACTATTTCACACCAAACCCTGAGCAGGTGGGAGACCAGTCTAGGCACTATTTCACACTAAACCCTGAGCAGGTGGGAGTCCAGTCTAGGCACTATTTCACACCAAACCCTGAGCAGGTGGGAGTCCAGTCTAGGCACTATTTCACACCAAACCCTAAGCAGGTGGGAGTCCAGTCTAGGCACTATTTCACACCAAACCCTGAGCAGGTGGGAGTCCAGTCTAGGCACTATTTCACACTAAACCCTGAGCAGGTGGGAGTCCAGTCTGAGTACTATTTCACACCAAACCCTGAGCAGGTGGGAGTCCAGTCTAGGCACTATTTCACACTAAACCCTGAGCAGGTGGGAGTCCAGTCTGAGTACTATTTCACACCAAACCCTGAGCAGGTGGGAGTCCAGTCTAGGCACTATTTCACACCAAACCCTGAGCAGGTGGGAGTCCAGTCTCGGCACTATTTCACACCAAACCCTAAGCAGGTGGGAGTCCAGTCTAGGCACTATTTCAGACTAAACCCTGAGCAGGTGGGAGTCCCGTCTGAGTACTATTTCACACCAAACCCTGAGCAGGTGGGAGTCCAGTCTAGGCACTATTTCACACTAAACCCTGAGCAGGTGGGAGTCCAGTCTAGGCACTATTTCACACCAAACCCTGAGCAGGTGGGAGTTCAGTCTAGGCACTATTTCACACCAAACCCTGAGCAGGTGGGAGTCCAGTCTAGGCACTATTTCACACCAAACCCTGAGCAGGTGGGAGTCCAGTCTCGGCACTATTTCACACTAAACCCTGAGCAGGTGGGAGTCCAGTCTAGGCACTATTTCACACCAAACCCTGAGCAGGTGGGAGTCCAGTCTGAGTACTATTTCACACCAAACCCTGAGCAGGTGGGAGTCCAGTCTAGGCACTATTTCACACCAAACCCTGAGCAGGTGGGAGTCCAGTCTCGGCACTATTTCACACTAAACCCTGAGCAGGTGGGAGTCCAGTCTAGGCATTATTTCACACCAAACCCTGAGCAGGTGGGAGTCCAGTCTCGGCACTATTTCACACTAAACCCTGAGCAGGTGGGAGTGCAGTCTAGGCATTATTTCACACCAAACCCTGAGCAGGTGGGAGTCCAGTCTGGGCTCTATTTCACACTAAACCCTGAGCAGGTGGGAGTCCAGTCTGGGCTCTATTTCACACTAAACCCTGAGCAGGTGGGAGTCCAGTCTAGGCACTATTTCACACCAAACCCTAAGCAGGTGGGAGTCCAGTCTGAGCACTATTTCACACTAAACCCTGAGCAGGTGGGAGTCCAGTCTGAGCACTATTTCTCACTAAACCCTGAGCAGGTGGGAGTCCAGCCTCAGCTCTATTTCGTGCTAAAGCCAATGCCGAGGAAAATCTAGCCCAAGATCTCAGCCAAAAGGTTCAAAGTCCAATCGTTAAGAGGCATTAGATGCAGAATGTTATTGTTGCAATGTACATAAATCTGTATTAAGGTTTGCAGAATGCCTGCTTGGAGGATGGTAATTAATTGCTATTGTCCTTGGGTCTGTCAAAGCTTACTGAATAATAACCATATATAGGATTAATTGTTATTACACTCAGGGGAAAAAAATCATCATAAACATCACTCTATTAGTGATAGAGTGATGTTTATGATGAAAATATCAGAACAAGATATTTTGTTCTGATATTTTCTGTCAAAGAGCAAAATTAAAAACAGAAGTGTTGACAGTGTGTCATGAATTACTGAAGGAAGATTTCAATACCAAAATAACTTTTTTATTACTGACAAGATTGCACTATTGTTAAGAAATGTAATTCAGTTGATTACATTTTTCTAATTCTTCTTTACAATTTCAAAGATCAAAATTTTACAGAAAATCAGTCCTTGCAACTATTATATCGAATGTCAAAAAACACCCACTTTTTTAGGTGCCAAGAGGGTAATTAGTAATCAAATGTAACATTAAAATGCACGATATTACAATACTACAAGCAAAAAAAGTAATGTAACAAATAACATCCTCTTTCATGAAAATGACTATTTCCTTTTCATCTTGTTCACTGGTGCTTCACACTTTTCTGGAGAAAAGTTAGTTTCCTGCTTGTATTTCTCAATCCCTGCAAAACGCAATAAAAATATAAATGTGTATGAGCACCAGTATTTATAATTCCCACGTGCTGCATCCTCTTTTCTACGCTATGCTACGGTGCTTCAGTTCTTTGCTATGTTAATTATCGTATAAAAATGGTCCACTTCCTTCCAAAGGCCCACAGGTGTCTAATGTCACTGTACTGCTGCACTTACCAAAGGACATGGAGTCCAGCAGGCTCCTGTTCCTCCTCTGCCATCACTTGCCATGTGCTGTGCATTATGACTCACCCGGTGCTACCTCCTCAAGCTCACTAACTGCATCCTCTGAGACGTGTGAGGCTGCGCTGCTGCTTGTAAATGTTGACGATGGGATGAATGTTGCCTCGTTTCAGCCCACTGACAGTGCGAGTAGGCTGTCCCTTCCAGGCCTACTTTAACAGAGAAACAACAATAACTTGCATTTATATAGCGCCTTTAAAATGTTGTAGTAAAACATCCCAAGGCGCTTCACATGGGTGTAATCAGATATAAACTGACACCGAGCCAAAGGAGACATTAGGTCAGGTGACCAAAAGCTTCGTCAAAGAGGTAGGTTTTAAGGAGTGTCTTAAAGGAGCAGAGAGGTAGAGAGTTTAGGGAGGGAATTCCAGAGCTTAGGACCTAGGCAGCTGAAGCCACAGCCACCAATGATGGGGCTAGGGATGTTGGGGATGCACAAGAGGCCAGAATTGGAAGAACACAGAGTTTTCGGAGAGCTGTAGGGCTGAAGGAGGTTACAGAGATAGGAAGGGGCGAGACCATGGAGGGATTTGAACACATGGATGAGAATTTTAAATTCGAGGATTTGCTGGACCGGGAGCCAATGTAGGTCGGCGAGCACAGCAAGATGGGTGAATGGGACTTGGTGCGAGTTAGAATACGGGCGGCAGAATTTTGAATGAGCTCAAGTTTATGGAGGGTGGAAGATGGGTGGCCTGCCGGGAGATTATAGGAATAGTCGAGTCTAGAGGTAACAAAGGCATGAATGAGGATTTCGGGAGCAGATGAGCTGAGGCAGCAGTGGAGATGGGCGATATTACGGAAGTGGAAGTAGGCAGTCTTGGTAATGGAGCGGATATGGGTCAGATCTGGCGACGAATGGCTAAACCAATTGTCTGCTATAAACGTTCAAATCTGCATCCCTTGTACTTAAGGGAGCAAAGATGGGGGTTGTGCAAGGGGAATAACCAGGGTGGAAGAGAGTAAGGGTTTTACTTGGAAAAAGGGCATTAAATGTGGAGGCGAGGGTGTGGTTGAGCAGATCGGAAGTTGCAGAAGCAAAAGAAACCAAGGTTAGAATGCTTGCAAGAGATACCATCTCACAACTTCCCTTCCAATGTAAATAAAACACACAAAACTGCAAATGCTCAAAAGAGAAAATCCTGGAAACACACAGCTGACTAACTTGCTGTGTTTTTTTAGCATTTTCTGCTTGTTTCCTTTACAACGTACTGTGTGTGATGTTTGTCTAGTTGTATGTATCCCCGTGTGGCAGTGAGCATGAAGCGGATCAAAATGTAAGAGCTTCAAAAGGGACTAGAATAGAATCATAGAATCATGGAAGTTTACAACATGGAAACAGGCCCTTTGGCCCAACATGTCCATGTCGCCCAGTTTATACCACTAAGCTAGTCCCAATTGCCTGCACTTGGACCATATCCCTCTATACCCATCTTACCCATGTAACTGTCCAAATGCTTTTTAAAAGACAAAATTGTACCCGCCTCTACTACTGCCTCTGGCAGCTCGTTCCAAACACTCACCACCCTTTGAGTGAAAAAATTGCCCCTCTGGACCCTTTTGTATCTCTCCCCTCTCACCTTAAATCTATGCCCCCTCGTTATAGACTCTCCTACCTTTGGGAAAAGATTTTGACTATCTACCTTATCTATGCCCCTCATTATTTTATAGACTTCTATAAGATCACCCCTTAACCTCCTACTCTCCAGGGAAAAAAGTCTCAGTCTATCCAACCTCTCCCTATAAGTCAAACCATCAAGTCCCGGTAGCATCCTAGTAAATCTTTTCTGCACTCTTTCTAGTTTAATAATATCCTTTCTATAATAGGGTGACCAGAACTGTACACAGTATTCCAAGTGTGGCCTAACTAATGTCTTGTACAACTTCAACAAGACATCCCAACTCCTGTATTCAATGTTCTGACCAATGAAACCTAGCATGCTGAATGCCTTCTTCACCACCCTATCCACCTGTGACTCCACTTTCAAGGAGCTATGAACCTGTACTCCTAGATCTCTTTGTTCTATAACTCTCCCCAACGCCCTACCATTAACGGAGTAGGTCCTGGCCCGATTCGATCTACCAAAGTGCATCACCTCACATTTATCTAAATTAAACTCCATCTGCCATTCATCGGCCCACTGGCCCAATTTATCAAGATCCCGTTGCAATCCTAGATAACCTTCTTCACTGTCCACAATGCCACCAATCTTGGTGTCATCTGCAAACTTACTAACCATGCCTCCTAAATTCTCATCCAAATCATTAATATAAATAACAAATAACGGCGGACCCAGCACCGATCCCTGAGGCACACCGCTGGTCACAGGCCTCCAGTTTGAAAAACAACCCTCCACAACCACCCTCTGTCTTCTGTCGTCAATCCAATTTTGTATCCAATTGGCTACCTCACCTTGGATCCCGTGAGTTTTAACCTTATGTAACAACCTACCATGCGGTACCTTGTCAAAGGCTTTGCTAAAGTCCATGTAGACCACGTCTACTGCACAGCCCTCATCTATCTTCTTGGTTAACCCTTCAAAAAACTCAATCAAATTCGTGAGACATGATTTTCCTCTCACAAAACCATGCTGACTGTTCCTAATCAGTCCCTGCCTCTCCAAATGCCTGTAGATCCCGTCTCTCAGAATACCCTCTAACAACTTACCCACTACAGATGTCAGGCTCACCGGTCTGTAGTTCCCAGGCTTTTCCCTGCCGCCCTTCTTAAACAAAGGCACAACATTTGCTACCCTCCAATCTTCAGGCACCTCACCTGTAGCTGTCAATGATTCAAATATCTCTGCTAGGGGACCCGCAATTTCCTCCCTAACCTCCCATAACGTCCTGGGATACATTTCATCAGGTCCCAGAGATTTATCTACTTTGATGCGCGTTAAGACTTCCAGCACCTCCCTCTCTGTAATATGTACACTCCTCAAGACATCACTATTTATTTCCCCAAGTTCCCTAACATCCATGCCTTTCTCAACCGTAAATACCGATATGAAATATTCATTTAGGATCTCACCCATCTCTTGTGGTTCCGCACATAGATGACCTTGTTGATCCTTAAGAGGCCCTACTCTCTCCCTGGTTACTCTTTTGCCCTTTATGTATTTGTAGAAGCTCTTTGGATTCTCCTTTGCCTTATCTGCCATATTCTGCTACCCTTTCCAAGTTCATATACAAGGGTGATTAACTCCCAAGGGAGTCAAGGAGTAGGGCTCTGTTCCCTTGTATTATATGTCAACTTGTCATGCAAGCAGAGTATTCTTGAGATGTTTTAATGAAAAAGCACATACACAGTGCATTTACCCAACCTACAGCCCATCCTGGATGTCAGTAAGTGACCATATATTATGCAACTAGGTTATTACCGTTGTTTCATATATAACCCATTGAAGATGTGAGTGTGCCAAATCTTTCAAGTGCATGCTGCAGTTTGAATATGAGCTCTGCTGAAGTATGGGTATGCATAAGATGCTGTGAAAGGTTGTGTGAAGGCTTGGCATGGGTGACCAGTATCTGTGAGACAGGTAAGACTTTGTGACAAGCAATCTTTGGCCATCTACCTGATACATAGGATTGCTGGGATGTTTTATCATTCCAGATTCCTTAAAGTGTACTGTCTTCTCCTGCACCTGTTCCTGGGTCCTGCAGGTACTCGACACAGTGTTGAGTCACACTGCCACCTTTTGCCAGACAAGGTGTGCTGCTGTCTTATGGAGAGTGCACCCTGACATGCCAAACAGGGCAACTCTCCTGGCACCACCTCATGCAGCAACATGTCCATCACGCCAGCGATTATACAAGGGCTCAGGTGCTGTGCTGCTCCACCACATGCTCACAGACTCCGTTTCATACCTCCACATTTGGTTAGCCTTCCCTTGCTTTTGGCCTGCTACTTCTTTGCCCCAGTACAGATTTTTGAAAGGCTGGCAAATATTTTAAAGCTATATTTTGAAACTTTCTAAACGCTCTAAGAATTCATGCCCCCCCCCCACACCCCCGGCGCCCCCCACTCCCCCCAGCGGCCGTTTAACTGTGAGTGGCCACATCCTTTTCAATTCTTGTGCTGGATATCCACCGTGGTCAATCGTGCTCCTCAAAACTGGGCCAATGTGTGTGTGCATGGAGCATATTCAATTCATGTAAGTGAGCCGACTCAAGCAAAATTATCCCTCCCGTGCTCACTGTGGCAGGACTGCATCATCTGCCCCCACGTTTTTAATTTGGGAGCCAGTAAGGCTGTAACTATTGACCAATGAAATCCTAACTGCTCTAGGTTGGCTCTCTCGAGAATCATACCATCAGACTGAAGACCTGTGGGTTATGATTCCAAATGTGCATATCCAATGGCTCAAGACGTCTACAGGGTACTGTGGGATTCGTGTGCTAAAGACTAGTGGATCATTTACTCTGGGGCCAGGACAGCAGCGCTTCTTCTCTAATGTTGTGAATAATTCATGAAAGAAGAGGGAATAGAGAGAAGGCATATGGCCATCCAGGGTAACTGTCTTTAAGTCTCTGGAACTGAAAAGAACACTAGACGCCTCCTGTTTGAAAGGTGGTGGTGATGTGTACTTCTGGGTAACATTTTTTTTGGAAAGTGGCTCAGACTCCCTGCTTGTGGAGCGCCAATTCATGTGACTCAACGTGGACCCTTCTGAGGACAACTGCATCTTGTTCAGTATCCCCACCATGTGCTGTGCTGAGAGATCCACTGCTCTTTGTCTGCAACAATGACAAATCTGCACAGAGGGGCAGGTCCAAGTATCATAAGTGCAGGAGGTTCTCCCACTCCATTAGACAATGATCTCCTCCAAAAAGGAATTTCCAAGAATCTGAAATAAATAAATACCTTTCTTCTGTGGAGCACTTGGAAGCAGCTCCCATGCACCAACTGATTATTTCTGTCAAGATCTTTCTTGGCCTTCTTTGTCGGGGCTTTTGTTATCTTGGCCAAATCTCCTGTGGGACAAAAGAATAACTGTACCTAGAGTCTGGGTGCATTGGTGGGGTGCTGATCCTGCTTGGCGTTGAGCCCTGGCTTCCATAATGGAATCATGCAGATGCTGTACTCATGCTTTTTAAAACTCTTCAGTGAATCTTGACATGCTCCTGAATAAGGTCATGTCCAAGAAAGGAAGCTTCGTCAGTGGAAGCTGCAGATCTTGGGGAAACCCCAAGATGCTAAGCCACTTTAAGCAATGATTCCTACTCACTAGACATCTGAATTCACATTCCTATTGAAGAGAACTAGAGAAACGTGGCTGACTGAGAAGTTGAGAGCCCTGGCTACATACAACTTAGTGGCGAGTTTGTGCATAAATTATCACAGTGGTCTTGATATGAGACCTTGCACACCTGGAGCATTTCTTGTACGTACAACTTCTTTGTCCCAGCCACCTATCTGCATTTTTTGGAAGAAATCAGGCTTCTTCTTGTGCCAGCTCCCAGCTGCCCGGCATGTATTGGAAATCGCCTGGAAATTCACTGGTGAGTGGATAAAAAGTAACAGGATAAATCCCACAAACCCTTGGCCAGTGAATATGTTCATGAAGAGGACAGAAGCTTAACTGGGCAATGTAGGCATTGTACTCATTGAACAACATACATTCTGCATCAGGACTAAGTTCAGGCCTTCCTAGGGAGGCTTAAGGACATTCATGTAAGGTGTAATTCTTACTTTTTAATCCTTAACAAGTGTGGATACTGCAGATGCTGTCCTACCAACCCTCATCTTCCCTCCCCCCACCGACCCCCCCCCACCAGCTCCATGTAACTTGCATGTCTCCTTAGCTTGAGTCAACAGATATGACAGCAGAAGGAGTGGCTCCCTCTGACTGGGCCCAGTGTAATTATCTGCTGAGAAATGGATTCCAATTGTAGTAATCTAAAAATTGCAACCACTATCATACCCCAACACAGTGAGTACAAAAAGTATTAATATCAGAGATTTGTAAGAGTTCTATGAAATATTAAAATACCCATAAGCCTACCTTGTTGTTCCATATTTGGAAATGCCTTTAAAATTCCAACAAATTTCAGCAAGAGGTATACAGAACCCATAACAAAAGTAGTCCAAAGCATCACAACACAAAGTGCAAGACAATTATATTCAATAGTCTGTAATAAAAGAAAGTGAATAATTCTTACAAAACATTGAGCATTATTTTGACATAAAACTTAATTTTATTAGCTGCTATTCCAATCAACTCAAAGAATTTACAATTGGCAATATTTCACAAACGTGTAAAGCCAATTATAAAGTTCACAAGCTTGTACATTACATAATGTAATTGCAGCCATTTTTGAAAGAAAATCAAGTGATGCAGAGCAACTGAACCAAGTGAGAGGAAACTCCCGCAACAGCAGAAACCTTTGTGTATTGTGTCATGTTGGACAATGTCAGGTTGTTTACGAGCAGTCCTGTGAAGTCCTATTCACACAGACAAAACACATGCGTACAGTGCCTCATGATTTTTAAATAAACTGTAAGCATCCTCTCATCAAATGTAAAGTTTTTTTCAAAACAACCAGTCGAAATACTCTAGCTGGTGCAGGTATGTTGATATCACAAGAATTCTCTAGTCAGAAATATGGTTTATGTGTTATGTACATAATCTGTTCAAGGAACTTTATAGACTATTGTACTGTAATTTCTCTCCTTCATAGCAGAGTCTTACACAAAGAAGCACCCCAGTTGCATTTCCATACACTACAAATGCTTCATAAAAAATGTAGGCATCACTACATTACATAAAAGTACATCGAATTTTACAGCACACAGCTTAACAGGTCTATGCCGGTGTTTATGCTCCACATGAGCCTCCTCCTGCTCTATTTACTTCATCTCACCCCATCAACATATCGTTCTATTCCTTTCTCCCTCATGTACTCATCTAGCTTCCCCTGAAATGCATCTATGCTAATTGCTTCAAGTGAGTTCCACATTCTAACCACTCTCTGGGTAAAGAAGTTTCTCCTGAAATCTTTACTGGATTTATTAGTGACTATCTTATATTCATGGCCCCTAGTTTTGGACTCCCTCACAAATGGAAACATCTTCTCTACATCTGCCCTATCAAACCCCTACATAATTTTAAAGACTTCTATCAGGTCACCTCCCAGTCTTGTTTTTTCTAGAGAAAAGAACCCCAGACTGTTCAGTCTTTCCTGATAGTTGTACCTTCTCTTTTTTGGACTTTCGTCAGTGCTTCAACATCCTTTTTGTGATCTGGAGACCAGAACTGTGTGGTCTAACCAAGGTTATATTTAAGTCTAATATAACATCTGTTTTTGAATTCTATTGCTCTAGATATGAACCCCAGCACTTTTTTTTGCACTTTTTATGGCTTTGTCAACCTGCATTGCTACTTTTAATGATTTGTGTATATGGACCCTTAGATTCCTTTGCGCCTCTACCGATTTAGACTCTTATTTTCAAAGGAGTACGTGGCCTCCTTATTCCGCCTACCAAAATGCGCCCCACACTTATCCATATTGAAATTCATTTGCCATTTACACGCCCATTTCGCAAGTTTGTTAACGTCTTCTTGTATTTTGTCGCAGTCCTCCTCAGTATTAACTATAACCCAATTTGGTATCATCCGCAAATTTTGATATTGTACTTCCGATTCCCGAATCAAAATCATTTATGTAAATGGTGAACAATCGTGGTCCCAGCATGACCCTTGTGGAACACAACTTCCCACCTTCCACCAGCCTGAGTAACTACCTTTAACCCCTGCTCTCTGTTTTCTGTTTTGTAGCCAGCTTGCTATCCATTCTGCTCCTTGTCCCCTGACTCCAAATGCTCTGACATTAAGCATGAGTCTACAATGCGGTAATTTATCGAAGGCCTTTTGAAAGTCCATATATCACATCCACTGCATTACCTTTGTCTATTTTTTCTGTTTCTTCTTCAAAGAATTCAAAAAGGTTGGTTAAGCATGACTTTTCCTTTTCAAATCCATGCTGACGATTCTTCATTATACTTTTGTTTTCTAAATGTTTTTCTATTACATCTTTGAGAAAAGATTCCAATATAATCGTATCATAGTATCATAGTAGGTACAGCACAGGAGGAGGCCATTTGGCCCATCATGCCTGTGCCAGTTTGAAAGAGCTATCCAATTAGTCCCAGTCCCCTGTTCTTTCCCCATAGCCCTGTAAATGTTTTCCCTTCAAGTATTTATCTAATTCCCTTTTGAAAGTTACGACTGAATCTGCTTCCACCGCCCTGTCAGGCAGTGCATTCCAGATCACTGTGTAAAAAAATGTTTCCTCATGTCGCCTCTGGCTCCTTTGCTGATCACCTTAAATCTGTGTCCTCTGGTTACCGACCCTTCTGCCACTGGAAACAGTTTCTCCTTATTTACTCTATCAAAACTGTACATGATTTTGAACACCTCTATCAAATCTCCCCTTAACCTTCTCTGTTCTAAGGAGAACAATCCCAGCTTCTCCAGTCTCTCCACATAACTGAAGTCCATCATCCCTGGCACCATTCTAGTAAATCCCTTCTGCACCCTCTCTTGACATCCTTCCTAAAGTGTGGTGCCCAGAATTGAAGACAATATTCCAGCTGAGGCCTAACCAGTGTTTTATAAAGGTTTAGCATAACTTCTTTGCTTTTGTACTCTATGCCTCTATTAATAAATCCCAGGACTCCATATGCTTTTTTAACAGTCTTCTCAACTTGTCCTGCCACCTTCAAAGATTTGTATATGTACGCCTCAGGTCTCTCTGTTCCTGCACCCCTTTAAAATTGTACTATTTAGGTTATATTGCCTTCCTACCAAAATGTATCACTTCACACTTCTCTACGTAAAATTTCATCTGCCATGTGTCTGCCCATTTCACCAGTCTGCTTTTATCCTCCTAAACTCAGTTGTTCTCCTCCACATTGTTTACTACATTTCTGAGTTTCGTGTCACGTGCAAACTTTGAAATTATACCCCATATACCCTATTCCATACTTTCCCCAAGTGCCAATTAATTTTGTCCCGGATTATCATTTCTAAAAGTTTCCTAACCACTGATGTTAGGCTGACCTGTAATTGCTGGGTTTATTCCTCTCCCCTTTTTTGAAGAGGGTTGTAACAATTGCAATCCTCCAGTACTCCAGCACCGTCCCCATATCGAAGGAGGATTGGGAGATTGTGGCCAGAGCAATTTCTAACCCTAACTTCCCTACGATGCATCTCATCTGGACCGGGTAATATTTCTACTTTGAGTACTGCCAATCTTTTAAATACCTCCTCTTCATCTATTTTTATCCGATGCAATATCACCACTATCTGCTCCTTTACTGCTACACTAGCAGCATCCTCTTCTCCAGTGAAGACCGATGCAAAGTATGCATTTAGTACCTCACCATGCCCTAGCCTCCACAAGGAGATCTCTTTTTTGTCCCCTAATCATTCCCACCCATCCTTTGACTACCCTTTTACTATTTATATGTTCATAAAAGATTTTTGAGTTCCCTTTTATGTTAGCCTCTAATCTATTCTCATACTCTCACTTTGCTCCTTTTATTCCCTTTTTTAGATCTCCTCCGTATTTTCTGTATTCAGCCTGGTTCTCTACTGTATTATGAACCCTACATTCATTGTAAGCCTCCTTTATCTGTTTCATTTTAATCTCTAATTCTTTAGCCATCCAGGGAGCTCTAGCTTTGGATGCCCTTCCCTCCCCCCTCGTAGAATGTGTCTAGTCTGTACCCAAACCATCTCCTCCTTGAAGGCCTTCCATTGATAGAATCATAGAATCACAGAAAGGTTACAGCATGGAACGAGGCCATTCGGCCCATCGAGTCTGTGTCGGCTCTGTGCAAGAGCAATCCAGCTAGTCCCATTCTGCCACCCTATACCCGTAGCCCTGAATTTTTTTTCCTTTCAAGTACTTATCCAGTTCCCTTTTGAAGGCCATGATTGAATCTGCCTCACCACCGCCTCGGGCAGTGCATTCCAGATCCTAACCAGTCATCGTATAAAAAAGTTTTCCCTCATATCACCTTTGGTTCTTTTGCCAATCACCTTAAATCTATGCTCTCTGGTTCTTGACCCTTCCGCCAATGGGAACAGTTTCTATCTGTCTAGACCCTTCATGATTTTGAATACCTCTATCAAATCTCCTCGCAACCTTCTCTGATCCAAGGAAAACAATCCCACCTTCTCCAGTCTATGCACATAACTGAAGACCCTCATCCCTGGAATCATTCTAGTAAATCTCTTCTGCACCCACTCTAAGGCCTTCACATCTTTCCTAAAGTGCAGTGCCCAGAATTGGACACAATACTCCAGTTGTGGCCGACCCAGTGTTTTATAAAGGTTCATCATGACTTCCTTGCATTTGTGCTCTTTGCCTCTATTTATAAAGCCCAGGATCCCGTATGTTTTTTTAACCGCTTTCTCAATCTGCCCTGCCACCTTCAACGATTTGTGCACATATCCCCCCAGATCTCTTTGTTGCTGTACCCCTTTTAGAATTGTGTCCTTTAGTTTATATTGCCTCTCCTCATTCTTCCTACTAAAATGTATCACCTCGCATTTTTCTGCGTTAAATTTCATCTGCCACATGTCCACCCATGCCACCAGCCTCACTATCCTCCTCACTGTTTCACTACCCTTCCAAGTTTTGTGTCATCTGCAAATTTTGAAATTGTGCCCTGTACACCCAAGTCCAAGTCATTAATATATATCAAGAAAAGCAGTGGTCCTAGTACCGACCCTTGGGGAACACCACTGTACACCTCCCTCCTGTCTGAAAAACAACCGTTCACCACTACTCTCTGCTTCTGTTACTTAGCCAATTCTGTATCCATGCTGCTATTGCCCCTTTTATTCCATGGGCTTCAATCTTGATGACAAGCCTATTATGCGGCACTTTATCAAACACCTTTTGAAAGGGATCCTGGGCGTTATAAATCGAGGCATAGAGTACAAAAGTTCAATTACTGTTTTGCCTATTTTTGACTTAATCCACCTGGGCAAGATCCCTTTTTAACTCGCTGAAATTAGCCCTCCTCCAGTTAAGTTTTTTCACATTTGATTGTTCCTTGTCCTTTTCCATAACTATTCAAAATCCCCCAAATGTTCTACCACTGAAATATGCTCCACCTGCCCGACTTCATTCCCCAGAACTAGATCCAGCACCATTTCCTTCCTCCCCAAGAAAGTTCTCTTGAACGCATTTCAGGAATTCCTCCCCCTCTTTGCCCTTTACACTGTTACTGTCCCAGTCTATATTGGGATAATTGAACTCCCCCATTATCACTATAGTTCTTGCATCTTTCTGTAATTTGCCTGCAAATTTGCTCCTCTATCTCCTTCCCACTTTTTGATGCCCTATAGTATACACCCAGTAGTGTAATAGCTCCTCTATCGTTCCTTAATTCTAATCAAATAGATTCTGTCTTTGACCCCTCAACAACATCATCCCTTTCCAGTGCTATAATAGTTTATTTGATCAATACTGCCACCTCCCCTCTCACACACACACCCTCCTTTCTTTCCTTCCCTATCTTTCCTGAATACCTTGCAGCTAGGAATATTAAGTATTCAGTCCTCCCCTCCTTTGCACCAGGTCTCTGTTATCACCACTATATCATAGTCCCCTTTGGCGACTTGAGCCTGCAGCTCACCAACCTTACTTACCACGCTACGTGCATTTACGCATGCACTCTAAATTCATCCGAGATTGCCTCGTATTTTCCCCCTGTCTGATGCCTCTTGTTTCTGAACTATTCTTTACTCTTATGCTACTTGTCTCTCCCAGTCCTCTATGCACCATGTTTCTCCTCTCTAATGTTTTATCCTGGTGTGCATCCCTCTGCCAAATTATTTTAAACCCTCCCCCACAGCACTAGTTAACCTCCCTGCGAGGACATTGGTCCCAGCTCTGTGGAGGTGCAACCCATCCATCTTGAACAGATCCCTCCTGCCCCAGAGGGTGGCAAGAATATCATTCCTACCACCAACGTTAAGCTAGCTGGTCTACAGATCCCTGGATTTGTTCTATCACCCTTTTTGAATATAGGAATAACATTAGCTGTCCGCCAATCCTCTGGCACTGTTCCCTTTTCTATTGATTTTTTATATATATGCACACTAGTGCCTCTATTTAATCTTTCCTAGTTTCTGTGAGTATGTGCAGATGCAATCCATCCAGACCCAGGATTTCATCCTCTCTACGTTTAGCTTGTTTATGATTTATCTTCCTCCTTTCTATCTTAAATATCTTGATATCCTTTTTGATCTATTCATCTCGTGTCATGTCCACCTTGTTAGTCTTCCTGGTGAAAACTGAGGCAAAATAACTTCAATATTTCTGCCATTTCACTGTCATTGCCTGTGAGTTTATCTTGTGCATCCCTCAGTGGTCTTATCCCTATTTTAATTTTCCTTTTGTTATTTGTGTGCCTATACAATACTTTACTATTTCTTTCATATTCTCTAGCATCCAAGCTAGAGCTCCCTGGATGAATAAAGATGTAGAGATTAAAATGAAACAGAAAAAGGAGGCTTATGACGAATGTAAGGTTCATAATACGGTAGAGAACCAGGCTGAATGCAGAAAGTATGGAGGAGATCTAAAAAAAGGGAATAAGAGGGGCAAAGAGAGAGTATGAGAATAGATGAGAGGCTAACATAAAAGGGAACCCAAAAGTCTTTTATAAACATATAAATAGTAAAAGGGTAGTCAAAGGAAGGGTGGGAATGATTTGGGACAAAAAAGGAGATCTTCTTGTGGAGGCAGTGGGCATGGCCGAGGTACTGAATGAATACTTCACATCGGTCTTCACTAGAAAAGAGAATGCTGCCATTGTAGCAGTAAAGAAGCAGGTAATAGCAATATTGGATAGGATAAAATAGATGAAGAGGAGGTAATTAAAAGATTGGCAGTACTCAAAGCAGAAATATCATCCAGTCCAGATGGGATGCATCCTAGGTTACTGAGGGAAGTAAGGGTAGAAATTGCTCTGGCCACAATTTTCCAGTCCTCCTTAGATATGGGGATGGTGCCGGAGGACTGGAGGATTGCAAATGTTACACCTCTGTTCAAAAAAGGGGAGAGGGATAAACCCATCAATTACAGGCCAGTCAGCCTGATGTCGGTGATGGGGAAACTTTTAGAGACAAAAATCCAGGACAAATTTAATTGGCACTTGGAAACGTATAGGCTAATAAGTGAAAGTCAGCACAGATTTCTTAAAGGAAAACTGTGTTTGACTAATTTGATTCAGTTCTTTGATGAAGTAACGGAGACGGTTGATGATGGTAATGCTATTGATGTTGTGTATATGGACTATCAAAGGGCATTTGATAAAGTACCACATAATGGACTCGTTAGCAAAATTAAAGCCCATGGGATTAAAGGAACAGTGACTGCAGGGATACAAAATTGGCTAAGGGGCAGAAAGCAGAGAGTAGTGGTGAACGGTTGTTTTTCAGACTGGAGGGAAGTATACAGTGGTGTTCTCCAGGGGTCAGTATTAGGGCCACTGCTCTTTTTGATATATATTAATGACCTGGACTTGGATATAGAGGGTATAATTTCAAAGTTTGCAGATGACATGAAACTCGGAAGTGTAGTAAATAATGTGGAGGAGAGTAACAGACTTTAGGTGCACATGACAGACTGGTAAAATGGGCAGACACATAGCAGATGAAATTTAACACACAGAAGTGCGAAGTGATACATGATGGTAGGAAGAATAAGGAAGGCAATATAAGCTAAATGGTACAATTTTAAAGGGGGTGCAGGAACAGAAAGACCTGGGGCGCACATACACAAATCTTTGAAGGTGGCAGGACAAGTAGAGAAGTCTGTTAAAAAAGCGTATGAGATCCTGGGCTTTATTAATAGAGGCATGGAGTACAAAAGCAAAGAAGTTATGCTAATCCTTTATTAAACACTAGTTAGGTCTCAGCTGGAGTATTGTGTTCAATTCTGGGCACCACACTTTAGGAAGGATGTCAAGGCCTTAGAGAGGGTGCAGACAAGATGCTTTACTAGAATGGTACCAGGGATGAGGGACTTTAGTTATGTGTAGAGAATGGAGAAGCTGGGATTGCTCTCCTTTGAATAGAGAAGATTAAGGAGACATTTGATGAAGGTGTTCAAAATCATGAACTATTTTGATAGAGTATATAAGGCGAAATTGTTTCCAGTGGCAGAAGGATTGGTAACCAGGAGACACAGATTTAAGGTGATCATCAACTTGTATGCAGCGAGTTGTAATGATCTGGAATGCACTGCCTGAAAGAGTGGTGGATGCAGATTCAATAGTAACTTCCTAAAGGGAATTAAATAAATACTTGAAGGGAAAACATTTACAGGGCTATGGGGAAAGAGTAGGGGATGGGACTAATTGGATAGTTCTTTCAAAGAGCCGACACAGGCATGATGGGCCAAATGGCCTACTCCTGTGCTGTACCTACTATGATACTATGATATTATGATGTGAGAATCCTGCAGCAGTGTTAATGCTCATAGGCTGTCCAAAAGCAGAAGGCCTCAACCCCCAAAGATGGTGTCCAGTACCTGAAAAAAATGTACTTACTTTTTTTGGCCCGATCTTCTTGCTGCCTGCCCCTCTCAGATCCTCTGATCTAAAAGGGGCTGGTAAAAGAGCCTTCAGGCCCACTTTATCCGAGCACCTCTACAAATGGACACCTGAACAGCAATCCAATAGGAAAATGAGGCATGAGGGCCGACTACACCCCCTCCAGCCTCAATTTCATGGTTAGAGCTGCTCCTCCAGTCCTTGGGAAATGGCCAGGCAATGCAAAGGAGGCGGAGACCCAGTGTAATGGACCTCTGCCACTATTTCCTCTGCTTTGCAGCTAGGAAGTGGCCATTCCCCAGAAGCGCAGTTGAAGAAAATCTTTTGTCAATCTCCCCAGATGAAAATATGTCAAAGCTAATGTGTCCATGGGAATCCTCCACTGTTAACCTGTGCTTATTCTTATGGTATGTGCAGAAAACTGCACTGTAGAACAATTTTCATATTAAATATTCCTCTTTTTTCTTAATTCTTGCATTATTCATGCTCCAACTCTCTAAGAGCAATTTCAAGTTTTCAAAAGTTGAGGATAGTTTTATTCAGTATGGCTCTATTATGTCTTTTTTTCCCCATAAAATACTTTGGGGATTAAATTGCTTAACCCCCGAAAATGGGCATTGGGATAGCGATGTGCGATTAACCCTTGTCTGGTTGTTGAGATGCAGGCAGTACGTAACAGCTGTGCTGACTGGTGATTTCAGTGATGCTTGCGCCTTTGATTGGCTGCACGCACCAGTAGGGGGCCCCGATATTGGGAGTGCCTAGCACTACTTAAAGGGGAGGTGCACTGTGGCTGCAGGGAGACCTGGAATTGGTGTGGCAACTAACTCTGTTCTGGAATATACTGAAGAATGGCTGGGCTTGTGAGAGAGTGTCCACCAAGGTTCTCAGACGATGCACTAGAGGCCTTGGTGCAAGATTTGGATGCACGGAGGGGAATCCTTTATCCGCAGGGGGGCAGGAGGGCCCTCCAGACACGTGCTGAGAAGGCAGTGGGAGGAAGTGGCGCACGAGGTGACTGCCAGGAGCATCACAACATGCACATGGATGCAGTGCAGGAAGAAGTTCAATGATTTGACATGAGTGACTTCAACTGTCATGTGGCGTATCCTACCAACTGCACCACTAGCCTCATCCACTGCTCCATGGACTACACCCCCCGACACCCGCATACCAACAAACTCTTTCCATCAGTACACAACTCTTCAGATCAGATGCTGCATCTCACTCTCACACAGTACCATTCTTGCAAGCCGCACACCCACAACTCACAGGCCACACACACTGGCATCTATTCAACCATGACAGCCACATCACCCAATCATCTTGCAGGGCATTCAATGACACCCTCTTTCTTGCAGGAGAAGGTGACGCATAACACTAGGCAGCAGGAAAGGCCTGTGGGAGGACAGGCACGCCTACACGTCCTCACCCCCAAGGAGGAGACAGTGCTGCCAATCCTTGGGCGGGCCGTCACTGCGGCCATGGCCATTGGCGGTGCTGGAGGTATCAATAGTGAGGGTCTCTGCATAGCTAATCCTCCTTCTCGCTCCCCATTTCTCCCTCAACCAAAATCTTTTCAGACTCACGTGCTGCAGATGGTGTGAGCACACACAATTTACTTTCTCCTCTCCCCTCACCACAAAACTCAAATATGTCCCTTTGTCATTGCAGATACTCGAGCACTGGAACTGGCACTGTCAGAGGAGGCAGAGGACAATGACAGTGATGATGCAGACACACCGTCACTCGATCCAACTCAGAGACTGACACTGCGCTTACTTTAGAGGCTAGGTTAAAGGTGGGATCTGCACATGGTGAGAAACTGGGCTCAAATGCGCAGCAGCTGGGGAGGGGGCAATGGATACCACAGGTGCCAGCTTGCTGGAGGACGAGGTCACACACTAGTTCTGCTGCAGAAGAATCAGATGATTATTTTGATGGGCCAGGCTACAGAAGAATGCTGATGGGCGTACACAACCAAATGCTTGGTGCACTGGAAAGCCTTCCAGAAAGCCTGCGTGCAATGTCAAGGGGCATGGAGGAGTCCAGATCCAACTTGGCACAGGGCTTTGCAAAGAGCTTGGAGCCCATCCATTCCCACATGGAACGGGTGGTCATCTCCATCAGCACACCTGTTGAACCAACTATGATACTGCATCTGATGACCGATGTCACAGCTTCCATTGCAGCACAAACATCTGCCATCCAAGGTCTGACTGCTGCTTTGGAAGCTCAGATTGCTGCTATCGTGGCTCTGGGTTCCACTGTGGAATGGGGCTTCCAGGGTGTCACAGCAATCCAGTAATCTGTTCTCCAGCAGATCACCAGGATTGCTGAGGCACCGCCCCGGGAGAGTGGCAGTGGCGACATGGAAGACAAACCTGTTGTCGTCTCTCAGGATGACAACATTCCTGCTCCCACCCCTGCCACTCCGCCAGTGCCCTTGCTGTTGCCTGTCAGCCAGCCAGCCCAGACTGCTGCAGCCCAGGCCGAGATGCTGCAGTCTGAAGCCGGGCGCTCCCAGCCCAGAGCTGCTTGAGGTCGTCCTCCAAGGCCATCTGCAGCCTCCTCAGTTGAAGGTCAGCAGCCTCCCACCACCCATGCTCCAGCCACTGGGGATGCACCTCGTAGGAGCACTAAGATCGGTAAAGCCACACGAACAAAAGGCACTGAGAGAATGCACAAGGGTGAATAGTATCAGTTTGTTTGAATTGTTACATGTGATGACCTGAGCAAGGAGGCAATGTGTAATCATAAGGAAGATGACTTGATGGTCATGTGTGAGCGGAGAGGAGTGTGGGACTGTTGGTGAATGAGGAGGTGTCATTGAGGTTACTGGTATCACTCATTAATCAGCTGATCACACAGAGCCCTGTCAGACAGGGCCTGTGCACCTTGTTGCCTCCCTGCCTCTTCCTCCACTTACTGCTGCACTTCCTCCTCCTCCTCCACTTCCTCCTCCTCCACTTCCTCCTCCTTCTCCACTTCCACCTCCATCACTTCCTCTGGTTCAGGGTCTTGCCGGATAGGAAGTGGCAAGGGTTGTTCCCTCAAAATGACAAGGTTGTGTAGCATGCAGCATACAACGACAAACCTTGATACCCGCTCAGCTGAGTGCTGCAGGGCTCCTCCAGAGCAGTCCAGGCAGTCGAAGCGTTGCTTGAGGACACCAATGCTGTGCTCGATGATGCTCCGTGTGCCAGCATAGCTGTCATTGTACGCCTGATGTGCATATGTGCGCGCGTTCTGGACCGGAGTCATAAGCCACTTAATGAGGTGATAACCCTTTTCATTCAGTACTCAGCCTTTGACCTGCCGTGCTGGTGGCACATTGGACTGCGCAGAATGAAGGATCATGACTGCTGCCAGGATAGTGGGCATTGAACTGCATGATGCATTGTGTGTGATTGCACATCAGCTACATATTGAGGGAGTGGAATCACTTTCTGTTCATGAATATGGCCGAGTTCAGATGTGGAGCACGCATGGCAATATGCGTGCAGTCAATGGCACCCTTACCATGGAGACACTTGCAATGCCACCAAACCCTCATGGTCGCCACTGTTGCTTATCTCTGTCAAGAGGGAACATGATCAATGTGTTTCTGAGTGCATACAGAGCCTCAGGGACCTCCCTTATACAGCAGTGCGCTGCAAACTGCAAGATGTTGCTTATATCTCCAGCAGCAGCCTGAAAAGAGTCAGAGTCGTAAAAATTAAGTGCCACGGTTACCTTGACAGCCACAGGCAATGCTGTCCTTGCCCTGCTCTGAGGCTACAGTTGTGGCTGCAGCACTTGACAAATCTCAGTTACGACCTCTTTCGTGAACCGCAGTCGCTAAGGTTGAGGGAAGAGAATTGGTCCCTGAAGGCCCTCGGTGGATATGGCCTCCTGCTGAGTACCTTGCACCTCCTCCTCCTCCCCCCTCTTTGGCAGCTTGTCCTGCTCTGCGTGGCCTCTCTGCATGCTCCCAGTCATGTTCAAATCCCAGAGGAAGCCCTAGCAGGCCACCCGTGTCTGGAAGCAACCTTGTTCAGCGCACTATTTTAAATGCCACTCAGTACTGCACGACCAGCCAGACCACTCTCCATATAATATTGCAACTTTCTCCACGTATAGGAAACTTCCACAAACACCCACAATTGTACCAGCAGCCAGAATAACTAATCCAGCAACTAACCTGTAACTCCTCTCCCTTTAAATAGCATTGGTGGGGGGGGTCCTTCATGCCCTTTAACTCCTGTTCAGCAGTGTGAGACTAGAACAGTGCATAGGCTGGAGCGGAGTGTTTGAAAATGCCGCCGACAGCTTCAAATCAGCGTTGCACACTGATTAACGTCATAATCTCCCTACTTTACATGCTGCCAGCATTCGTTAGGTCGCGTGCGCATACGCCTTTACCAAGATGGCGTTTTCGGGGCTTCGGAGTCCACATAGTGCCTACATAGCGGGCACTACGTGGCACAATTTAGTCCCCCTAGTTTTAGTTCAACTCTCTTGCAGGTGAATCCTTGCTCTCTATTTCCCTAAGAGTTTTTTCACTTGCATTTTACGGCCCTATTTACCCCAGATTTGCCAAGAAACTAGTGGGAAATGGGTAGAAAATCTAGGCTGAAGTATCGCCATATAAAAATAATTGCTTGCATTATTTTATGGTCCAGCACTATAGTTGTAACTATTTTTGATGACAGGTTACAGACCTCAAGATGTCAATAACATGCTTTTTCTCTTTACACATGCCGTTTCTTCAACATTTTCTGTTTTTATTTTGGATTTCTATTTATTTTCTGTTTACCTTATGAGGAAACTACTCTAAAATCTACAGTATATTATTAGTATGTTTCACTTGTTCTTTCACCCTTTAATACATTTATTGGTGGTGTTATTCTGCCACCTTCCAAAGGCAGCATCATGTGAGTGTACAGTAGAATCAGTAAGTTGAAATAACGTCAAGATTTTTTATTCGATCATGCCACTAATTTACCTAGATATCTGGGCAAGTGAAAATATTCGCTAATCAGAGAGGTAGGTTTTAAGGAAACTCTCTAAGAGTGATAGGGAGGTGGAGAGGCTGAAGGATTTAGAAAAGAATTCCAGAGAATGGGATTCTGGTCCCCAAAGGGACAGCCACCAATTGTGGGACAAAGGCTGGAGGCTTATATTAAAAACAGAATCAGAAGAATGAAGAGTTGCGAGGTGGGGATTGTCCTGCTGGAGGAGGTTCCAGAGAAAGGGGGGGGGGGCATTGAAGAGATTAAAGGACAAAAAAATTAAAGTTGGGGCATTGGGGCACCAGGAACCAATGTAGGTCAGTGGGGACAAGGGTGATACTGAGCAGGACTTGGTTAGAATATGGGCATCAGATTTTTGCATGAACTAAAGCTTATTGAAGGTGTGGATGGGAGGCTGGCCAGAAGAATACTGGAGTAGTCTGGAGGCTGAGGTAGGGGTGGAGGCAGGCAATATTACCAAGGTGGAAGCAGCCGGTGCTCAGCTTGGGTTGAAATGGGTCGCCAAGGCTGTTGCAAACTGTCTGATTCCGCCTGAGACAGTGGCCTAGTTTGTAGCAGGGGCCAAAGGCAATGGATTCAGTCTGCCCAATGTTTAGCTCCCTCACATATGTGGCTCAGACAAACAATTGACTACAACAACTGAATCCAAATTAACTACGGCATTATTTTGTCAGTGAAATCGGCTATGAACTGTGACAGAATTAAATATGCTGATACCATGCTACAGCTTGGACAAAAATGCTTCATTTTTGTCAAAAGAACCTTAGTTCTCTTGGTCTTACTTATAAACTATAGAATGTGGCCTTTAGTTTATTACTTAGTTCATTTAGATTCTCAATTAGTCATGAGTACTGTGTTCAATAATTAAAAATAACTCAAAATGTTTTATAATGTTTAGACAGGTTTTCTTACCACTGCTTGTCCTTGATTACTTCTCTGGTCTATAAATAATCCAGCAAACATCAAGCCCAATGAACCACCACTCATGTAAACTGAAACAAGATATATAAATATCAGTACATCTTACTGACAATCATTATTTCTACTCAAACTTTAAATCTTGTGTTATCTGAATGATTTATTTTAAACAATAAACATTACTAAACATGCATGTATGTTGTGAATGTTGGATTACCCACAATAATTAGGGTCTTGCTCATTTTTTTAAATGTAGTCCAATCTCCACAAAACAAAATTTAGATGTTGGACTCTTCACTGGAGATGTAAGTCTTCAGATGACTCTTGGCAATATCAGCAGATGAATGCTTAATGCAATTTTTAAAATTTGCTCTCAGGATGTGGGTGATGTGGGTAAGGCCACATTTATTGCCCAATCCTAGTCTCCCTGAGAAGGTGGTGGTGGGCCTTCCCCTTTAACTGCTGTAGCCCTTGTGGTGATGGTGTTCCCACAATGATTTGACCCAGCGACAATGATGAAGTGGAGATTCATGTCCAAATCAGGATGCTGTCTGACTTGGAGGGCAACTTGGTTTTCCCGTAACATTGCTGCACTTGTCCTTCTCAGTGCGACAGGTCACAGGGAAGGTATGTGCTGTCAAAGTAACTTTGGTGAGTTGCTGTAATGCA
Source organism: Heptranchias perlo (assembly GCF_035084215.1). Taxonomy (NCBI): domain Eukaryota; kingdom Metazoa; phylum Chordata; class Chondrichthyes; order Hexanchiformes; family Hexanchidae; genus Heptranchias; species Heptranchias perlo. The sequence goes on along the minus strand of NC_090338.1, from coordinate 72,515,020 downwards.
TTCTGTTGATTGTACATACTGCAGCCACAATGCATTAGTTACATACATTACATAGAATTTACAGCACAGAAACAGGTCATTCAGCCCAACTGGTCTATGCCGATGTTTACGCTCCACATGAGCCTCCTCCCACCTTACTTCATATCACCGTATCAACACATCCTTCTATTCCTTTCTCCCTCACGTACTTATCTAGCTTCCCCTTAAATGCATCTAAGCTATTCGCCTCAACTACCCCATGTGGTAGCAAGTTCCACATTCTAACCACTCCTTGAGTGAAGAAGTTTCTCCTGAATTCCCTATTAGATTAATTGGTGTCTATCTTATATTTATGGCCGCTAGTTTTGGACTCCCCCACAAGTGGAAACATCTTCTCTACATCTACCCTATCGAACCCCTCTTCAGTATTTAACAGATAAAGCTGGGTCAACAACTGAACTAGTGGCATTTAGGCTGCGGCTTGATTTCCATGTCCTTTGATAGCAAATGAAAATCTTGTTTTATTTCAATTTTTTGAAGAGATAGTTCCAGGTCTCTCGCATTTTTGATGAACAGCTAGCACCTTTGTTGGCTCCACTATTTATCCCTCATGTATTAACATTCTTTGCCTATCTCCTCCGATATCAAATTAAGCGCAACAAAATCTGTATTGTATCTTTTGCAAAATATGACTTTACATTGAGAGGAGTGGAGAGGGTGTATATTAAGTCTTGTGATAGGTGATCAAGCAGCTGCCATGTCCTGAATGGTGTTGAGCTTCTTGACTGTTACTGCGATGCACTTGTCCAGATGAGCGGTGAGTATTTCATCACATTCCTGACTTGAGCGGTGCAGATGTTAGAGAGGCCTTGAGGGATTAGGAGGTGAATCACCCAACACAGAGGACCCACCCTCTGCCTTACTCTTGTAGCCACTGTGTTGATATAGCTGGTTCAGTTAAGTTTCTGGTCAATGCTGACATCCAAGATGTTGATAGTGGGGGACTCAGCAATTTTGGTGCCATTGAAGATCAAGGGAAGACGGCTGGGATTATGATGGAAGGAAAGTCATTATTACTGCCCAACTACCACAGCCACCTTCCTTTCTGTCAGGTATGCCTCCAGGCCACTGGACTTTTCCCTTTGATCCCCATTGACTTCAGTTTTGCTAGGGCTCCTTGGTGCCACATGTGGTGTTGCTTTATGTCAAGGGCAGCTACTCTCACCTCTTATTTGGTATTCAGCTTTTGTGTCCGTGCTATTTGTATGCCATTCTTATGTTGGCTATTTTAACACACTGCTAAAATCATGGACAAATGAATGTCAAACGTGTTAATCATTTGCCCACCAATATTGCCAACAGTTGTTTGTGGGCTTATAGTCCTCTGATTCTTTAAAAGAAATTCAAATTCTACATTCAGATAGGAACTACTATTACAGAGGAAAGAAAGATTACCAGGGGCATTGTCCCTTTAAGAAAAATGATGTAATTGGACTGCCACTTAGGTTGTGATCTTTCCCTGTTCCATCCATAAGGACTTGTTCTAAACTACACCTGTTTTCAAAAACAAAAAAATATAGCTGTAAGGGAGTGCAAAACTCCCCAAGTTTTATTTTTTGCGAAATAAAAATAAAATGGTGGCTCGTCTCAGTTTTCTCCTGGATGAATGCATCGAATATAATTCTGGCCGATCCCGATATACTTACAATAATCCAATGCAAGTAGCCTAATGGCCCTTGAATTACTTTAAATAACAACCCAGGCCACATTGTCAATTGCACAACAGTGTGCAATTCTCTGGAATTTATGGCTCAGCAATTCAGTTGCTGGTGAGATGATAGAGACATATTTTTCATATAAGGATATTTTGAGGAGACTTATTGGTCTGACGTTTCAGAGCTCTAAGTATGGTGTTCCTTACTCATAAAGTTCCATTTGCTGTCCTCTTAAGTGACACCAGTCAGTTAGCAGCCACGGTGATGCTCAGGAGCAACCTGCACACAAAGAGCAAATGGAATGTTATAGGTAAAGGTCGCCATGTTTACTGCTCTGTAACACTGTACCTGTCTGCATCATCCTGGGCACCATCATAGAGGTCGTCACCTTACAATAGTGATGAACAGCAGGAATCACCAGTTCTACTGGACAAGGAGTGTGCTCGCAGGTGGCTTCACGGGGTCAAAGAAGTTCCGGACGAGGTGCAATGGCTCCTGTAGCTTAGGAATGCAGGCCTCAGTGAGGCCACCTTCAAAGGGGTGCTGGCAGCCCTCTGATAACTCATTCAAAGCAGCATCCTTCGTGTTTGAACCTAGACATCAGTCCCGATATTAACGCGGAAACGGGAACGGGGCGGGAGGGCGGCGATAGTGTGCGTCAAATATTGTTGGACTGGTAGGAATGTCCGATTTCATTGGGGATGCCTGATTACATAAGAGCATAAGAAACAGGAGCAGGAGTAGGCCAATCGGCCCTTCGAGCCTGCTCCGCCATTTAATAAGATCATGGCTGATCTGATCCTAACCTCAAATCTAAATTCATGTTCATTTAACTTCCAGGTTTTGCTTCTCCACCGCGTGTGAGCGGGTGTGACGCGGACTCACATGATGCAATTTCACCTCGACTGGTGAAAGGCCCGGTTCAGAGATGTAACGGAGGACAATGTTTGAAGGTTGCAACATATTGGATTTGCAGGCTAAAAGTTATTGTGATGGCTGGAAGCAGAGCATAGGCTGCACCCAGGTTCAGTGAGTTGTCCCTGGATGTCCTGCTAGCAGCAGGGTTATGGCATTAATCTCTCAGGCCCACATCTACTACAAGACAAAGTTATCTTGAGTTGACTTCAACACTTTATCAAATATGAACACTTTAATCATGTGTATTTCAACATTTATAAAGTTCCATGACTAAATTTTATCCATCTCTTCTCTCCCGCAGGGCCATCACGTGAAGAAAATGAGCCACTGCCTAGAGATGACAAGGACTCCTCAGAGGAGCTCATTCCTGCTGATGGCGCACTGTCACGGGACACATGTGTTGCAGGCACCAGCGCAGATATGAGCACATTGTTAGGGCCTGTAAGACAGTTGGATAGGATGTCACCGGGTGAATCGCACAACACAAATGAGCACAAGCAGAGAGTGATGGCAGGGTCGGCTCTGGAGAGTTCACGTTGGAGGGTGCCATCCTCTCAAAACTCTGCTCAGCTGGACACAGATGCTGAACCTAGGGGGCCATCAATTAAAAGGAGAATAATAGTGGGTCAGCAGGATCAATCGAGGGCTAACAAGGTGTCAATGATCTCCTCCAAGCTGCTCTCCTGCAGAGAGGCAGGAGTGATGTGCCGCTGGCCCAGGGGAGGGAGGGTGGTGATAGGGGAGAGGAAAGTGTGCACTATTCTCAAAGCGTATGCACGTCTCACCCATTGCCCCCCCCCCCACCCACCACACTCCATCCAGTACACGACATGCTGCCTCCTCTCCCGCTGGCCGAGTCTGGCCCTGCACAAGTGCTGGTGGAGCAGTAACTGGCAGGGCCCTCATGGGCTCCAACACCCAGTGGTCGTCAGCCGTGAGCACCTCAAAAGACAGAATGAGGAACAGATCAGCCGACCACGACCTCTGCTGAAGCCATAGGGGTAGCACCACATAGAAGTGCCACAGATAGGGAAAGAAAAGGTGCTATAGTTCACCAAGGGTAAGCACATGCCGTGCTTCTTTATATTTGTTATCGAAATTCATTTGTTGGATCACATTAAATTTACTAATTCTCACCACATTTTCTTGAGCCTCATTATTGAATGGTGAGTTCCCATTCTGCTTTTCATTTGTTTGATGCTGAATGCAGAGAGATAAGTTGACTGACACCAATTGGTGGATGTAGAACCAGTGGATGGATGGTTGCAGGTCTGCTTATGTGGTGAGGAGATGTTATTGTGATATTTTGGTTCAGTATGAGTGACTAACTGAACTAACTGGGCATCCCTGGCTTCTCAAGCAGCAATGCAATCGAGTGGTCTTGCATTGGGAGCCCCATCTTCCTCCTCACCACTGGAATCCTCATCAGATGAGGAGTGCTTAGCGGTTGTTGCTCCTGGACCTCTAGTCCTTGCTGCAGCGCTATGTTGTGCAGAACACTGCAGACCGCGATTATCCTCAAGACCCTCGCGGGTGTGTATTGAAGGGCACCTCCAGACCTGACCAGGCGCCTGAAATACAACTTCAGTATGCCGATGGCTCACTCAATGACACATCTTGTTTTCATTTGGCAGGAGTTGTACCATTTCTGGTGCTAATCGGTGGGGTTCGTCAGAGGTGTCATCAGCCAGGTTTGAAGGGGGTAACCTTTGTCGCCTAGCAGCCACCCTTTAAGGTTCGTTCCAGGTCAGAACATGTTGGGGACGTTGAACTGTCGCAGTATGACAGTATCAGGGCAGCTCCCAGTGAATCTGGTGCAGACCTGCATGAACCTTTTCTTGTGGTTGCACACAAGCTGAACATTGAAGGAATGAAATCCCTTGCAGTTGCTGAATGCTCCTGGTTGGTCGGGGATGCTCAGTTTGTCATGTGTGTGCAGTCGATGGCACCCTGCACCTGTGGAAAGCCAGCCAGTGAAGCAAATCCCAGTACACACTCATTCTGGCTATTTCATCATAGAGGAAGTTTATATACCTCCCAGTACTGGCAAACAATCTGTCCAACACCTGCCTTATGCATTTATGCGCAGCTGACTGCGACACCCTCGCTCTGTCTCCGGTAGTGGCCTGGAAGGAGCCAGAGGCAAAGAAATTGAGAACGGTGGTGACTTTCACAGCCATTGGCAATGCATGGCCTCCAGGTCCAGCCAGTAACAGGTCTTCCTGTAGGAGGCTACAGAGGTCTGCGGCCACCTGAAGTGACAATCTCAGCCTTCAGAAGCACTGCTTCTCTGACAGGACAAGGAAGCTGAGCCTCTGTCTGTCGACCCTGTTAGCTGGGTAGGGCCTTCTCCGAGCTTCTTCCCTCTGTTGCTCCCTTCTCTGTTGGCCACCCACAGCTCCCTCCAAAGCCTCCCTTGCTGCTGTTGATCCTCATTCACGACCTCTTCTTTCGTCCAATCGAGAGCAGCCATGGCACACTCACCGTGAGCTTCTCTGTGTGAACAGCTCAAAACTCTCCAAATAACTCTCTCACGCCAAATACTCTCATCAAACCATAGCCCACATGGGACTGAGGAGGCACCCGTGAGTACTGAACCTTTATTGACATCCTGACTTCCTGACCTTTAACCACCCTGATAAAGTGCCGAGCAATCTCATTTCCGTTTCCCTGGTGATTTTCCCGACCCCTGGGAAACCTGTGCTGCACCAGTTAATTTCAATTTGGACAACCAATTGTATTATAGGACCCCAATGTTTAGAAGCCTCCCGCCTCTCCACGACAGGACACTCGAACTCCCAGATATTCGCCACTGTAAAAATGGCGGCAGGCGCACTCATAGCAGGTTACGTGATTTTTACATTTTAAACCGCCCCCAAGACCCTCTCCCATCTGTCGTGGGGGGGTTAATTTCGAGCCCATCGTGTTGGGAGGCAATTTGACTATGTTGGCCGTCACAGCTGAGATCCTAACACTCATGCTTGCTAATTTTCCAGCAATGGTCACTGGATACTGATCAAGAGTGGGAACCTTGCCTGACTTTACCCTTTCTAGCACTGACTGAGATCAATTTATGAAGCAGAAACTGGGAATTGAAAATGGGACCTTCCACACTGTGTAGTGCCTTTACCAACTAGACTATTGGGTCCAAGCACAGTAGTCTGTATACACAAATCATAACCAGACATGTAGGTGCTGAACTGTCTTCTGACAGTCTAATCTGTAAGTTCCATTATAGACCAGCGCTGGGGATTTCCTTGGGAGTTCCTCCAATCGTCTGCGATATCTTGGGCAGATTATTGACAGAAACCCCGGATACACATACAAACGGGGTTTCCACCGATCTCCCGCCGAGATTACAGTCGATGATCAGGAGAACCCACTAGGTGTCCTGGCCAATGTGTATCCCTCAACCAACACTACTAGAACAGATTATCTGGTCATTCTCACATTGCTGATTGTGGGATCTTGCTGTGTGCAAATTGGCTGCTGCGTTTCCCTAAATTACAACAGTGATTACAGCGTCAAAAAGTAATTAGTTGACTGTAAAGTTTCTTTGGGATATCCTGAGGTTGTGAAAAGTGCTACGTTAATAGAATTTCTCACTAAACAATATTGCAATAGTCAGTGGAGAACCTTACTGGCAATAGCATTTGTTGGATCGTCAATCTTTGCAACTGTGCATAAATGTTCAACTGCCATATATAATAGAGATGCTGAGGCCCCACACATTACTGCCAGTCCAGGAAAGTACTTGTTGGCACCTCCACAAACTGCTACCTAACAAAAGCAAAGCAAACAAAAAATAATATTTGGATAACTATCGGGTACAATGTGTTTTTTTAAAAACTTAAAAAAGCTTGTGCTATACCATAAACACTGCACAGCTCATGATTTAAAACACGATGAAGTAGATTTTAACTCTTGGACAGCTGACCAGCAGAGTGCACGGCCTGCCGGCTGATAGTGCTGACGGGAGGCCCGGTCCATTTTGAGGGCCAGATCTTATTAACATCAGGCCGGCAGGATGTGGATGGAAATCTAGTGCCCCTGGGAACAGTCCCTGGCAGTCAGTGGGGTGGGCGGGGGGGGTGGGGGGGCTCAGGCCACGATCAGGAGGGGATACAGGAAGGATCTGGGTCACGATCAGGAAGGGGGAGGCTGCTGATGGCTGCGATCGGAAGGGGAGAGGTCAGGTTTGGGGAGGCAGACGGCTTCTTTGTGAGGCCTGGAGGGGAGCACTCCTGCTCCTCCTGGCCGACAAGGAACTTATAACCAGGCAAAGTACTAAAGCTTACCTGGGCCTCATCTAGCCAGTCGGCTCCTCCCGCCGCGTCGTTGCTGCCGGGCAGAAGACAGCGTGGGACACCCGCTATGTTGAGGTTAAAAATAAGTCGCGGCGCTGATGACATCATTTAGTGGAAGCCTCATCCAGGGCCTGAATCACCGCCATACATATTATGGCAGCCGGGAATGGGGTCGCTTTGCTCGATTCCGATATTTTAATCCCCGACCCTCTCCCACCCATCAGGGGGGTTAAAACCAAGGCCATAGTTTCTACCTCAGCCACTACTCTGTATGAAGAAGGTTTTCCTGCCCTCTACTCTAAATCTCTTACATTGAATCTTGTATCTATGGCGTCCTCATTCTTGACCCTTTAACTACTGGGGACAGTTTGCTTCTATCTGCCCTGTCCCATCCTTTCATAATTTTAAACACTTCTATTACATTGCCCCGCAATCTGTGTTGTGCTAACAACAAAAGACCCAATTTATCAAGTCTTTTTTCTTATTTGTATTTCCTCATTCCAGTGAATCTGTGTTGTACCCTCTGTAAAGCCTCAATATCTTCCCTATAGTTTGGAGCCCAATACTTCCTCGTAATGTAACTGAGGTCTTATTAAGATGGTGAGTGTCAGTAGGAGATTGCTGAGGTAGGTGGGGCTGTCCAAGAGGACCACGGTGCAGAATTTAGCCTTGAGATTTCTTTGTACAGAGATATATATATCTATACTCTTAAGGATATTCTATTATAACTATTGCTGAAGCTTGTTTTCTTTTTCTGACAAAAATACAATAATTTTAGATGAAGACTAATTTCCTCCTCACTTTAGGAGGAAAACAAAACTTGAAAACAATACTAGAGGGACAATCGGGTCAGTGCTGGAGCCAGCATTATTTATAATGATTTGGAAAAGGTCACAGACACAAACTTATCTAAATTTGTTGATAATATCAAACTGGGGCAGGGGAGGTGAGATATTTACAAAAAACATGAAAAAAGTGGACCAATTACAAAAGGATTGGGATAGTTTAGGAAATCGGGCTGACAAGTAGCAGATAATGTTTAATGTGAATCGATGCAAACTGCTGAGATGGGGGGAAGGGAATAAGCATTGAGAATATAAGCCTATGTGCATTACTCTAAAGGACACAAAGGAGAGGAATCGGGGAGGGGGGAGGGTACTAGCTAATAGCTCACTGAAACTATCAGCAGTAGTGTGTGGCAGCAATAAGGAACAAGATTGTAGGGTGGGAAGCCAGAGAGATAGAACATAAGTTGAGAATGAGCTTGTACAAAGCATTGGTCTGGCCCCATCTGGGGTACTGTGTACAGTTCCAGTCACCGTACTAAACTGGGGATATCCTGGCACTGGAGAGGGTACCGTGATGGGCAACTAAACTGATACTTTGGATTAAGCATCTGAACAGACTACCTGGGGAGGGTTGTGGAGGTGGATAATGTCAGCACATTCCAGAGGGGCCTGGATAGATACTTGGTAGAAAAAGGCATTGAGGTGTATGAGAAATAGGGCGCTAAATTGGGCTGTGTAGCGCCCGTTGTTTCGGCGCTACACGGCCTCTCCGACATCCAAGATGGCGCATTGGATGCGCATACACATTTCCAACGTGACCTGCGCCAGACGCCATCTTGGTATAGGAGTTAGCGCAGGCACAAATAACGAACACTGGAATCATGTAAAGTAGGGAGAAAATGGCTTCAATCAGTGTACAACACTGATTTAAAGTGATACACACCATTTTGGGACTTAACGTTCAACTCAACGCACAGTCTTAACCCCAACCATCTGAACGTGTCTTAGAGTGCCTGGAGGACCTCCCACCGGCGCTATTTAAAGGGACCATGCAGGATTTACAGGTTAGTGGCTTGATTATTGCTTCTGGCTGCCAAGACATTTGTAACTATTTTTGGAGGTCTCCTATACTTGAATACTAAGACTAGGAGGCATAGCCTAGCATTTAGAGCCAGGACGTGCAGGAGTGATGTTAGGAAATGCTTCTACATGCAAAGGTTGGGAAAAGTTTGGGAAGCTCTTCTGCAAACGGCAGTTGATACTAGCTCGATTGTGAATTCTGAATCTGAGATTGATAGATTTCTGTGAACCAAGGGTATTAAGGGAAATGGAGCTAGGTCACAGATCCACCATGATCTCATTGAATGGCTGAACAGGCTCAAGGGGCTGAATGCCACTGCCACTTGCTGCCTACTGATATGCGCTACCCTCTCCTACAGGAAAGCAGGACATGTGTCTGGGCAATGTGCCTGTCATGTATGAATAGCTGCCAGCGTGTGTGGCCTGTGAGTTATGGGTCGGCGGCTTGAAACAGTGGTAATGTGTGAGGGTGAGAGGAAGCATCTGATTGGAAGAGTTAAGCACTGATGGAAAGAGTTTGTTGGTAGGTGGGTGTTGGGGGGTTTACTGTGTGGAGGAGTGGATGTGGCAAGTGGTGCAGTTGGTAGGAGACGCCACTTGACAGTTGACCTCACTCACATTGACCACTCATGTCAAAGCATTGAACTTTTTCCTGTACTGTATCCATGTTCATGATGTTGTGCGCCTGGCATTGACTTCATCCCCTACCGCCTCCCACTGCCTTTTAGGTGTATGTCTGGAGGGCCACTTGCTCCCCAAACCCCCCCCCCCACCCCCACCCCACCCCACGGATATAGGATGTCTCTCCTTCTGTCTACCTCTTGCATCAAGGCCTCAGGTGCATCAGCAGAGAACTTGGTGCACGGACTCTCAGATCGGCAGATTGGTGAGGTCTGGCATGCAGATTGGAGGATGTGGGATTTAGTAGTGTGTAACCTTTATTCAATGTTTTAACATAACTCATCAGTTTGTAAACATAGGGATGGGGCCTGCATCTGTGCTTTATACGTGCGATGTCTGATCTCCGTTCAGACTCCGTACAGTCGGCAGGCTGTTATATTCAGCAAATAACAGGTACCAGCTCCCTGTAAGAGATTTCTAACAGACGGCCTGCCTTTAACAGAATGGAGCTTCCCCTGCTGGTGGAAAGTGCGAATTGCATGGAATCCTCATTCAACGCTGATTTCCAACACAGATTGCGGGTGAGTCCTCAGGCCTGACGAAAATCTCGTCCTGCCTGCGCAGGGACCATTGGGCGCGGGGTAATAGCGGATTGTCTTACTCCCGCCCAAAAACAGGCCCTATCCAATTTTTCCCCCATAGAATATGGTATGTTTAGTTAATTTTGGTCTCTTCTGGCCCTGTACATTCTGCACACCATTTAATGAATATATTTGTATCAGTTGAAACACATGAATACTTACCATGCCAGTAAGTCCTGAATTAATCAATCGTGGCACACTGTAGGTGTCTCTCCTCATTCTCAGGAAAAATAAACCATATAAACCTGCAGATCCTGTTGATAGTAGAGTATTGACCACAGCAAGACTGGCCAACTGACCATCTCCAGACTCTGTAATGTGACCTTGTGCACCAACAACAAATCCTAAGGATCCTACTAGTTGCATGGAAGCTCCAAGAACTGCAAGCTTTTTTTTAAGAAAAGAAAAAAAAGTCACTATGTATCTTTTCTTTTACCTTACAGCTTTACAATACCATGCTTGAAGCAGCTCCCTGTAATTGGGTCCTATGGTCTAGAGATACAGAATGTTAGCCAGACAGTTCTATTGTGCAATGTAGTTCAGAGAAAACATCTCTGAATGTGGAAAGAAAGTTATTTTTTTTTAATCCTTTTTTTTGTGCTGATCAAGTTGAGGGATGTTGATGTGGAGGAATGGAGCAACTTCCATTTTAGGCACCCAGCGTCAGCCTCAAGTACTCCCAGGTCAGGTATAGCACAGTTAGATGCAAAGTAAAGCTCCTGCTACTCTGCCTCAACTATGTGCATCTACTACCAACTAAAGAATACCTTACATTACACTAGTGTGGTATTTTTTCCATATCCCACACTAACCAGTTGGTACCAAATTGGGGCAGTTCTGTGCTGTAGGTCCATATCCGTTAGGGACTGGATGGAAACTGCCCAGATATATTTTACACAGGACCGTTCCAGCAAGCAGAGGAGACTTTCATATTATCAGGCTCTCTTGGATTTAGTCCAAAGCCAGTGTCTCACCCACTGCAGCAAACAGTGCACATTGTTTTTTAGGAAAATAATTATGGGGTGTACAGTGCATTGGAGCATTGGGACACAGTTCAAACCCCATTTCACACAGCCTATGATGTAGACAACTCATGAGGGGGGGGAAATCTTAGAGTCATCGCCCGGCATCACGCATATCTCATAGCAGACTGCTCATGGCAGTAATGGGGGAGGCCTGGAACAGTTTTTCTACCCACCCACCCTCTTGACTGCAGTCAGTACAATGCCAGGTTAGAGTGACTGGTGAGAAAATAGAGCAACTCATTCCTTTATTAATAATACAAAAAATGGAACTATGGCCTAGAGCCTCAAGAAGATTTAGAAACCTCCAGGTGCACAGAATCCAGCCATAATTAAGAGTTACCAAGGACAAATTGTACACCCCAGTTCTTTGAATATCAAACATTCAAGTTTGCTGTAATAAATAGTGCAAAATGTCTTAAGTGAGAAAGGTATAAACAATGTTGTAACACACAGAAGCTTTGGCCCGCACGATTGTGTGAACTGCTGTTCAGTACATTTTTCATTGGAACCCCAGACTAACATCTCATATAGATGATGCAAATAGTCCAACACAAGGTGGCAAACAGATTCCAACGGACTGATTTCTGGGTGCCCCACAACACAACATCCTCAACTGGCCAGAAAAAATATATGCAAAAGCCTTTCCTAAGATCCAGGATACTGTCCATCAGTGAGTGACACGTGAAAATTCCAGACTTCACAGATCGATGCTTGTAAGAAAAGTAAGCTATTATACTGGTCTTTAGTTTGTACTACACAATGAAAATAATGTTGTGAATTAATGCTGAGATTTGAGGGCTGATGTTCTCAGTATATATGTCTAGTGGGGAGACTCGCCCATGCGCTGCTGCAATGTCCCAATGTTCATGGCCGTAACTCATAAAATCAGCCCTTTTAAGTTCACTTTCTGTAACCTGAGACGATGACAATGTGTGAAACAATAGCCATTGTTTATAATCTGAAAAGTTTAAATTGAAATGTTCAGTAAATCTCTAAGTGACCCCTCTTTTCAAAAAATAGAAATGGAATGAAATATGAAAGAAATGTGAAGTAGCGGATAAAACTTCAGCATTGTGATTTTCTGAGACAAGTAAAATTCACATACAGTCAGTGGCAAAAAAGATGAACAAGACCTGGGGATTACCCTATCTGCATGACAAACAAGTTAAGGTGGGCCCATCGTAAACATGTTTGCCTTACTAATCCTACATACCAAGATAGGGCTAACAAAAAAATTGTTTTGAGTGAAAGAAACTTGAGCTCATAGTTTTAAAAAAATTCCCACATCAACGCAAGTATGGGTTATCCAATGAACAAAAGATTGCACTTTTCAGGTACTTATCATAACCAAACATAACATGGGTTTCAAGGCAACCGTTGTCTCGACCAGTGGTAGGTGATAGAAATGGAGCTCAGATACAGTCTTTGATCTTCCTTAAATACAACAAAATTGCTGTTACATCACTTTTCAACAGGTTGAAGCTCTGGTCCTTCCACCAATTGATTAAATAATTTTATTTGACACTATAAATCTTCAAAGTAAAGGCTCATCCCGACGTCAACAATGTTAAAGCCACCAGCTAGAGAAACCCGTGTTCATCTAACCCAGCCTTCCAAAGAGCCATACGCCAGAAATTTCCTCAGGAGATCTCCTGATTGGCCACTGTAACGTTGGTGGAATTCCCATTTATGGTCTATCTAGGGTTTCCACTGAAGTCTTTTGAGTAAGAGGTAAAGGTACCCATCTTTAGCAGGCAGGGTCCTTCCTTAAGTATGCAGATCGGACTCCAAGGAAGCCATCAGGCCACAACCACGATTTTAACTCCGACCTGAGCGGGGAAGCCACTGTAGCTTTCCATTGCCAGGCAGTCAAGTGAAAAGAGGATCGGAAGCACAAGGTAAGGTAAGTTAAGTAAGCTTATTTACTTTTCTTTGTGGGGCTATGAGGAGCAGAAGTGCTCCTCCGAACCCACGGAAAGTTTAGGCCTCCCTGCCCTGGACTCTTGGGAGGAATGCAGCTATTCGGCTGCCAGCATGTTAATGAGGCCTGGCAGCTAAAATTGCCATGGCCTCATTCTGCTGCTGTTGGGCAGGGATCTAATGGAAAACAGCGGCTTCCCCCCAGAAGCATGCTGGCAGTTAAAACCGCCCCACCCTCCTCGCCCAAAGATCACAAGATAAGTACGGATGAGGGAGGCCATTTGGCCCAACTTACCTTATCCATCAGAACGAAGTCTATGTTCCCTCCATCACATTATGTGAACAATAAGGAAAGAAGCTGAACTGATAGTCTTTTGGGAGGTGCACATATAGCTGTACAGCATGAAGGAAAGGTAGGTCATGTGACCAGCATCTTGATGTAATCAACACTAAACTGTCTGAAAGAAACTACGTTCTCAGCAATTTCTCAGTATGAACTTACTTCTGTTGTATGTGGAGGCTGGTGTAAAGAAGAATCAAAATAACAACGGAACATTTCTCAATCAACAAATCTCTCTAAATTGTAGTTTGATTATAGTTATGATTTGTCTAATAAGTTACAGGAGTGAAATGGGAAAGGCATGACATCGACAAGAGCATTTTCACACCTCAACAGACAAACTCCTACCTCTACAAAAGATGAAAAGTATATTTACTGAAGTAAAAGAATAACACATCAAATTATGTTATTTCAATTTAATTTTCCAATTAAAGTTAAGTTAAGGTTTTCCCACATTTGAAAAACTGGAAGTCTATCCTCATAAAACTTGGAAATTATTCATGATGATATGTTAACAAAGTGTGAATTATAACTCTAATTTGCATTTAAATTTAGGTTTCGTAGAATTATAGAAAGGTTATAGCATGGAAGGAGGCCATTCGGCCCATCGAGTCCATGCCGGCTCTATCTAAGAGCAATCCAGCTGGTCCCACTCCCCTGCCCTGTCCCCGTAGCCCTGCACACTTTTTCCTTTCAAGTACTTATCCAGTTCCCTTTTGAAGGCCATGATTGAATCTGCCTCCACCACCCCCTTGGTAAGTGCATTCCAGATCCTAACCACTCGCTGTGTAAAAAGGTTTCTCCTCATGTCACCTTTGGTTCTTTTGCCAATCACCTTAAATCTTTGTCCTCTAGTCTTTGACTCTTCCGCCAATGGGAATAGTTTCTCTCTATCTACTCGGTCTAGACCCTTCATGATTTTGAATACCTCTATCAAATCTCCTCTCAACCTTCTCTGATCCAAGGAGAACAATCCAGCTTCTCCAGTCTATCCACATAATTAAAGTCCCTCATCCCTGGAATCATTCTAGTAAATCTCTTCTGCACCCTCTCTAAGACCTTCACATCTTTCCTAAAGTGTGGTGCTCAGAACTGGACACAATACTCCAGTTGTGACCGAACCAGTATTTTATAAAGATTCATCATGACTTCCATACTTTTGTACTATTTATAAAGCCCAGGATCCCATATGCTTTTTTAACTCCTTTCTCAACCTGCCCTGCCACCTTCAACGATTTGTGCACATATACCCCCAGATCTCTCTGCTCCCGTACCCCATTTAGAGTTGTGCCCTCTAGTTTATATTGCCTCTCCTTGTTCTTCCTACCAAAATGTATCATTTTGCATTTTTCTGTGTTAAATTTCATCTGCCACGTGTCTGCCCATTCCACCAGCCTGTCTATATCCTCTTGAAGTCTATCGCTGTCCTTCTCACTGCTTACTACACTTCCAAGTTTTGTGTCATCTGCAAATTTGGAAATTGTGCCCTGTACACCCAAGTCCAAGTCATTAATATATATCAAGAAAAGCAGTGGTCCCAGCACCGAACCCTGGGGAACACCACTGTACACTTCCCTCCAGTCCGAGAAACAACTGTTCACCACTACTCTCTGAATCCTGTCCCTTAGCCAATTCTGTATCCATGTTGCTACTGCCCCCTTTATTCCATGAGCCGCAATCTTGATGAAAAGCCTACCAGCCGGCACTTTATCAAATGCTTTTTGGAAGTCCATATACACCACATCAGCTGCAATTACCTCATCAAAAAACTCTATCAGGTTAGTTAAACCCGATTTCCTTCAACAAATCTGTGCTGGCTTTCCTTAATCAATCCACCCTCATCCAAGTGACTGTTAATTCTGTTCTGGATTGTCGTTTCTAAAAGTTTCCCCACCACTGAGGTTAAACTGACTGACCTATAGTTGCTGGGTTTATCCTTACACCCTTTTTTGAACAACGGTGTAACAATTGCAATTCTCCAGTCCTCTGGCACCACTCCAGTATCTACGGATGTTTGGAAGATTATGGCCAGTACCTCCGCAATTTCCACCCTTACTTCCCTCAGCAACCGAGGATGCATCCCATCCGGACCGGGTGACTTATGTACTTTAAGCCCATCCAGGATCTCAACTATATCTTCCTTTACTAAGACTCTGGCAGCATCTTCTTCCTTGGTAAAGACAGATGCAAAGTACTCATTTAGTGCCTCGGCCATCCCCTCTGCCTCCATGAGTAGATCTTTCTTGGAAAACTTTTCTGATCTAATTTAAAAACTACAAAATCTATTGTTTTGAAACGTGGAAGATAAAAATGTTAAGCAAATAAGAACCTTGTAATACAGTAAGTCAATTAGACCTAACTTGCAAATGCAGATTACTAAAAATGTCAGATTTTAAAAATATATTGATTATTTTTCCTTGACTTACTGGTAAACTGTATCCCTGATTGATGATAGGTGTCTGCCAGCGCTCAACACGTGCATTTGTGACAAATGAAGCAATCAGTGCTGCTGTGCCACCGACGAAGAACACTACTCCACTTCCGGCATAGTCCTTAGAGAATAAAATGGATCAAATGTATATGGATATACTGTGATGGTGATAGAATAATTAGTCATTTCAAAAATTAATTAATCCCTTGACACTGGAAAGTAAAACCATAGGAAAGCATTGTAGCCTGATTTTCTGTTGGCCCATGGTGCAGGCACATCTGGAAATTAGAGTGTGGGCTATATTGGACTTTTTGACGGGAGTCCTCCTTCCCCAATTTGAATAGGCTACTGCCATGTCCCAGAAACCTTGGCCTGCAGAGCAATTAACAGGGGAGCAGAAAGTCACGTGAGGTAGGAACTCTTTGAGGGCTGTGGCTTGTGATTAAAGAGATAGTTGCATGACCAAAATGCTGTCTCATTGTTACAGCAAACACATATGGGCAGCACTGCTACTTTTGATGCTGAAGGGTAGAAAATTGGGTATTTTTTCATTTTTTTTATTGGTTCATGGCATATGGCCATCGCTGGCAGGCCAGCATTTATTGCCCATCCCTTATTGCCCTTGAAAAGGTGGTGGTCAACCATCTTCTTGAACCGCTGCAGTCCATGTGGTGAAGGTTCTCTCACAGTGCTGTTAGCTAGGGAGTTCCAGGATTTGACCCAGCGACGATGAAGGAACGGCGATATATTTCCAAATCAGGATGGTGTGTGACTTGGAGGGGAACGTACAGGTGGTGTTGTTCCCATGTGCCTGCTGCCCTTGTCATTCTAGGTGGTAGAGGTCGCAGGTTTAGGCGGTGCTGTCGAAGAAGCCTTGGTGAGTTGCTGCAGTGCATCCTGTGGATGGTACACACTGCAGCCACAGAGCGCCGGTGGTGAAGGGAGTGAATGTTTAGGGTGGTGGATGGGGTGTCAATCAAGCGGGCTGCATTGACCTGGATGGTGTTGAGCTTCTTGAGTGTTGTTGGAGCTGCACTCATTCAGGCAAGTGGACAGTATTCCAACACACTCCTGACTTATGCCTTGTAGATGGTGGAAAGGCTTTGGGGAGTCAAGAGGTGAGTCACTCACTGCAGAATACCCAGCTCTGACTTGCTCTTGTAGCCACAGTATTTATGTGGCTGGTCCAGTTAAGATTATGGCCAATGGTGACCCCCAGGATGTTGATGGTAGGGGGATTCGGCGATGGTAATGCCGTTAAATGTCAAAGGGAGGTGGTTAGACTCTCTCTTGTTGGAGATGGTCATTGCCTGGCACTTGTCTGGCACGAATGTTACTTGCCACTTATCAGCCCAAGCCTGGATGTTGTCCAGGTCTTGCTGCATGTGGGCACAGACTGCTTCACTATCTGAGGGGTTGCAAATGGAAATGAACACTGTGCAATCATCAGCGAACATCCCCATTTCTGACCTTATGATGGAGGGAAGGTCATTGATGAAGCAGCTGAAGTTGGTTGGGCCTAGGACATTGCCCTGAGGAACTCCTGCAGCATTGTCCTGGGGCTGAGATGATTGGCCTCCAACAACCACTACCATCTTCCTTTCTGCTAGGTATGACTCCAGCCACTGGAGAGTTTTCCCCTGATTCCCATTGACTTCAATTTTACTCGGGCTCCTTGCTGCCACACTCGGACAAATGCTGCCTTGATGTCATGGGCAGTCACTCTCAGCTCGCCTCTGGAGTTCAGCTCTTTTGTCCATGTTTGGACCAAGGCTGTAATGACGTCTGGAGCCGAGTGGTCCTGATGGAACCCAAACTGAGCATCGGTAAGCAGGTTATTGGTGAGTAAGTGTCGCTTGATAGCACTGTCAACGACACCTTCCATCACTTTGCTGATGATTGAGAGTGGACTGATGGGGCGGTAATTGGCCGGATTGGATTTGTCCTGCTTTTTGTGGACGGGACATACCTGGGCAATTTTCCACATTGTCGGGTAGATGCCAGTGTTGTAGCTGTACTGGAACAGCTTAGCTAGAGGAGCGGCTAGTTCTGGAGGACGAGTATTCAGCACTACAGCCAGGATGATGTCTGGGCCCATAGTCTTTGCACACAGCCATTTCTTGATATCACGTGGAGTGAATCAAATTGGCTGAAGACTGGCTTCTGTGATGGTGGGGATCTCGGGAGGAAGCCGAGATGGATCATCCACTCGGCACTTCTGGCTGAAGATGGTTGCAAAGCCTTGTCTTTTGCACTCACGTGCAGGGCTCTGCCACCATTGAAGATGGGGATGTTCATGGAGCCTCCTCCTCCCGTTAGTTGTTTAATTGTCCACCATCATTCACGACTGGATGTGGCAGGAATGCAAGCTTTGATCTGATCCGTTGATTGTGGAATCACTTAGCTCTGTCTATAGCATGTTGCTTCCGATGTTTAGCATGCATATTGTCCTGTGTTGTAGCTTCTTCACCAGGTTGGCACCTCATTTTTACATACATTTGGTGCTGCTTCTGGCATGCCCTTCTACACTCCTCATTGAACCAGGATTGATCCCCTGGCTTGTTGGTAATGGTAGAGTGAGGAATATGCCGGGCCATAAGGTTACAGATTGTGCTGGAATACAATTCTGCTGCTGCTGATGGCCCACAGTGCCTCATGGATGCCCAGTTTTGAGCACCTAGATCTGTTCTGAATCTATCCCATTTAGCACGGTGGTAGTGCCACGTTGGATGGTGTCCTCAGTGTGAAGACGGGACTTCGTCTCCACAAGCTCTGTGCGGTGGTCACTCCTACCAATACTATCATGGACAGATGCATCTGCAACAAGTAGATTGGTGAGGACAAGGTCAAGTAGGTTTTTCCCTCGTGTTGGTTCGCTCACCACCTGCCGCAGGCCCAATCTGGCCGCTATGTCCTTCAGGACTCGGCCAGCTCAGTCAGTAATGGTGCTACTGAGCCACTCTTGGTGATGGACATTGAAATCCCCAACCCAGAGTACATTCTGTGCCCTTGCTACTCTCAGTGCTTCCTCCAAGTGGTGCTCCACATGGAGGAGGACTGATTCATCAGCTGAGAGGGCGGTAAGTGGTAATCAGCAGGAGGTTTCCTTGCCCATGTTTGACCTGATGCCATGAGATTTCATGGGATCCAGAGTCAATGTTGAGGACTCCCAAGGCCACTCCCTCCTGACTGTATATCACTGTACCGTCACCTCCGGTCGGTCTGTCCTGCTGGTGGGACAAGACATACCCAGGGATGTTGATGGAAGAGTCTAGGACGTTGGCTGAAAGGTATGATTCTGTGAGTATGGCTATAGCAGGCTGTTGCTTGACTCGTCTGTGGGACAGCTCTCCCAATTTTGGCACAAGTCCCCAGATGTTCGTGAGGAGGACTTTGCAGGATCGACTGGGCTTGGTTTGCCTTTGTCGTGTCCGGTGCCTCGTGGTCCGATGCTGGGTGGTCTGTCCAGTTTTATTCTTATTATGACATTTTGTAGCGAGATTGGGCCAGACCGGGTAAGGACGGCAAGTTTCCTTCCCTAAAGGGTATTAGTGAACCAGATGGGTTTTTACAACAATCTGGTAGTTTCATGGCCACCATTACTGATGCTAGTTTTTTTTAATTCCAGATTTTATTTAATTAATTGAATTTAAATTCCCCAGCTTCCGTGGCGGGATTTGAACTCATGGGCCCGATGTTAGCAGGGCTGCGGGTTCTCGGCGGGGGGGCTATCGGGCGCGTGGGTAACGCGCCCGGTGAAATTTGTCAGCTGTAGCAGACAATCCACTAATTGGATCCACTTACCTGCTCCTCCGGGTTCCCCACTGCTGATCTGCGCGTCGGGCGGACTGCACATGCGCAGTAAGATCTGTCAGCTGAAGGAGCTCTATTTAAAGGGGTAGTCCTCCACTGACAGATGCTGCAACAAATAGCAAAAATTACAGCATGGAGCAGCCCAGGGGGAAGGCTGCTCCCAGTTTAATGATGCCTCACTCCAGGTATCAATACATGGGGTGAGGAGGAGGGGGAGGACAGAGATCTTCCTCCCAGCGGGCGGGAGGAAGCGGCCTGCCTCTGCCACCAGGAAGGCCTGGCTCGAGGTGGCAAAGGAGGTCACCAGCGCAACCAACATATCGCCCACCTGCATACAGTGCAGGAGGCGCTCCAATGACCTCAGTAGGTCAGCCAAAGTGAGTACACGTAGTCTTTCCCCTACACTCCGTCTGCCACATCACTGCCCCCACCCCACATCTCCTTCAGCACTGCCAACACTACTCTGTCACATCACCCCTCATACCCACTCAAACCTCATCCTCATCTTACCCGCACCTACTCACCTCGCCAGTACTCATCCCGCCACTACCACTCAACCCAATCCTCATACAATCTCATGGCTCTATCCCATACTCACCCTCTCGTGCATCTCTTTTATGGCCAGCCTCACTCAACCTGCCACTACCTGTGCTGCAGCCACAGGGCATGCATCACATATGTGCAATAGGCAGCGTAAGGCAAACGTGTCGTGAGCATGAAGGGGATGCACAAGGGTGTTTGAGGAGAAGTTGTTGAGGGCAATGGTGACTTTGACAGCGACAGGTAAGAAGATGGTGCTCGGGCCAGCCAGGAGAAGCTTGGCATGAAAGAGGCTGCAGATGTCCACGACTACATGTCGGGTGACTCTGAGCCTCCGTGTGCACTGCTGCTCAGAGAGGTCCAGGAGGCTGAGCCTCGGTCTGTGGACCCTGTGGCGAGGGTAGTGCCCTCTGCGACGCATCTCTCTCTACGGTAGCCCTCCCTCCTGCTGTACAGGTGGATGTGTCACAGCACTCTGTTGTGGAGCTCCACGTGTCAGAGGTGGATGGCGTGGATGGCGATGCTGTTCGCCCTCCGAGGAGGTCATGACTGCAGCTACGGCGGCCCCCATCTGCAAGATGTACATCTGAGGGGGTCCGCAAGGTAGGTACATGTCTCCGGACCCCGGGGTAAGTGTGCAGGTTGGTGACTTTGACTGTCAGGAGGAGGGTGGTGGAGGCCAAACTTTGTCCCAAGTGACAGAGTGGCCTCCTGCAATGGGTGAGGGTCGCCCCCCCACCTGTCAAAT
Source organism: Heptranchias perlo (assembly GCF_035084215.1). Taxonomy (NCBI): domain Eukaryota; kingdom Metazoa; phylum Chordata; class Chondrichthyes; order Hexanchiformes; family Hexanchidae; genus Heptranchias; species Heptranchias perlo. The sequence continues at coordinate 72,494,154 of NC_090338.1, read as the reverse complement.
GGACCTTTGCAGCTGCCACAGGCTGACAGCTGCAACACGTCCATTTGACCTGGGAGTGTTTCCCCCAGTGTGGGAAACAGTCCCAGTTTGCTCTAAAATCCCACCCCTCCTCACATAATCCCTTAATCAGGTCAGTTAATGACCTGAAATACCTAAATAAATACTTTCAAGTGGCATCCTGCTGGCTTTAATTGCCTGCGGGATTCCCACCAGCGGGGGCTGCACGCGCACGCCGGCGCGTCAGCGGGGAACCCGGAAGCGCGCGGGTTCGGGGCGGACTCCGGTCCAGCTCCGGGATTCTCTGATTTTCGGAGCCCCCCCGCCAGGAACGCACCCGATAGCGGGTGCTAAAATGACGCCACATGACTCTGGATTATTGGTTCAGGCCTCTGGATTACTGGTCCAGTTACATTAGCACTATGCTACCGTATCTCATAGCATTAGAACAATGCAAATTATAGGGCAATACAATAGGGTTGGGACAGGGTGGATAGAAGCAGACTGTTTCCAGCAGTGGAAGTGTTAAGAACGAGGGACCATGGATGCAAGATTACGGCTGGGAATTTCCTTCGAGCTGCTCCTGCTCCGCCGCCATGACTTCCCCAAAAGTGCAGTGGAAACCTAAGGAAACTCCTGGCCTTAATTTAAGAGATTTAGAATGAGTGCAAGAGGAACTTCTCAACAGAGAGCTGTGAGGGGGTAAGTTCCAGGGTTAGTGGTTGAGGCAGAAACTATGTCAACATTCAAGGTTAGATTGGATAGGTGCATGAAAGAAAAGGAGATGAAGAAATATGGGAATAGGGTGGGTAAATGTGATTCGAACAATTTGCTCACATGGAGGATAAATGCCGCCACAGACTGGTTCAGTCGAATGGCCTATTTCCGTGTTGTAATTTCTATGTATTTGCTGCAGGAAATGCACCAAAGGAAGGTGCCCTATTTGGGGCGGAAAATAACCTTCCAGTTTAACAAAGATGGCAGCTGTATGGTGGGAGGTCATCAATTCAATGCAGTCTCCCAGGTCGCTCCATAGTTGGCTCCAAATAAGGAAGACGTTTGCTGGTATCAGGACGAAGGCAAAGGTAAGTGTGTTCGCTCATTTTGCTCATTTATTGCAGGTCCTATCAACCATGGCACAAACCTAAATTGGGAACTGCTGCAACATCTGGGAGATACCATTTCAAACAATGTAAGCAACCATTGCCCCTTTCCATACACTCTTTCAATCTGCCTAAGTGGCACAACACACTTTGCTTGAAGGTGATCTGATAAAAAGCTTTCGCCAAAGAAAGTTTTATTCAAATCCAGAATTATGTTTTGTGTTTGGTATTGGCAAAAGAAAAATAAGATTTCTGAACTTCCATGTCTATTGAGTTAGAATTTTACCCCTTTTTAATATTGCTGTTAAATGGTATTTGCATCAAATGAATGATTCCAACACTACGAGCTGCACACAATCAAATCAAATAGCTCCCCTTGGCGGTGGTGGGAAGACCTAATAGAGGTCTTTAGGATTATGAGAGGGTTTGATAGGGTAGCCATAAAGATGATCTTTCCACTTGTGGGGGAGACCAAAACTCCCCTTGCAGAAGGGAAAGTGGAAATATATGTCATCATTATTTTAAAATTTCAACAAATCATACATATTTCAGCCTGGCAACACTATTAATGAAAACATAGAAAAGTGATGGTGTTATGCTTACCATTTGCAAAAACAAGTCAAAAATACATTATATAGACCCTAGTTCCTGAGACCCTTAAATCCCTCGAGCTTGACAGTGGTCATTCCTCCCTGAAATTCTGATGGAGTTTAAATGTTTTCAGTGACCTCAAAAATCTATATAGATCCTCAGAATTCTGCTTAATTTTGGAGCCACTTCACTAAAGTTTCAGTATCTTCATTTGTAATAATAATAATATCGTGCCTAGTTCAAGTCTCACTCCAGAGACTTGAACATAAAATCTAGGCTGACACATCAGTGCAGTACTGATGAGACGTTAAACCGAGGCTCCATCTTCCCTCTCAGGTGGACGTAAAAGATCCCAAGGCACTATTCAAAGACGAGCAGGGGAGTTCTCCCCAGTGACCTGGTCAATATTTATCCCTCAACCAACATCACTAAAACAGATTATCTGGTCATTATTTCATTACTGTTTGTGGGATCTTGTTGTGTGCAAATTGGCTGCCGCATATCCCTACATTATAGCAGTGACAACACTTCAAAAGTACTTAATTGGCTGTAAAGCACTTTGGGACGTCTTGAGGTGGTGATATTGTGATAGGCACTATATAAATGCAAGTTCTTTCTTTAAATGCTGACTAGTAACGTAAATGTTATATGTGGAAGTGTTCAGTACCAAATTTACATTTCAAGGAGAGCTCATGAACACCATTTAATTCATAAAATGATTTTCGAATTGACATGTAGCTTAACAATTCTGAGCACATTAAAATTTTAGGCATTAGCATTTTACTTACCTCAACTGGAAGATATACATAAAAAAGACCTGACTGATGCCAAAAGAAGCGAGAAACAATTGGATAAACAAATCCTACAACAAATCACAATATAAACATGTGACTATTAACTAAATTTGAAGTCCTCACAAAGTGTTTACATAATATTCCAGACACAGAAGGCAGAATTTTCTTCTATTTCACTGACACTCCTAGATTTGAAGAAGGAACAACAGTTGTTGAGCAGGCAGTTCCAATGTTCCTCACAGGTCATGTACACTCCTGTCCTTACCCCAGGACCCCACATTTACTGCCCCAGACTCAGTTTCACTAGGGGGCTACCACATAGATATGCCATCTCTTGGAGGCTGATCTGCAGACAACTGGTGACACAGGGGAAGCTCTTCCCAATGGCATGCATTAACCCATTGGATCCTTCCAAGCCACTACCAGTGACAAATGTCAAATCAGCCATTTGGCTGTCCACAGATGCACCAGGCAAGTAACAAAGGCTTTGTGTGCATGAAGCAACATGTTCATCACTTTCCCTGTGGAAAGGAGAGATCAGCTTGACAAGGCACAGAATATTTCTTGGATGCCAGGTTTCCAAGAGTATAGGGCATGGTAGATGCTACTGAAGTACTGTACAGATCATTGAAACAGGCCATCACCTCTTGGCAAGCACAGTACACTGTCCCTCAGGAGGGTGCAGTAAAGCACCAAACAGGGCACCTATACTTGCACCCACCTCATGCAGCAGCATGAACACTTTGCTAGCCATCAAAGAGGATAGGATGCTGCCCAGCTCCATTACTTTCCCACAGGCTAGATTTTGTGTTCCTCATTGGGTTTATTTTCATATCATTCTTGCCTGGCACCCATCTCTCCTCCACAATCTAGGAAAAGCCTGGTAAATATTTATAATTAATTCCAAAGCTTTATAAATGACCAAGCAATATTTGCCCACATATTATATTGAATGACATAGAATTTACAGCACAGAAACAGACCATTCGGCCCAACTGGTCCATGCCAGTGTTTATGCTCCACATGAGCCTCCTCCCACCCCTATTCATCTAACCTTATCAGCATAACCTTCTATTCCTTTCTCCCTCGTGTTTATCTAGCTTCCTCTTAAATGCATCTATGCTATCTGCCTCAACTACTTCTAGCAAGTTCCACATTCTAACGACTCTCTGGATAAAGAAGTTTTTCCTGAATTCCCTATTGGATTTATTAGTGACTACCTTATACTTTTGGCCAAAAACAGAAAATGTTGGAAATAGTCAGCACCTTTTGTCATCGACCTGAAACGTTAACTCTGTTTCTTTCTCCACAGATGCTGCCTGACCTGCTGAGTATTTCCAGCATTTTCTGTTTTTATTTCAGATTTCCAGCATCTGCAGTATTTTGCTTTTGTTATAATTTTGGCCCCTAGTTTTGGTCTCCCCCACAAGTGGAAAGATCATCTTTATGGCTACCCTATCAAACCCTCTCATAATCCTAAAGACCTCTATTAGGTCTACCCTCAGTCATCTCCTTTCTAGAGAATAAAGCCTCAGCCTATTCAGTCTTTCCTGATAGGTATAATCTCTCAGTTCTGGGATCATCCTTGTAAATCATTTTTGCACCTTCTCCAGTGCCTGTACATCCTTTTTGTAATATGGAGACCTGAACTGTGCCCAGTACTCTAAGTGTGGTCAAACCAAGATTCTATATAAGTATTACATAATTTCTCTGCTTTTCAATTCTATCCCTCTAGAAATGAACCCAGTGCTTTGTTAGCTTTTTAAAATTCATTTATGGGACATGGGCATCGCTGGCAAGGCCAGCATTTATTGCCCATCCCTAATTGCTCTTGAGAAGGTGGTGGTGAGCCGCCTTCTTGCAGTCCGTGTGGCGAAGGTTCTCCCACAGTGCTGTTCGATAGGGAGTTCCAGGATTTTGATCCAGCGACAATATTTCCAAGTCAGGATAGTGTATGACTTGGAGGGGAACATGCAGGTGGTGGTGTTCCCATGCGCTTGATGCCCTTGACCTTCTAGGTGATAGAGGTCGCGGGTGATAGAGGTGCTGTCGAAGAAGCCTTGGTGAGTTGCTGCAGTGCATCCTGTGGATGGTACATACTGCAGCCAAGGTGCACCGGTGGTAGAGGGAGTGAATGTTTAGGGTGATGGATGGGGCGCCAATCAAGCGGGCTGCTTTGCCCTGGATGGTGTCGAGCTTCTTGAGTGTTGTTGGAGCTGCACTCATCCAGACAAGTGGAGAGTATTCCATCACACTCCTGACCTGTGTCTTGTAGATGGTGGAAAGGCTTTTGGGAGTCAGGTGAG